>NC_041387.1:298380682-298398227 GCF_002162155.2 Triticum dicoccoides | reverse complement strand
CATCACATGTGGGCCCAATAGGTGGCTGGACCACATGTCAGTGTCCCAAAGGCAGGTGCCTTTAAGGCACTGAAGAAGCGTCGACCCCGACACGACCCTGGTCTGCCTGGTGCGCCTACATTTGAGAATGCAAACAAATCTTATTTCATTTGCAAACGAATCTGTATGTATTACCATGCCCGTGTTTTCCTTGCAATAATTAGTCATTCGAAACGAGATACTCCCTTCGTTCACTTTTGTAAGTCGTTTCAGACAACTTAAAATGAACTGTTTTGAACATTGTCTGAAATGTCTTCAAGGTCTTATAAAAGTGAACAGAGGGAGTACTATAAATTAATTAATGAGGAGTTATTTGAAAAAAATCGAAACGGTATCCATGCTAACGTGGATTAGAGTGTGTGTCACATAATTAGTTATGTGAACTAGAGTGTGTGTCACGTAGCGATCTCCAATTCTAACATGGGTTTCGCATTTCATTGTATCCACGCTACTTTTTTAATACAAATTCATATGTCTATGATGAACACCATGGTAGTGAGAAATTTTTTGGATGGATTCAAACATATGACCTACAAAAAAGCACAACAAATTGAGTCAATGTCAACTTTTCAAAACTTAGTATGACACGAATTCGAAATAATTACCCGTATGCATGGTCCTCGGGTCAAATCTTAAAATGTACACCGAATTGAAGCATCGATATTAAGTCTCGTACTATGTACATTCGAATGTTGTTTTTAGCCCCCCCCCCAGCACACATGCTAAATACTTCCTGTATTGGTCAATCTTTCTCTCCTAATCACCTTAGGAAGCTATCGGTTTCCAACACACGTTCATTCTTTCTCTCCATGTTTCGATCTCTAAGTCTCTCAACTACACAACCCCTTTTTCCACTCTGTTACCAAATGTATTTACCTCACACACCCGCCATTGCACCCCATGCCGAGCTCTCTGTCTCTCTCTCTCTCCCCTCTCCCTCTCACCCTCTCGCGCTAAATACATGCATTACCTATCTAGCCCCCAACCTCTCATGCGCACGCACGGACGTTGTATATCTAGGTCACTCCCTCGAGACTGTATCACTCTTTCTTCCGCACAGCGGGCCACACTCGCTCAATCTCGCTCTCTTTATCTAAGTCTCATTTAACCTCGTTTTCTTTCACACACAAATGATATATCTCCCTGTTCGAGCCTCGATCGACACACTCTATACTATCTCACGCAGATTGTCTATCTAGGTTAGTCCATCCAAGCCGCCGCCACTCTTTCGACCTCATGGAGGGCCACGCTCACTCAATCTCTCTCTCTCTCTCTCTCTCTCTCTCTCTCTCTCTGTGTGTGTGTGTGTGTATGGCTCGGTTGACCTCGCTCTTTCTCAGACAAAAATGATATATCACCATGTTTGAGCCCAATTCGACCTATTCATATTGTATACTCTCTCACGCACATTGTCTATCTAGGTCACTCTCTCCAACCCGTCTCACTCTTTTGATCGCACGACGACCCTATGTGATCGATTGACCTTGCTTCCTCCCACGCACAAAATATATCTACACGTTTGTGACTGCATCATCTCTCAAGCTCTATCTTACAGCCCTCACCCTTGCCAAAAGCTCAATTGGACAATATCTCTCCAGAGCATATATATATGTTCAATGAATGCCGGACCACACTCACTTTGTCTCTCTATCTATATGTCTCTCAATTCACCTCGCTTTCTCACACTGTATCTTCCACGCACTGAAGCTAGTACCTCTCCATCTCTTGTAAAGCCGGAGCTATTTACATTGCGAGGAGCACTCCAACCTTGGATTAATTTGTGCAGGCATTTATTCCGATCAGTTTAGATTATATTTTTGTAGCATTCGGCCCACAACTACTCCAAACACCGTTGCAACCCCCGCAACTCCCCTAGTTGATTTCCCTCTGGCTCGGTCATCGTTCTCTCGCACATCCTTTCTCGCCTTCAATGTCGCACCATGGTATTATTGCAAAAAACTATGTTGTTCTCTTTAATTATTATAAATAAGCTACAAAACTACACACCGATAGTCCACTTGGAATGGAACAAATTTCCACCCACAAATTAAAGAGCTACAAACTACACAACGAGGGGCCCACGTGTCATGAAACAAATTTGGACCCATATACAAATTAAAAAAATAAAGACGAGGATCGAACATGCGGCCGGGCCTTCAAGCCGCACGTCAATAGGCAACATACGTAGAACAACAATGTTTGTTGTACCCCCCTTTGTTCACATAATGTTTTTATATTACCACAACCTATTTAATGGATAACATGTAATACTATTTTTAATACTATTCACCTTCACTTACTGGTGGGTTCCATGTGTGCTCTCTCTCTCTCCTCCCCTTCTGCGTTTAGACGCACGGGCAAACACGAAAAACTCGCGGGCGATGTTGCCGTTGACCATATCTGGACGTGTTCACAAGTCACGGCACCAGTTTCACGTACTAGCAGTTAATTTCGAAGTATATTAAGTGCATGCGGATATTAAGTACTAGGATATTATTTGTGTGTTAATATGTGATTAGCACTATTTTTGGCATGAAATTAATTGCACGCTAAACGTGTTGAGCGCTCGACATTGAAGCAGTCTAGGTCGTTGGATGACAAGGAATACATGTGGCTTGATGATGTTTTATATTTAATTTGATACGGCTCTAGCAGAACATTCAATCGATCAAACCATAGATTTCATTCAGTATGATTCCGACTTTAAATTATACGATGATCAATATAAAATAAACGGAAATGATAAACGTTCGGATTTTAAGCATGGCAATCCAAACGTTTTTCATGGCAAATTTATATTACGCGGTGGTGGCGGGGGCGTCTCGCGGTGGGAAGCGGCTAATCTACCGTGCTCCTTGTGTCGTCGAGCCACTGACCAACGGCGACGGCAACGTCTTGCGCCGTTGTTGGCATACTCCTGGATGTTGGCCTAGCTTCAAGGAAGGCCAAAATCTTCTGAACTTCATAGGGAGTCAACTGGCAGGAGGAGGCTACTGGCGTTGGTGCAAGGAAGCGGTCGACGGCAGCCATCCATGCCGCTGAGGGGGCACTGGCACCCGCGCGGGGACAGGCGCTGTCAACGGCGCGGCAGAGACATTCGTGTGCACGGGCACCGGCACAGGCACGCACGTCAGTGCATGCGCAGGCGCATGCACTGGCAGGTGCACTGGCACCGGCACGGGCGCGCGCGCCAGTGCACACGCAGGCGCATGCGCTGGCAGGTGGACGGGCACGTGAAAGTCGGCGGGGACCTCGTGGAACCCCGTGGGATCAAGCTCGGCGACAATGTGCGGCTCCCAGCCCACCAATGCCACGGGGATGGGCGTTGGCGCAGTAGGGGCGACGGGAGCGGGGACAGGCGCGGCGTCTTCCCGCAAGGCCAGTTCAAGCTCGTCCCAAAGCGCCTTATGTTCTTGAGACTCCGGCTGTGTGTCTTCCTCAGGAAACTGGAACACTAAGGGCAGTCCATCGTGATGCGGCATGGCGTACGTTTAGGTCGGGCTAGTTGGAGGTAGACGACAGGAGAATTAGAGAGGAAGAGAGAAGATTGTAGCGATACCGAGTAGTGCGGGGTTGATTTTAAACCGCGGTGCCGGCGACATTAAAAGTGGGAGCAGTTGGGACAAAGGTGGGTGGCGGAGCCTGGTCAAAGGGCTCGCCTCCTGGTGAGCCTGCACAGCGGTCTGCTCGCACGCCTCCCTGTCAGCCGGCGCAGTGGTCTGCTCACATGCCTCCCGTCGACTCACACGCTTGCTCGGACAGCACCTGCCGATGAGAAGCGGGGACTCGTGGCAGCACGTAAACGCCCACGGTTTTAATAGTAAAAGCGTTCACCTTAATGTGACAGGTCTTTGTTCCAAAATACCTTGGCTCTTCATTTGTGCAACTTGTCATAAGCAGCTTGTCTCAAATTGAAGAAAAAACTTACGAAGTAATATTTGTGCCATATCACGTGACCATGCTCAGTTTCAAGAATTTATGCTCACTTTTGGATTTTCTGAAATTTAAGATCCAGGATTCGAAACAATATCATAACCTGCATCATGCAATAAATTTTCAAGCCGTACATCTGTCCTGTTGTATTTCCTAAGAAAGGATTTGGTCAAACATTTTGCTTAGTTAGACTTCAGACAATTTATATATGCAGAGTAAACGGATAATCCCTCTGTACCAGTGCATTTCCTGATATATTAACTCAAGTACTAGGGACAAACAAACGGGCTCAATTCTGTGCTCATCCTGGTGTAGTAGTAGTAGTACAAGGCAATGCAGTTGACGGGTGACCTTGCCGAGCGGCGACCGAGGGAATTGAACCATGCTCGGCATGGTAGGTAACGTTGTCTAGTTACTAAATCATCCCTCCATTGTTCATCGGTAGTCATTATGGACCGGGGA
Source organism: Triticum dicoccoides (assembly GCF_002162155.2). NCBI lineage: Eukaryota > Viridiplantae > Streptophyta > Magnoliopsida > Poales > Poaceae > Triticum > Triticum dicoccoides. Next base: position 298,393,793 of record NC_041387.1, on the reverse strand, counting down.
CATGAGGGTAATTTCCTAGGGCTGGAATTCTGGCCGCCAGATATTTCGGGTTGAAACACTGAGGCTCGACTGGTTGGGGTTGCCTAATGTACGTACCACGCACGCCACCGAAGGACACGAGGCCGTTTTTTTAGGATCAACACGAGCCAAGGTCTGGCTGGTACGCAGTTGGGTCCTACCATTCAAAAATACGAAAGGAACCTTTCAAATTGCCGAACGAATCTATGTGTATTACAATACCCATATTTTCCTTGCAAATACTAATCTCAACGTGGTAATTGATTTATGACGAGTTGTTGAATTAGAGTGAGTTTTTGATATAGTGATCTCAACGTGGATTTCACATTTCATGGTATCCCTAGTAAGTTTTCCAATGCAAATTTAAATTTAAAATATGAACAATATGGAGGTGAGAAAACTTTGTATGTATCAAGCATATGACCACACACACACACACAGAGACACACACACACACGAACACAACAACAATCCAATAAGTATAGTGCATCTATTTTTCCAAACCATGCATGTATGACACGAATTCAAAAATACTCCTTCTATTCCTAAATATTAGTCTTTTAGAGAGTCAACAAGCGACTACATACGGAGCAAAATGAGTGAATCTAGACTCTAAAATATGTCTATATACATCCGTATGTGCCAGTCCATTTGAAACCTCTAAAAAGACTAATATTTAGGAACGAAGTGAGTAAAATGTAAGACATGCATGGTCCTCAGTTCAATATTTAAAATGAACATGAAACTGAAACATGAATATTCAGTCTAGTACTACAGTACATGCAAATGTTGTGTTTACGTGGAGCTGTGATTGTCGGGGGTCAACCCCTCGACCTTAGATAAAATTGTGGAGCTCTATTTAGGGTTGTTTAGATTATATTTGTCCCCACCGTCCCAACCACCGATTGGTTGTGCACCCCCCACCCCTCGTCCCCGGGAGAATATCATGTGCCCCCATACCTTAGATGATATATGCCGATACGAGTTGCTTGGAGCTTGTAGATCCGAGATATAGTAGCTCACATGATGTGTCTTAATATTTTTTACAGGAAACCTTGATGAGTTTGAGAATTGCACACAATTTGTACAAAAACTACTCAAATGCCCTTGGATCCCATATCCAACGACCTCGAAGCTCGTATCACCGTAGCATCTAAGATGAAGGAGGACATCATATTCTCCTGTATGTAAGAATATCATGTGCTACCACACCTTAGATTCTTTGGTGATACAAGCTCTTCGGAGCCGTTGGATTTGTGACCCAACACCTCCTCGGTGGTTCGAATGGTTTTTTGCAGAAAAGCCCCAAAAGAGTTCGGCCACTGCTTACAAGCACAAAGACTGCTCAGATGCCATGATCTCAGATCAAACAACCTCCAAGCTCGTATCACCGTACCATCCAAGTTGCGATAGCACCTTATGTTTTCTCGCATGGGAGAAGATGAGGTGCTCCTGCACCGTAGATTCTATGGTGATATGAGTTCACTGAGATCTAACGGCCCACAGTAGGAGGTTTGAATGTTTTTGCAATATACGGCTGATAGAGTTTGGGAAATGCGCAGAAAGTACAAGTACTACGCATATGCCATCTGATCACTGATCATATGACCTAGATGCGCATATCACCGTAACGGGTAATTAAGATACGGGGAGCACCTAATATGAGCAATGGGGAGCCGTTGGATCGAGATGCAGCGGCACACACGAGGCCTGATTGTTTTATTTGCAAAAAAACCTTTGGAGAGTTTGGAAATTGCGCATAATTACAAAGACTACTCCCAAGCCATTGGATCTCACTTCCAACGGTGTAAAAACTTGTATCATCATAGTATCTAAGCTGCGGGGTGGATGTGATATTCTATGCCGCTGTCATTTTTGTTCGTAAACTTGTGAAATACGTGTAACTCGTGCCGTTACTTGTCTGACCGCGCAAAATGTTTGTTCAAAAAAACCATCCTACACTGAAATATCAGAACAACACACGGGGGTCCCACTTGTCATTAATCAAATTTGGACCTAAAACTAACAAATCTGAAAGACGAGATTCGAACTGGCAACCTGGACTACAAAGCATAAGTCGATAGCCTGAAACAACAATGGTTGTTGGCTTTGTCCCATAACTTGATTTTATACAGTACTTGCGTTGAGTAGAGTAGAGGGAGTGCCTCGTCAACACGTGCATGACCGTTGTCTCACTTACTGGTGGGTCCCAGGCTGTGATCTCAATCTCTCTTCTCTCCATTGTCTAACCTTTGCACGGGCACACATGAAGAGTGGCGCTAGCTTGTCGTGGTGTTATTACAACTAAAAAAGCTTGGAAAATAGAAGAATCGCCTAGAACAAGAGACATTGTGGCTGGTCGAGACAGAGCTAACCACATCTATCATCCGTGCCATGTTTGCATGATGAAGCTGTCTGGCTAGTCGGGTGTTTTCGACCGACTGGCTGGGTCCCGAAGTCGAACCATAGGTACTACGTTTGATACAGTATATTTTTACACGCACATTTTTCCTCCGTGCCGAGACGTGGCACACCCTACCGCGCGGTTTCGGGGTCCTCTCGGGTGGTGCACGCATATATTCTTCCTGACATGAGATGCCCTACCACACGTTTTCTAGGTCCTCCTCGGTCGTAGCGCCGAAGCAAGTAAATGAGTCGTCAAATCATGAAAGACCACCTTTCCCGCCGAGTACATTAGTGAAGCACGGTGGCTAGCTAGTTGGGCTAGTTCGACCGATTAGCTAGGCCGCCGCCACATTTGTTTTTTCACCACTTTTTTATCTACTTACCGGCAGGTAAATTTAAATATCCACCGCGGTGTTGCTCTGGTGTTTGGGTGCAGCAGGATTTTTAATTTTTTGATTGACGGGAGCAGGCGTGACAGGATTTTTAATTTTTTGATTGACGGGAGCAGGCGCGGCAGCAATTAGTCATGATGACTCCGCCTGTAAAACCCACTACTCCCTGATGTGAGAAATCGTCGACTGGTGTTTTACCATCGTGAAAACCAAAAGATTCCCCGCTCCTCGGCTGGCTCCCTCCGCCTTCCCGTAGATTGCATTGCCTTTCAGCCGTTTCACCCCCTTTGCTTCCTCTCCCCATTGCTCCTACCTGGTGCCATGGCGGCGCAGCAGATCACGGAGTCCGAGGTGAGGCGCCTGACACAGGAGCTCCATGCCAAGGATGCGGAGCTCAGGGCCAAGGACGTGGAGCTCCGTGAGGTCAAGGAGGAGAGGAGTGCCATCTCCTCCGTTATGTGTGCGAGTTCACGGAGCTTCAAAAGAGGCGAGCGTCCACCACAAAGATGCTTGAGGCGTCGGCGGCGTTGCTGCAGAAAGCGGGATATACGATAGGCCATCAGGGGAGCCGACTGGAGCGCAAGCGGGCCGATCCTGACGAGGTCCAGGATCGCCTCAGCCACTTGGTGAACCAAGTTGCCACGTACGTGTTGCGACTGCGTGATGCCTACCATCGTGCCAGCGCAACGATGCCGGCCGTCGGGCTAAACCCGTTCAACCACCCAGTCGACTTCAATGAGCTGCGGCTTCCTGACCTGGTCTCCTTCTTCACCTATATCTCCGAGGAGCTGAGCCGTCTCCACGCGATGGTGGGGGCTTAGCTGGACAAGGAGGGGTTGCGGGCTGACGTCGCCGTTGCCGGGTAAATCCTTTCAGGGCTCCGTCACCGGAATCCATTCGTGCCATTTGACGCCGTCTTTGACGAGCTAGCTCCCGTTGACCGGGAGCGGGCTCTGCGGGTGGTTGCACCCTGCATCACCAACGTCGTGCGCCTCGAGAAGCAGAGGGACTTCGGTGGTGTTTAAGGCGCCCTCTTCATGGGCATGTCCATGTCTCGGCGCAACATGACCGTTGGATCAAACTCAGACGGTGTAGATCAGTCACTGTAGCACAAAGCGTGCGGGTGTGTTTGGTTGCATTCTCATCTCAATATAGTTGTTTCCTCTTCGTGTATTTTTGTTAACCTTCTAGTGTGGACTCATGCACCCTTCATGCACTCTGCCAAACACCCAAAAGTGGGTCGAGAAAGGAACTTTTGCTCCCATCCCGTGCAACCTTCATACACCCTGCCTAACACTATTCGTGCTTCATATGGTTCATGTTTCATGGAGTACTGTAGCACCGTACTCTCCGTGCGCTGTAGACCTACTTCTGTTAACATTGATCTCACCGTTCATTCTCGTCCGGACAGTCGAAAAAGCGGTACTATGTTACATATAGCAGTAGTTGACATGCGCACAACATCATTTGTTATCATCATATCTTACTACACTAGCAAGAAGATTGTGTAGTACTGACATATGAACCACTGCACATGCCTAGTAGTAGGAGCACTGCGTATGTTCAAGTGGCTGCTGTCTTTCGCACTCCTCCGTCGTAAGAGTGGAAATGCTTGCTGTAATCATTTTTCTCTTCAAAAAACAGTGGACACACTCTACCGTGCGGATCCTCCTCCAGCCATGCACTAAATTACTCACTTTCGCCGACGTGTGGGACAGCCAGCACCTGGGTCCACCAGCCATGAACTAAATTACTCTGTAGTAGAGTGACAGTAGACTACCCCGATCGAAGTGCCGCAGTAATGCCCAATGAGCCTTCAAATCATAAACCCCCCTCCTTTCCAGCAGTAAGTTGGACGGACGAAGCAACCATCATTTCACTCTTCTCTCTCAGCTTCCTCTCTTGAAGAAAACCCCCACTCGCTTCGCTTCTCCCTCATCTCGTTCCTCCTTTCGCTCTTCTCTCTCAGCTTCCTATGTTGGATGGACGCTGGAGCACCGGCCGACATGATGTTTATGGCTCTAGGCAAAACCGTCGAGGCTCATGGTACGAAGAAGCGCAAGCACCCCACCGAGACTACCGCAGACAAGCTCAAAGCCATCGCCCTGTCCAAGCCCCCCTCTCCGGGATCCCTCATTAAGCAAGTCCAGGTAATGTCTCTTGTTGACGATCTTTTTCTCGATCTTGATCGTGTTTTTTCATCTAACACACAGTACTAGTACTGGTAGTACAACTTTCTGGGTGATCTTGCATGTGATTTTAGTGTCCCAAATGACGGTTCTAAATTCCTCTTTTGACCAAAACATGCGAGAGGTTGACACTGATTTCTTATAGATTACTTTCGACTACTCCCTCTGTCCCAAATTTCTTGTCTTAGATTTGTCTAGATACAGATGTATCTATGTATCTAATACTAAAATGTGACTTGATACATCCGTATCTAGACAAATCTAAGACAAGAATTTTGGGACGGAGGAAGTACTTTATGAACATCAATGCTACCTTTGAAGAGGGTATATTTTCCTCAGTAACTTGTGTTATGGATATTGCAAGTAATACCTCTGCTCTCATGCCTTTGAAGACATGTTCTAGTGTCTTTGTTCACTCATTTCTGTGCGTATATGTAGTCATATATGGAGTATAATATCAAAAATCATCTTATATTTTTGAACGGAGGTAGTAATAAAATATGGTTTCTATTTGAATTAGAACCAGGTCCGCGGTGGAGATGAAGTTCTCAAAGTCATGCCGTGTGAACTAGAAGACCTGATGATGAGTTCTTGTCGCCACGTGTCTTGAACTAGTGTTTTCCAGTAGCTTTTTTGTCAGGCGTGTTCTCGTGGTTGTACTTGACCACAACAATTTCCTGGTTGTGCCTTCGATTACGAAGGCTGTGGTTCTTGTAAAGCTTCCCAACAAATCTAATGCGGCCTGTCTTTGTCATCATGTTTATGAGTGGAAAGACCACTTTGTTAGGTTCTCCAAGGTGGACAAGATGGTGATGGTGCATGTAGACATCTCTCACGAAGTCCATGGCCTAGTCAGTTATGTTGGGTTCATCCCGTAGGTCGGTGGCAAGAAATAGTCTGCAGAGTTTAGTTAGTGCAACTTTGCTTGTCTATAGTAAGTACTATTGTTCAGTACTTGATTTGTGTTTGTGAACCCTGTATTGTTTATTAGTACTGCTTCTTTTGGTGTGTGGTCAGTCCTGAGAACGGTCTATGTTAATGTCTGTCCACTCAATTTAGTTTGTATATTTTGAAGTATCCAGATCATATTTTTTGTGAGGACGGTTTATCAATTATGGTTACACTCCAATATCTGTATGCATTGCAGGGTTTATCGCACCCACCAGGATTTCCAGTCCCATGGATGTTCGGTCCATACGATTTGTCACGACCTTTGGACTGTCCTGCTTGTGGGAGTAGGCGGGGCCCCTGCATGCCACCCGTAGTTGGACGATCAATCTTCTGTTTAGTACTTCAACATAGTGATTTCTTGGTAAGGATTCACTCATGTCACATCAAGTAAATCTTATTGATTTGCTGTCTAAATCTTATTGATTTAATGTCATGTTTTCTTTCTTTTCCTTCAATTTTACGATGCAACTTTTGCCGTGTGACATTCATCACAGAATAAACCGTTTGGTTTGCTCTACGATGTCTATGTTTGCAGGTTTCACTTCTTATGTCGTGTCAGTAACGAAGGCACTGTCCATCTCTTATATTACTGGAAAAAATTGGATCAGTCTGTTGTCTGAGTACAAGCTGAATCCCTATGATGAACTGCAGTTTGGTTTAACAAAAATGCCACAATTAGTCCTTCTCGCGTTTAAAAGAAATGAAGAAAAAAACTGGATCACGGTCACGGATCCTAGTCAAGTTAGAAAGCTGATCATAGCAGACCAGACACGATCGCCGCTATCTCGCACATCGGTACCACCTTCAGTAACGGATCGAGCACCGGCAGTTGCTCTAGCACTGACAGCGGCAGCAGCTCAGTCTGATCTAGCTGAGGATTGGGCACCGACCGCGTCAGCAGATCAGTCTGATCTACCGGAGGATCGGGCACCGACACCGGCACCAGCTCTACAAGGAGCACCATCTCCGGCAGCAGCAGCGGCTTCGACACCTGCACCAACACTTGCACTTGCATCTGCTCTGGCCCGTGCAGTTGCACCGGCAACAGACTGGGCTACAGTTCGCACTTCATATACCAAAGTCCTTACAAAAACCGACATGTCCACCTTCTTGGTAAGCATTGGTTGCCCAAGTGCTTCATTCTTTTTTATTTCCATGTTGTTTCACATGATTCACTGTGTTGATCTAACTGTTTGGGTATGTCTTCTTGTTTGCAAACAGAGAATTCCTATAGCAACGAGGGAGTCGTTCAACAATCCGGGCAACCGCGGCCAAGTTTCTCTTACCATGCGCAGCCTTGGTATGAATGAACCTGCTCAATATACCGTAAGTACGAAGGATGGTCACATGATGATTGATTCTAAAGGATGGTCAAGGTTCAAATCTAAATCTTATCTTGCGGTAGGGTATGATGTCAAAATCGAACTTTCTCGGCAAGGAGAGCTGGTCCAAATCAACTTTGAAATTCTTCAGTAGCAGCACGCAACTGCCGAACTGATCTATCCTCCGAGAGATTTTGATGTAATAATCTGGCATGGTGAAACAAGTGTCCTGTATGTATAAGTAGTACGACAATATTATTTATCACATGGTATATCGTTGATAGAATTGCAACTCTGATTGCTGGTTAGGAACTATCGTTTGATTTCATTCCAACAACGACCGTGCTTTATTCAATTTTGTGTATTCGCCTTGCGACAACATCTAAAACCAACACCGTGCCGATCGCTTGCAATATGTGAAGCGCTGAGTTAGAACACATGGGCCCCCAAACATGCAGGGTCGGCCTGCGGCCCAAAGTCCAGAACCATGAGCCTGTCTGAGTATTATATTCTCAGCTGAACCCCCATAAAAAAACCCTGAACCCCCATAATGCCCGTGCGTTGTAGAGGGAGTATATTTCTCGGCAAGGTGAGCCTGTCTGTGATATAAAAGATTCGTATATTTCTTTACAGAGGAAGTATCTCTCTGTCAAATTATATATTTATGTGTAACTAGTTACTCATGTCTTTCTACTTCCTTTCGCTGATATATGTGGGGAAACCGGCAATGGGGTCCACGTGCCATATGCACAAATTAGTGTGCACAACTTCACGGTAGACACACCCCGGTCGTAGCGCCACTATAATGCCCAATGAGCCGTCAAATCACAACCCCCCCTTCCAGCTTTAGCAGTAAGCTGGACAGATGAAGCAGCAATATTTCACTGGGCCTGAATCCCCTTCTCCCTCGTCTGCTTGTTCAGAGAAAACCCCCTCTCGGCGATTGCATAGGGTTTTCTCATGGAGAACCAGGTACAAATTCTTCATCCATCCCCGATAAATCCAAGTCCCTTGGTCGCAGGTAATCCTAGGATGGCAGCCGCCACCGTTGACGCATTTTTCTTCCAATTGAATCTAGTGTGTTTCATTTGCAGTGCCCGAAGTGCGAGTACCCTACAGGTTTTCGTGCCCTCGGCGAGACGCCACACTTGTTCCTTCTCATCCTAACACAGGATTTTGAAATGCGCATAGTATGTTCCTAGAATCCTCTTTTCTATCCGGGACGGTGGGTTTTTTTTGAACATGTTGTGTTCTCACATTATTTTTCCTATAGTGTATTATTTGCTATGCCAGAACACATGTACTCAAGATGCTCGGCCTTGCCATAACTGAATACACTAGTTTAATGGTCACAGTGAAGACAAGCCATGGATATAAGTTCCGAGTTGGGTTCATGAACCAAGAAGATCGCTGCTTTTTTTATGGCCGAACTTGGATAAACTTTCTCAAGTGTTACAGGCTGAAAGTTGGCGCACGAATGTTGATGGAAATAGCAGAACCTGGTCTCATCTTCACTGCGATCTTCCACTCCCGACGTCGTTCCAATTATTCATCCATGTTAGTTTTGTATCTGGTTCTTGCTTGTTGCCTCGATTACTTCTTAATCCACCTATTTTGTCCAATTAATCACAATTTAACTTTAGAAGTAGCAACGAATCTCTCACGAAGATGCTACTTCTAACTAATATTTTCTTATAATTGGTGGCACGTGTAGGTTTTTTCAGAGTTAAGCAGTCTGCTTGTTTGTTACTCCATAATAACTCAGCTGTTACTGATGGCACTGAAGTTGACTGGATCGACATCCACAAGTTCCTACACTTTATTGATCGTCTTGAGGTCCTTGTGGGGCGTTTCAATGGTGGAAGGCCACGTGGGATATGTGTGCCACTGCTGCACTCGTTGAACAGGTCCAACTGTGTCCAGAAAATTATGGTATGAGCTGTTTTCTGTTATATATGTTGTTCATAAACTATTGCTTATACACAGTTTTACAGCTGTGATCTTCTTGAAACAAAAACTGCCCAGTTCTATTGTTCCTATACAGATGCCTGACCATGGTCGGGTCAGACTTGCGCTTGGTCACAACATGATGTTTATGTTGACCTACTCAATTCCCCTTGGAGGTGAAAATATATTTATTCATGGGTGGTCTCAAATAATGAAGGCCCGTCCATCTTGGAGAATAGGACAGAAGATTATGTTCATGCTTTTCCATGGCTCTAAAGCGAATATCCTGTTTATTGACCACATTGTGAGATGAAGCCGCTTTCAGAAGGTTGTGGATGCGCGGGGTGGTGCCTGTTGTCCTGGGGCTTGGCGGCCTCACCCTTGGTTAACTATAGGCAAAGTAGCACTGTTCGAGGCGTGCTTTGTACGGTTGAACCTGTATAAGTACTCATACTGCTTTCAGCTTTGGTTGTTAAGTTCCCCTGCTGGTTTCAGTTAAGGTTGTTAAGTACTCCTGCAGCTTTTACAGTCTGTCGTGTTTCTTCAGTCATGTCTTCCTCCAGCCGCCAAAACCAAAGCAGCGCCGGCGGGGCCACCTGCTTCCGCCTACTTCCGCCTCCCAAGGCTGGTTGCGCCTCAACGCACGCATCGCCGCCCCACCGTCTCCTAAATCATTAACGCCGATGTCCTCCCTGCGCTTTGGTGCGCTCCCTGCGGCACTGCAGTCTTGCATTGTCAACATGGTCAACAAGCAACAGGAATCGGCAGAAGTACGTGGAGAGGATGCAGTAGGGGCCCACCATGTCAGCGTATGGAAAAATAAAATGCTTCCTCCTAGTGTGTTCCTGACATCTGGGACCCACGACATTGTGAGCGTATATATTCAATAGACAAGAGAATAGCACAAGATCCGCTGACACCTGGGACGTAGCTTCTCGAGCAGTATTTTTTTGTTATTGTTGAGACGGAACAGGGTTTGAACTGGGCTGTGGCCCGTCTAGCCCAGGCTTATATTTTATGTTCACCATGTGACCAGCCCAGCTATTTTTTCTTTTTGCAAATGAGCCCAGTTTATTTTTTCTGAAGAATATCCAATCTAGGCCTACTTATTTTTCTATGCCCTGATGGGCTGTAACTCTTTCAAGACGCTTGCAGATCTTGAAAGTAATATGAAATGGGTTGTAAATATAAAAACAGATGACAAATTGGCAATTACTTTATAATTTCTGAATTTTTTCACATTTTTAGATTCCTATTTCACTGGGCATTAACCTAATTTAAATATATCTTCAAAGTACTTTAAATCTGGCTCAACATTTCGGTATTGAAAATAGTTTGGAACCCACGGAAATATGCGAAATTGGCCCTGGCCAACCAAAAACAACGACTGCAATAAATTGCATAAGAAGTTGCCATGAGCTATATATAAATTATTAAAAAAATAGGGAGTGGTCTGACTTGTGGGCCTGTTTAGTTGACGTGTATGCAAGATTTTTTTAGTTATTATATACGTCAACAAACGATTCTAGCAGACGTAACCGTTGGATGTCAATCCAACGGCCATCGTGTTTCTTCAATCTCTCATCTTCTTGCTCCAGCCACCAAAGCAGTGCTGGCGAGACCACCTGCTCCCACCTCCCGTGGCTGGCTGTGCTGCCGCGCAGGCCTCAGCGCCCCCTACAACTCCCACCGCTGGCCAGGGCATCCCTCTACTCACCCACGACCCCTGTTATTCTGCGGTGACGGCAGCCTCACACCGCAACCGAACCGGTGAACCCTCGTACTCCTCTCTGCGCGGGCTTCCACTGTCGCGTCTTCCCCGGCTCCGCGTCGTCCCCTTCCTAGGCCTCGCCGTCGTCCACCGCCGTGGTGCTCTCGGCGCAGCGTGGTCAATGTGGTCAACGACCGACTTCCATCGGAATAGTACTGTACGTGGAGAGGCTGACAGCTAGGTCCATGACAGCCGCAAGGAAGTGCCTCCTTATTACTCGGAACATAATTATTCCTCCACCTGACAGCAGGGACCCTCCGGATGGGCCACCAGTATTTCGGGAAAAAAACGTTTCCCCCAGACTACTAGGACCCATCGGACGGGCCACCGTATTTCACAAAAAAAAACGTTCCCCCCGCTCTCAACTCGGACCCACCGGAAGTGCCTCCTTATTACGCACAAAAAAAATGAATACCCCCCTGCTAGCTGGGACCCACCTTGGTGGGAGGCTGACTTGTGGGCCCACTAAGTTGACTGGGACGGAGGCCTTTGTCAACTTTAGTCAATATATGAATGATTCTAGCTCTAGTGATCGTACAATGTCCATCCAACGACCGTAGTGCTTCTTCAACCTCTGGTCTTTTTGCTCCAGCCGCCCAAAGCAGCGCCGGTCGTGCCGCATGCTCCTGCCACCCATGGCTAGCTGTGATGCCGCAGAGGCCTCACCGCCCCTACTACTCCCACCGCTGGCCAGGCCATCCCTCTACTCACCCACACCCCCTGTTATTCTGCGGCGATGGCAGCCTCACACCGCAGCCGAACGAGTGAACCCTCATACTCCTCTACGCGTGGGCATCCACTGCTGCGTCTTCCCCGGCTTCATGTCGTCCCCTTCCTAGCCTCGCCGTCGTCCACCGCCCTAGTGCTCTCGGCGCGGCGTGGTCAACATGGTCAAGGAACGACTTCCATTAGACGTGGACTGTACGTGGAGAGGCTGACAGCTGGGTCCACGGCCGCAGCAAGGAAGTGCCTCCTTATTACGCGGAAAATAATGATTCCTCCACCTGACAGCAGGGACCCACCGGACGGGCCACCGTATTTTGCGAAAAAAATGTTTCCCCCTGACTGCTGGGACCCACCAGCTACACCTTCACACGCAAGGAAGTGCGTCCGGGCAAAAAAAATAATTTGCCCCCCTGACTGCTGGGACCCACCAGCTACATCTTCGGACGCAAGGAAGTGCCTGACAGTCGGGACCCACCTGGTCGAAGCGTACGTAGCGTTGTCATTCTGGTCCCGAACGTGTACGTACATATATACTAGTCGATGTAGAGGCGCGCACGTGTCGTAGTAGAGGCGCGTACGTGTCATACTAGAGGCGCGCACGTAGCATGTACACGTACGTACAACGGCCAATGTGCAAGAAAGAAAATACGGCAACGTATGTGTACATATGGGTGGGGTCTCGAACGCCTACTCGCGCATACGTACGGCCAGGGCTCGTGTACATGGCTGGGTCGGAATGGAGAAACATCGTCATTGTCGCGTTCATGGGGAGCCAACCGGCTAGGTCGGAACAGAATGCATCGTCGTGTTCATCGGGATGGCTTGGACGGAACAGGCGATGGAAACGAGGCCTGGCGTACCGTAGTATGGAGGAAACGCCCTTGTGTTCGACCGGCCACGTTCGAAATGGGATCCTGTTCATCGGGAGGGGTGTGGCGTACCGCAAAACGGAGGAAACCGACCTCCTACGGTCGAAACGGGGGTCCTGTTGATCGGGAGGGGTGTGGCATACCGCAAAACGGACGAAACGGACTTGTGTTGGAGCGCTATGGTCGAAACGGGGGTCCTGTTCATCGGGAGGGGTGTGGCATACCACAAAACGGGACTCCACGGGATATTGTTCATCTCCACCGTCGACCTCCTCCAGCCTCCACGGGCTACCGTCGACCTCCTCCAGCCTCCACGGGCTACCGTTGACCTCCTCCAGCCTCCACGGGCTCCTGTTCATCCAGCCTCCACCGCGCGCTACTCCACCGGCTACTTTTCAACCACCCCTCCACGGGCACCCCTCCACTGTTTATTGTTCATCCAGCCCTCCACGGGGTCGTCCTATTCATCCAGCCCTCCACGGGGTCCTGTTCATCCAGCCCCAACCGGCTCGATCGAGGC
>NC_041387.1:298363964-298380129 GCF_002162155.2 Triticum dicoccoides | reverse complement strand
TTCATCCAGAGAGGCAACATCGATAGGCTTCAGTTAGCAGCAGTAGCGAAGGAATCGCTCGATCGGGTTCAGTTAACAGCCATTGATCGATCGCTCGGGTTCAGTAACGCGTAGCCTGCAGTGCTATCCCTCGGATTCAGTTAGAGCCCAACGCCTCGCTCGGCCCCCGACAACCCACCGTAACCGGGAACTCCCCGAAATTTTCCTCGCCCTCGCTTCTACCCTGGTTTTTTCCTTCATGGACGGCCCAAAGAATGTCATGCAGCCTCGTCTCCGGCCCGCCCAGGACGAAAAGCCCATTTTCTGTCATGATTTTTTGTCATAGAAGTAGGAGCCCACCACATCTATGATGATATCGGGTTTTTTCACAATTATCGTCATAGAAGTGTCATTTGTATGATAGAAAAAAATTTATTTGGCCCAAAATGTCACGGACGTGTCTTTTTTTTGTAGTGCAGGTATCTACTCGCCTCTGGCCCACCAGAGTTAGTTATATTTTGTCTTACAACATCCGCGGGCAGTTTTTTCACTGAATCAAACACACATCCCAGTTCCATTTTCCTCTTGAAACACATGTCCTACATCCAGTTTCTAATCTCTATCTATAGTTTTACTAGTTCGTATACATGTATCATTATATTGAAAATACATAAAATTCCCTTTTCATATTTACATCCTTATTTTTGTTGTTCTTTTCCCTCCCAGCGCTGATTTTTCTACCACTGGTTTTCCCTTATACCAACTCAATTGTCCCACATCTTATTTTCTTACAAAAATAAAACGATTTTTTTGGCAAATCAATAAGTTCTTAAAAAATGTTTATCATTTCGGGATTACAATAGTTCAAACTCCACCGAAATATGCAAAATAAGGTTGAACTTGTTGACCGTGGTCCTGGGCAGAAAATGGGCTGTAATAAATTACTTAAGAATTAGCAAATGGGCTGCAAATTATTAAAAAATAGCAAATGGGCTCTATGTTGTCTGTCACAGATTTGGAGGCGTACTTGTGGGCCTACTAAGTCCATGCATACACAAGGTTTCCCAAAAAAGAAACTTAGTCAACAATCGACTCTACCAGCGCCAGACCGTTAGATGTCAATCTAACGACAATCGTGCTTCTTCAGTCTCTGATCTTCCTGCCCCAACCGCCCAAACCAGCACCGTTGGAACCGCCAACTCCCGCCTCCCATGACCGGCTGTGCTGCCGGGCAGGCCTCACGGCCCCGTCATACTCGCATCCCTAGCCTGTCTACCCCTCTACTCACCCACACCTCCTGTTATTTTCTGGCGACGGCAGCCGAACTAGTCAACCCTCATACTCTCCACCGCGTGGGCAGCCATTGCCGTGTCTTCGCCCGCTCCGTGTTGTTCCCTTTGTAGGCCTCGCCATCGTCCACCGCCCTAGTGCTCTCGGCGCGGCGTGGTCAACGTGGTCAACGAACGACATCCATTGGAAGTGGACTGTACATGGAGAGGCTGACAGCTGGGTTCAATTACCCCTCGCGGCTGATATGTCCATTTTGTGTCATGCCTTTATATCGATATTTATTGCATTATGGGCTGTTATTACACATTATATCACAATACGTATGCCTTTCCTCTCTTATTTTACAAGGTTTACATGAAGAGGGAGAATGCCGTCAGCTGGAATTCTGGGCTGGAAAAGGAGCGAATATTAGAGACCTATTCTGTACAACTCCAAAAGTCCTGAAACTCCATGAAAATCAGTTTTGGAAATATATTAAAAATATTGGGCGAAGAAAGCACCAAAGGGGGGCCACCCATTGTCCACGAGGGTGGAGGGCGCGCCCTACCCCCCTGGGCGCGCCCCCAGCGTCATGGGCCACCAGGCAGCCCCCCGATGCCCATCTTCTGGTATATGGTGTATTTTTCCCTGAAAAAATGATAAAGAAGATTTAGGGACGAAGCGCTGCCGTCTCAAGGCGGAACCAATCTAGGGCTCCGGCGGAGCTGTTTCACAGGGGAAACATCCCTCCGGGAGGGGTAAATCGTCGCCATCGTCATCACCATCGATCCTCTCATCGAGAGGTCCATGAACATCTTCACCAGCACCATCTCTTCTCAAACCCTAGTTCATCTCTTGTATCCGATCTTTGTCTCAAAACCTCAGATTGGTACTTGTGGGTTGCTAGTAGTGTTGATTACTCCATGTAGTTGATGCTAGTTGGTATATTCGATGGAAGATCATATGTTCAGATCCTTTATGCACATTAATACCCCTCTGATTATGAACATGAATATGATTTGTGAGTAGTTACGTTTGTTCCTGAGGACATGGCAGAAGTCTTGTTATAAGTAGTCATGTGAATTTGGTATTCGTTCGATATTTTGATGAGATGTATGTTGTCTTTCCTCTAGTGGTGTTATGTGAACGTCGACTACATGACACTTCACCATTGTTTGGGCCTAGGGGAAGGTATTGGTAAGTAATAAGTAGATGATGGGATGCTAGAGTGACAGAAGCTTAAACCCTAGTTTACGTGTTGCTTCATAATGGGCTAATTTGGATCCATATGTTTCATGCTATGGTTAGGTTTGCCTTAATTATTCTTTCATAGTTGAGGATGCTTGCGAGAGGGGTTAATCATAAGTGGGATGCTTGTCCAAGGAAGATCAGTACCCAAGCACCGGTCCACCCACATATCAAATTATCAAAGTACCGAACGTGAATCATATGAACATGATGAAAACTAGCTTGACGATAATTCCCATGTGTCCTCGGGGGCGCTTTGCTTTGTATAAGTGTTTGTCCAGGCTTGTACTTTGCTAAAAAAGGATTGGGCCACCTTGCTGCACCTTGTTACTTTTGTTACTTGTCACCCCTTACGAACTATCTTATCACAAAACTATCTGTTACTGATAATTTCAGTGCTTGTAGGGAATACCTTGCTGAAAACCGCTTGTCATTTCCTTCTGCTCCTCGTTGGGTTTGACACTCTTACTTATCAAAAGGACTACGATAGATCCCCTATACTTGTGGGTCATCAAGACTCTTTTCTGGCGCCGTTGCCGGGGAGTGAAGCGCCTTTGGTAGGTGGAATTTGGTAAGGAAAAATTTATATAGTGTGCTGAAATTTACTGTCACTTGTTACTATGGAAAATAATCCTTTGAGGGGCTTGTTTGGGGTATCTTCACCCCAACCAGTAGAGCAAAGAGTTGCTCCTCAACCTACTGAACCTACTGAAATTTTTTACTTTGAAATTCCTTCGGGTATGATAGAGAAACTGCTAGCTAATCCTTTTATAGGAGATGGAACATTACATCCCGAAATGCACCTAATCTATGTGGATGAAGTTTGTAGATTATTTAAGCTTGCAGGTATGCCCGAGGATGTTATCAATAAGAAGGTCTTCCCTTTATCTTTTAAGGGAAAGGCATTGACATGGTTTAGGCTATGTGAGGATATTGGATCATGGAACTACAACCGATTAAAATTGGAACTTCATCAAAAGTTTTATCCTATCCATCTGGTTCATCGTGATCGTAATTATATATATAATTTTTGGATTCACAAAGGAGAAAGTATCGCTCAAGCTTGGGGGAGGCGTAAGTCAATGTTATATTCATGCCCAATCATGAGCTCTCAAGAGAAGTTATTATTCAAAAAATTTATGATCGGCTTTCTCTCAATAATCGCTCCATGCTTGATACTTCTTGTACTGGGTTTTTTATGAGAAGACTATTAAATTCAGATTGGATTTATTGAAAAGAATTAAACGCAACTCTGAAGATTGGGAACTCGATGAAGGTAAGGAGTCAGGTATAAAGGCTAAGTTTGATTGTGTTAAATCTTTTATGGATACCAAAGCTTTTCGTGGATTTAGCACTAAATATGGACTTGACTCTGAGATAGCAGCTTCTTTCTGTGAATCATTTGCTACTGATGTTGATCTCCCTAAGGATAAGTGGTTTAAATATCATCCTCCCATTGAAGTAAAAGTAATAGAACCTATTAAAGTTGAAGAAAAGACTATCACTTATAATGTTGATCCTATTGTTCCTACCGCTTATATTGAGAAACCACCTTTCCCTGTTAGAATAAAGGATCATGCTAAAGCTTCAACTGTGGTTTGTAAGAGTAATGCTAGAACACCTACACCCCCTGAGCAAATTAAAGTTGAACCTATTATTGCTATGGTTAAGAATCTCTTGGTCGATAATATTGATGGGCTTGTTATTTACTTCTGTGATGAAGCTGCTAGAATTGCTAGACCCAATACTAAAGGTAAACATAGACCTGTTGTTGGCATGCCTATTGTTTCTGTTAAAATAGGAGATCATTGTTATCATGGCTTATGTGATATGGGTGGCAGTGCGAGTGCAATACCTCATTCCTTATACGAATAAATTATGCATGATATTGAACCCGCTGAAATAGAAGGTATTGATGTCACTATTAAGCTTGCCAATAGAGATACTATTTCACCAGTTGGGATTGTTAGAGATGTTGAAGTCTTGTGTGGTAAAATGAAATATCCTACTGATTTTCTTGTTCTTGGTTCCTCACGACTTTTGTCCCATTATATTTGGTAGATCCTTCTTGAATACTATTAATGCCAAGATAGACTGCGAAAATGATATTGTTACTGTTGGTTTAGGGGATATGTCTCATGATTTTTATTTTGCTAAATTCTGTAGACAACCCCATGATAAAGAATTGCCTAGTAAAGATGAAATTATTGGTCTTGCTTCTATTGTCGTGCCTCCTAATGATCCTTTAGAACAATATTTGCTTGACCATGAAAATGATATGTTTATGAATGCAAGAAGGGAAATAGATGAAGTATTATTTAAACAGGGACCTATATTGAAACACAACTTGCCTGTTGAAATCCTAGGGGATCCTCCTCCACCCAAGGGTGATCCCGTGTTTGAGCTTAAACCTTTACCTGATACTCTTGAATAAGCTTATCTTGATGAAAATAAAATATATCATGTTATTATTAGTGCTAACCTTTCAGAGCATGAAGAAGAGAAATTATTGAAAAATCTGAAGAAGCATCATGCTGCTATTGGATATACTCTTGATGATCTTAAGGGCATTAGTCCCACTCTATGCCAGCACAAAATAAAATTGGAGAAAGATTCTAAACCAGTTGTTGATCACCAACGATGGTTAAATCATATGATGAAAGAAGTGGTGATAAATGAAATACTGAAGCTTCTGGAGGCAGGTATAATTTATCTTGTCGCTGATAGTCAGTGGGTAAGTCCTGTCCATTGTGTCCCTAAGAAGGGAGGTATTACTGTTGTTCCTAATGATAAGGATGAACTGATCCCAGAAAGAATTGTTACAGTTTATAGAATGGTAATTGATTTCGCAAATTAAATAAAGCTACTAGAAAAGATCATTACCCTCTACCTTTTATTGGTCAAATGCTAGAAAGATTATCCAAACATACACATTTTTTCTTTCTAGATGGTTATTCTGGTTTCTCTCAAATACCTGTGTCAAAAGAGGATCAGGATAAGTCACTTTTACTTGCCCTTTTGGTACCTTTGCTTATAGACGTATGCCTTTCGGTTTATGTAATGCACCTGCTACCTTTCAAAGATGTATGACTGCTATATTCTCTGATTTTTGCGAAAATATTGTTGAGGTTTTCATGGATGATTTCTCTGTGTATGGAACTTCTTTTGATGATTGCTTATGCAACCCTGATCGAGTCTTGTAGAGATGTGAAGAAACTAATCTTGTCTTGAATTGGCAGAACTGCCACTTTATGGTTAATGAAGGTATTGTCTTGGGGCATAAAATTTCTGAAAGAGGTATTTAAGTTGATAAAGATAAAGTTGATGCTATTGAAAAGATGTTGTGTCCCAAGGACATCAAAGGTATAAGAATTTTCCTTGGTCATGCCGGTTTTTATAGGAGGTTCATTAAAGACTTCTCAAAAATTTCTAGGCCTCTGACTAATATCTTACAAAAATATGTTCCTTTTGTTTTTGATGATGATTGTGTAGAAGCATTTGAAATACTTAAGAAAGCCTTGATTTCTGCACCTATTGTTCAGCCACCTGATTGGAATTTACCCTTTGAAATTATGTGTGATGCTAGTGATTATGTTGTAGGTTCTGTTCTAGGACAAAGAGTTGATAAGAAATTAAATGTTATCCAATATGCTAGTAAAACCCTAGACAGTGCCCAGAGAAATTATGCTACTACTAAAAAAGAATTTTTAGCAGTTGTATTTGCTTGTGATAAGTTCAGACCTTATATTGTTGATTCCAAAGTAATTGTTCACACTGATCATGCTGCTATTAAATATATTATGGAAAATAAAGATGCTAAACCTAGACTTATTAGATGGGTTCTCTTGCTACAAGAATTTGATTTGCATATTATTGATAGAAAGGGAGCTGAGAACCCCGTTGTAGACAACTTGTCCAGGGTAGAAAATGTTCTTGATGACCCACTACCTATTGATGATAGCTTTCCTAATGAACAATTAGTTGTCATAAATGCTTCTCATACTGATCCATGGTATGCTGATTATGCTAATTACATTGTTGCTAAATTTATACAACCCAGTTTCACATACAAGCAAAAGAAAAAGTTTTTCTATGATTTAAGACATTACTTCTGGGATGACCCACACCTTTCTAAAGAAGGAGTAGATGGTGTTACTAGACATTTTGTACCTGAACATGAACAAGAACAGATCCTATGCAAGTGTCACTCTGAGGCATAGGGAGAGCACCACACTGGAGATAGAACTGCACATAAGGTATTGCAATCCAGTTTTTATTGGCCTATGATACGTCTCCAACGTATCTATGATTTTTGATTGTTCCATGCTATTATATTACCCCTTTTGGATGTTTATGGGCTTAATTTTACACATTTATATCATTTTTTGGACTAACCTACTAACCGGAGGCCCAGCCCGTATTGCTGTTTTTTTGCCTATTTTAGTAGTTCGAAGAAAAGGAATATCAAACGGAGTCCAAACGGAATGAAACCTTCAGGAGCGTGATTTTTGGAACGAACGTGATCCAGAGGACTTGGAGTGCAAGTCAAGAAGCAGCCGAGGCAGCAACGAGAGGGTAGGACGCCCCCTCCCTATAGGGCGCGCCCCCTGTCTCATGGGCCCCTCGGGCGGCCACTGACGTACTTCTTCCTCCTATATAAGCCTACGTACCCCGAAAACATCCATGGAGCCAACGATACACAATTTCCACCATCGTAACCTTCTGTATCCGCGAGATCCCATCTTGGAGCCTTCGTCGGTGCTCCGCCGGAGGGGGAATCAACCACGGAGGGCTTCTACATCAATACCATATCCCCTCTGATGAGTTGTGAGTAGTAACCATAGACCTTCGGGTCCATAGTTATTAGCTAGATGGCTTCTTCTCTCTTTTTGGATCTCAATACAATGTCGCCCCTCTCTTGTGGAGATCTATTCGATGTAAACTCTTTTTGCGGTGTGTTTGTCGAGATCCGATGAATTGTGGGTTTATGAATTCTTTTATGTATTTGAATCTCCTCTGAATTCTTTTATGTATGATTGAGTTATCTTTGCAAGAATTATCAGTTTGGTTTGGCCTACTAGATTGATCTTTCTTGCCATGGGAGAAGTGCTTAGCTTTGGGTTCAATCTTGCGGTGTCCTTACCCAGTGACAGAAAGGGTTGCAAGGCACGTATTGTATTGTTGCCATCGAGGATAAAAAGATGGGTTTTATATCATATTGCATGAGTTTATCCCTCTACATCATTTCATCTTGCTTAATGTGTTACTCTGTTATTTATGAACTTAATACTCTAGATGCAGGCAGGAGTCGGTCGATGTGTGGAGTAATAGTAGTAGATGCAGGCAGGAGTCGGTCTACTTGTTGCGGACGTGATGCCTATATACATGATCATGCCTAGATAATCTCATAATTATTCGCTTTTCTATCAATTGCTCGACAGTAATTTGTTCACCCATCGTAATACTTATGCTATCTTGAGAGAAGCCTCTAGTGAAACCTATGGCCCCCAGGTCTATCTCTTATCATATTTGCTTCCAATCTACTTTTGTTTGCATCTTTACTTTTTGCATCTATATTATAAAATACCAAAAATATATTTATCTTATCATACTATCTCTATTAGATCTCACTTTCACAAGTGGCCGTGAAGGGATTGACAACCCCTTTATTGCGTTGGTTGCGAGTTCTTTGTTTGTTTGTGTAGGTGCGTGGGACTTTTGAGGAGCCTCCTACTGGATTGATATCTTGGTTCTCAAAAACTGAGGGAAATACTTACGCTACTATTGCTGCATCATCCTTTCCTCTTCAAGGAAAACCAACGCAAGCTCAAGACGTAGCAGCCTACTCTTTTCAAAGATGCCCATAAGTTTGTCTTGTCTTGTGATGAATGTCACAGAATTGGTAATATTAGTAGACATCAAGAAATGCCTATGAACTATTCACTTGTTATTGAACCATTTGATGTTTGGGGCTTTGGTTATATGGGACCTTTTCCTTCCTCTAATGGGTATACACATATTTTAGTTGTCGTTGATTACGTTACTAAGTGGGTAGAACCTATTCCAACTAGTAGTGTTGATCATAACACTTCTATTAAGATGCTTAAAGAAGTTAATTTTCTGAGGTTTGGAGTCCCTAGATACTTAATGACTGAAGGTGTTTCACATTTTATTCATGGTGCTTTTCGTAAAATGCTTGCTAAGTATGATGTTAATATAGAATTGCATCTCCATACCATCCACAATCTAGTTGTCAAGTAGAATTGATTAATAGAGAGATCAAATTAATTTTGCAAAATACTGTTAATAGATATAGAAAGAATTGCTCCAAGAAACTTGATGATGCATTATGGGCCTATAGAACTGCATATAAGAATCCTATGGGTATGTCTCCGTATAAATGGTTTATGGAAAAGCATGTCACTTACCTCTCGAACTAGAACATAAGGCATATTGGGCTATTAAATAGCTCAATTATGATTTCAAACTTGCTGATGAGAAGAGGCTATTTGACATTAGCTCACTTGATGAATGGAGAACCCAGGCCTATGAGAACTCCAAACTGTTTAAATAAAAAGTTAAAAGATGGCATGACAAAAGGATACAAATGCGTGAGATTAATGTAGGTGATTATGTTTCGCTATACAACACTTGTTTAAGATTTTTTGCAGGAAAACTTCTCTCTAAATGGAAGGTCCTTACGTTATGGAGGAGGTCTATCGTTCCGGTGCCATAAAAATCAACAACACCGAAGGCATAAATCCGAAGGTGGTTAACAGTCAAAGAATCAAACATTATATCTCAGGTAATCCCATAAATGTTGAAACCAATGTTATTGACACTGTAACCCAGGAGGAGTACATGAGGTACACTTTCCAGAATGTTTCAGACTCCAAAAAGGAATAGGTATGTGGTACGGTAAGTAAACCGACTCCAAAACAATTCTAATAGCAATTTTTCTTTGTTTTGGAATATTCAAAAAATTAGGAAAATAATAAGTAGTCCGAAAGGGACACGAGGCATCCACGAGGGTGGAGGGCGGGCCCTACCCACCTGGGTGCGCCTCCTGCCTCGTGGACACCTCGTGTGCCGTCCGGACTTTGTTATCTTGCACGACACTTCTTTTGGTCGGTAAAAAATCATTAGATAATCTCCCGAAGGTTTTGACCACCGTACCACGACAAAATCCTCTGCTTTTGTTTTGAGCTATTTTTCTGACAAATCTAGATCTCCATGACGTCTTCAAGCGCCCCCGAGGACAAGTTTTTCGAGAAGGTCATCAACCCCTACCTCGCGGAGGTGTTGCAACACCCTCAAACCATTGAGATGCGTGATGGGGTGCTGCACATCCGCGATGTTGAGGGGCCAAGGAGGACCAGAAGCATGGAGACAAGACTCGAAGCAATGGAGCAACAGGTTTTCAAGTGCCAAGGGATGGTGGAATGCGGACTCAACGCCAACTACATGATGATCGTGGAGTTCACCAACAACCACAAGCTGGATGCCAAGAACATTGGGGAGATCATCTTCAAGCTTCACGAGAAAATCGAGCACATCCAAGCCCAGATCTATGACCTGCAAAACCAAAACTGTGAGTATGCATATAGATTCAAGAGGATCAGTTTGGCTGCAGATTTGAGGATCCCGGAGACTCGATCATCCTTCTACGATGGTGATCCTATGCCTTGGAAGATGGACGAAAAGCCTACATCATCAACAACTCCATCATCACCACCTCCGAAGAAAGAGACATAAACACATGGGTATGGGCACTCCCCTTGGCAACTGCCAAGCTTGGGGGAGGTGCCCCGGTATCGTATCACCATCACACTTCTATCTTTACCGTTTTTCTTAGTTTGGTCCTTTTGGCTATATCTTGATCTAGTATAATAAAGTTTAGTATGATATAGCTTTCAGTTTTTGTGTTGATCCATATCTATGTAATCGAGTCTATGAGCTATATATAATAAAGATTAGTTATGAGTCAAGGGCTTGGATATATTACTATGATCTTGAGGGAATAAAAGAAAGAATAAAAAGAAATAAAAAGATCATATTGATCTTGTGGAGAGTGATGACTTCACATACAAAGAGTATGATGAATAAAAGTTGTTGAGAATTGACAAACATAGTTTTGGTCATCGTTGCAATTAATAGGAAGTAATAAAGAAAGAGAGGTTTTCACGTATAAATATACTATCTTGGACATCTTTTATGATTGTGAGCACTCATTAAAATATGACATGCTAAAAAGTTGATGTTGGACAAGGAAGACAACGTAATGGGTTATGTTTTCTTATATCCAAAATAAATTATATTGTCATGGATCATCCAACATGTTGAGCTTGCCTTTCCTCCTCATGCTAGCCAAATTCTTTGTACCAAGTAGAGATACTACTTGTGCTTCCAAACATCCCTAAACCCAGTTTTGCCATGAGAGTCCACCATATCTGCCTATGGATTGAGTAAGATCCTTTAAGTAAGTTGTCATTGTTGCAAGCAATAAAAATTGCTCTCTAAATATGTAGATCTATTAGTGTGGAGAAAATAAGCTTTATACGAGCTTGTGATATGGAAGAAATAAAAGTGACAGACTGCATAATAAAGGTCCCTATCACAAGTGGTAATATAAAGTGACGTTCTTTTGCATTAAGATATTGTGCATCCAACCATAAAAGCACATGACAACCTCTACTTCCGTCTGTGAAGGGCCTATCTTTTATTTTTGTCTTCTACCTTATACAAGAGTCATGGTGATCTTCGCCTTTTCTTTTTATACTTTATCCTTTGGCAAGCACTATGTGTTAGGAAGATCCTGATATATATCCAATTGGATGTGGGTTTTCATAAAGCATTATTGTTGACATTACCCTTGAGGTAAAAGGTTGGGAGGAAAAACTATAAGCCCCTATCTTTCTCTGTGTCCGATTGAAACTTCATACCCATAAGTATTGCGTGAGTGTTAGCAACTGTAAATACTAAATGATAGTTGAGTATGTGGACTTGCTGAAAAGCTCTTATATTGACTCTTTCCCATGTTATGATAAATTGCAATTGCTTCGATGACTGAGATTGTAGTTTGCTAGTTTTCAATGAAGTTTTTGATTCATACTTTACACTGTGAATAGATTGTTACTTTAGCATAAGAAATCATATGGAAATATATATGCTACTGTTCTAAGAATGATCATGATGCCCTCATGTCCATATTATTTTATGGACACCTCTATCTCTAAACATGTGGACATAATTTTCGATTTCGGCTTTCGCTTGAGGACAAGCGAGGTCGAAGCTTGTGGGAGTTGATACGTCCATTTTGCATCATGCTTTTTTATCGATATTTATTGCATTATGGGTTGTTACTACACATTATGTCACAATACTTATGCCTTTTCTCTCTTATTTTACAAGGTTTACATGAAGAGGGATAATGCCAGCAGCTGGAATTCTAGGCTGGAAAAGGAGCAAATATTAGAGACCTATTCTGCATAACTCCAAAAGTCCTGAAACTCCACAAAAGTCAATTTTGGAATATATTAAAAATATTGGGCGAATAAAGCACCATAGGGGGGCCACCCACTGTCCACGAGGGTGGAGGGCGCGCCCCCTGCCTCGTGGGCCACCTGGCAGCCCCCCGATGCCCATCTTCTGGTATATGGTGACTTTTGCCCCGAAAAAAATCATAAGGAAGCTTTCGGGACGAAGCGCCTCCGTCTCGAGGCGGAACCAGTCTAGGGCTCCGCCGGGAGGGGGAAATCGTCGCCACCATCGATCCTCTCGTCGAGAGGGGGTCAGTCTCCATCAACATCTTCACTAGCACCATCTCCTCTCAAACCTTAGTTCATCTCTTGTATCCGATCTTTGTTTCAAAACCTCAGATTGGTACCTGTGGGTTGCTAGTAGTGTTGATTACTCCTTGTAGTTGATGCTAGTTGGTTTATCCGATGGAAGATCATATGTTCAGATCCTTTATGCACATTAATACCCCTCTGATTATGAACATGAATATGATTTGTGAGTAGTTACGTTTGTTTTCCTGAGGACATGGGAGAAGTCTTGTTATAAGTAGTCATATGAATTTTGTATTCGGTCAATATTTTGATGAGATGTATGTTGTCTTTCCTCTAGTGGTGTTATGTGAACGTCGACTACATGACACTTCACCATTGTTTGGGCCTAGGGAAAGGCATTGGGAAGTAATAAGTAGATGATGGGTTGCTAGAGTGATAGAAGCTTAAACCCTAGTTGATGCGTTGCTTCGTAAGGGGCTGATTTGGATCCATATGTTTCATGCTATGGTTAGGTTTACCTTAATTCTTCTTTCGTAGTTGTCGACGCTTGCGAGAGGGGTTAATTATAAGTGGGGTGCTTGTCAAAGGAAGGGCAATACCCAAGCACCGGTCCACCCACATATCAAATTATGAAAGTACCGAACGCGAATCATATGAGCATGATGAAAACTAGCTTGACGATAATTCCCATGTGTCCTCGGGAGCGCTTTGCTTATATAAGAGTTTGTCCAAGCTTGTCCTTTGCTACAAAAAGGATTGGGCCACCTTGCTGCACGTTGTTACTTTTGTTACTTTTTACCCGTTATGAACTATCATATCACAAAACTATTTGTTACCGATAATTTTAGTGCTTGCAGAGAATACCTTGCTGAAAACCGCTTGTCATTTCCTTCTGCTCCTCGTTGGGTTCAACACTCTTACTTATCGAAAGGACTATGATAGATCCCCTATACTTGTGGGTCATCAGCGGCCTCCCCACATTGCTGACCCGCCTCTTGCTCATCCCGCAACGGGGGCTAACACATGATGTCATGGTGCTTGTGCTCGGGTCCGTCCTTGCAACGCTGATAAATCTGAGAGATCGAGCTCTGGCTCGCAGCCTGCCCCGCACACATCACCTCACTAGGTCCTCAGTGCCTTCATCTTCTTGCAGAAAGATCAATGGTCAGGCAGCAAGCATGGTTCTGGGTCATATTCTCCTCCACGGACTAACTCGAAGGAATCTCCAGAGCTTAACTACGGGCAGGTCTGACGGCCGCCCCCTTCTCACGCAAATCGCTTGCACGTTAAAGGGGGGGTTCCTGAGCATCGCGCCTCAGGAGCTCCAACTGGCTCTCCAGCTCTCACCCCATGGACTTGACCACGGCATTGCAACCTTGCATACAAGCGGCGGCTGAGCCTCGCTCGAGGGCCGGGACCCGAGGACGTAGAGCATCTAGACGAGCAAGGAAAGGGGATGGCCAGCGCTAACCCTACCTAGAGGCTTCACCACTAAGGCATGATTGGGCACCGTGCAACGGAATCGTCATGGGCCCACTAAGATAAGTCACCCATACATATCAGCGTAAACCTCACAACTCAGCCCCACGACCCTCGCAACCTCGCTCGGGCAATGTTGCTTTCCTTTTCGGCCTTTAGGGGGCTGCTTGCACGCCAAAGGGGACCTCTTGAGCACCGCGCCTCAGGAGCTCTCACCGGACCTCGGGCCGCTCACCTCCTGGCCTTGACCACGGCATCGCGACCTGGCATACCAGTGATGGCTGAAGCCTGCCTGGGGACTGGGTCCTGTCGGTGTAGAGCACCAAGCTACCTCGAGAACAAAAGGGGGGAACCGTACCGGAGCAGGATATGTGATTTCAACGTCGTGCTAAGAAGGATAGTATTAAAACAAAAGCATTACAATTTTTTACATACCCCCACAGGGCTTGTCACAACTCCGTGTAGGAAAACAAAAGAAGAAAGCCTCAAAGGACGCCGCCGCCGGGTATCACCGGCGACGCCGAACGGACGCCATCGCCACACTCCAAGCACGGTGAGAGTTCGGCGGCACGTAGCTGTCATAGCTGGACTCTGGAGAATCGCTGGGCTCAAGAGAGTCGCTGGATTCCCAGGAGTCGTTGCTGCTACTGGAGAAGCTGCTGGCAAGGCCGGCGGCGGGCTCGACGCCCACGACCATGCCATGCGGGATGCTTCTCCCAGGGCAGCACTCCAGTCATCGACCCTCCTCGTCGAAGACCTTGAAGAACAATGTGGAGGCGCCATCATACTCGAAGTGGATGACGAGGGCACCTTTTGGACGACAGGAGCGGGCAACCTCGCCCCATCTGCGGGTCATCAAGACGCCGCCCGGGGTGACGAACTTGACCTCTGCTCTGGTGGCAGGCTGCAGCACCTGGCGTGTTGCAGCCACAGCTCGAGTGGCCCTCTCGGCAGCGTATCCTCGGTGAAGAACCTCGGGAACTAGATCCACAAGCACGGCGGCATTGCCGCCCATACCACGAACTTATGTGAGCTGCCCTCGGTGTGAGTTTGCGGGCCAGCTGGCCGCACGACTTCAGCCTGCCCACTACGACCCCAAACCACGCGGCAGTGAGTGTTGTCGTCCTGCACGCGGGTGTATAGGGGAATTGGGAATCCTGGCAGAGGTCGCTCGCACCAGGGTCGCGTCACCTCTTGCCCTACACCGGCATCACGAGGATGGCAAAACCTCTTCTTCGGTGGAAGAGGTTCTGGCTCCTCCCGAGGGTCTTTTCCCTTTTTCGCCGCAGAGAATCTTCTGATCAGAGCCATGGACTCTACAGCTATGGCAAGATGGAGAAGAAGAAGGAACGGGCAGCAAGGAGATGGAGATAAGCAAGGGGGGCTCTGCCCTCCCCCTCATTTATAGTTGGAGGGAGGCCAACCACCAGCCTCCAGGATCCGAGACAATGATGGTTTTTCCTGCATGTAGCAGGGACTCGGCAAGTCGAACAGTTGTCAAGGCTGTGTGCGGAAGTGGAGATGCCCACGTCCCATCAATTGCCACGCGTCGACCAAGGCCACAGGCAGTTAGGGCCCATGGCGCTCCGCACTTGCCCTTCGGCTTCGCCTCGAAGTCAAGTCCGAGCGCGCCTTGGGCCCGGGGGCTACTGTCGGTGTTCTGGGACGGGGGTACCCAGACTTGCCTGCCTGCGGCCCATGGCGTGGCTCCATCAACGGCCTGGTATAGCCCAGCTTCGATATCGACAAATCAAGACCCTCGCCAGGGGCCAAGCCTGACGAAGCCGACGACACCAAGACCTCCAAGAGGAGCAGCCTCCTCAAGTTGGCTCCCGAGGAGCGGAGCTTTCCATGCAAGGCTCACCTTGACGTGAGCCATGATGACCAAGGCCAGGCGGGTGCCAGGGGGCATAGTGTACCAGTTTCCTCTTTGGTGCTAAGGAGGCAAGCGCAGGCATGGAGTCCCGAGGAATCAGCTAAAGGTGATTCCTCAGGAATGGAAACCTTTGGCTGATTCCTCGGGACTCCGCGCCAGCGCTTGCATCCTTAGCACCAAAGAGGAAACTGGTACACTACGCCCGCTGGCACCTGCCTGGCCTTGGTCGTCATGGCTCACATCACCCGACCCTCACGAGGTGAGGCTTGCATGGAAATCTCCGCTCCTCGGGAGCCAGCCTGAGGAGGTTGCTTCCTTTGGAGGAATTGGTGTCGTCCGCCTCGCGAGGCCTGGCCTCTCGTGAGGGTCTTGAGTTGTCGATGTCGAAGCTGGGCCGTACCAAGCCATTCATGGAGCCACGCCGCGGGCCGCAGGTAGGCAAGTCTGGGTACCCCCATTCCAAGAACGCCGACAAACTGCCCATGTGAGCTCTATCGTGCTGTCTCACGCTCCTCCACTCTTT
>NC_041387.1:298341362-298363613 GCF_002162155.2 Triticum dicoccoides | reverse complement strand
TAGAAAGGGGCTCGTAGCCCCATAGGTGGCTGTGGTTTCCCCACAATAGTTTGCGTTATTGAATGCATCACACACATTGCATAGAAGAAACTGTGTGGCAAAGGTTGTCCATCACACACACTTTTTATGTGGTAAACGTTTGCGCAAGGTGGCCTAACGCAAATAGTTTTCAAGAGGATGTCGTGTGTGATTGTTCATTGATCCAAAAAGGGTTTATTCCTAGATACTGTGTGCGGTGCCTGAGGTCATTGCCCACGGTGTTTTCTCAATAACCATTTGCAATAGAAAAACCAAATTAGCCTACTAATTGCCCTATTATTAATAATACATTTATTAATCTAATTGACATTTCATATTAAGCACACAATATATTTCATTTCCATATTATGGAAGCAGGATCTCATAATTGAAATACATCAGAGTACAACATCATATAGCTTCAGCACTCGGCTACCCCATTACACAACTACACCAGCACCAAGTTTCACATGTAACATCTATAACCTTTCGAAATTAGCATCATAGACGGTATATAGACAGATGAATCTCATCTAGAAAACTGCTGAAGCGGAAGGCGAATATTGAGCCTTCATTGACGTTGAAGGTCTTTGCAACTTTAGGCCAGTGCATGTGGATGATTGACCATCCATCCTTCGTCCTCTTCAGGAACACTTCAATATTGAACCATGGGTGTTGTATGAAACCCGTCCTCGCCTCCTGACCATACAGGTGGTTTGAGAATCATCAGTGAACTGCTTTGGAAAGGCCTGAAAACAAGCATGTGCATAAATATCTTCTCTATATTGGAAATGGGGCAAAGGAATAAAAAAGTCAAGGTATAATAGTTTGTACCATCTTGTAGTGAACTTGTGTCTTCTTCATTGTGCAGACAAACATCTTTTTTTGTCGCTAATTTCTTTATCCTAACAATCTTTCTAAGTTTCTTGACTTGATTGATATTCATGGACAACTCATTTCCCCATATGCAAAAAGGGTCGAACAGTGGGTCAAAACCTCTGATAGCAGGACCTACATGTGCAAGACCAAATTGTTAAAAACCTAAATATTAGAATGGTTCCTACAATTGCACAATAATTTGGACAAAGGACCATGCATGTGCAAACCTTGATTGTAAACCTCAGTGCTTCCCATTGTTTCCCTGCAACACATATAAGGTAGTTAGTCATCAGGTTAATTGAGGGTCCACATGCTATTAGTAAAATATGTTAATGAAAAATAAGCACATTGCAGATTCATCAGATTAATTCAAGCCACATGGAAAACCCATTTATCCAAACCAAACATGATTAAGAACTAGGAAATATAGTAGTTGTATATGTTTCTCATGTATTAAGTGCAGCCAAATTCCATTTATTCCTCACATGCACAACAATACAAAATTCTACACACGACAATTGGACATAGCATTGCAGAATTGAACCAATCAGTTAACTAAATACCACAACAAATGAACCAAACATTAACTGAGCACCAGTTGCACAATATAACATACTCCTATTAGAAGATAAGATAGTTAGCCAAACCAAGCATGTTTAACAACTTGGAAATTGCAATTGTATTTTTTTTCTCATGTATTTAGTACAACCCAATTCGATTTATTTCTCACATGCTATACAATAACAGAATGCACCCACAACAATTGAACATCGCATTGCAGAATTGAACCAAACTGTTAACTAAACATCACAACAAATGAACCAAACATTAACTGAGCACCACATTGCACAATGTATAACATACTGGAAGATCAGACAGTTAACAAAACCAAGCATGCTTGACAACTTGGAAATATAACTATTGTATTTGTTTCTCATGTATTTTGTAAAGATAAATTTGATTATTTCTCACATGAAAGACAATACAAAATAGCAGCCTAAAGAATTGAACATCACATTTGCAGAACTGAACCAAACAGTTAAGTGAAGACGACAACTAATTGACCAAACAGTTAATAAGTGAGCACCACATTGCACGACATATAGAACATATACACTAGAGCAACAAATTGCATGGTAAATGTAGATAGCACTATTCACTATAATTTGTTAAGGAAAGGCAGGAGCAGCACATACAATGGGTAAACCAAGCATGCTTAACCGGCATAGCTAGCAAACTGAACATGGGTCCATATAGTGAGCTAATAAGACAAGCTAATCCTCATCGTCTGAGATATCGATGATGATTGGCTCCTTGGACATGGAAGAGGGCGAGGCGTCCACATCGTGGGTGCCCTCATCATAGTGGTGAGTTAACTGAGCCGCTCCGGGCACCAACCTGTTGGCTCTCGAGTTGAGGCAAGCACGTGCACACTGAGAAACCACCTCATAGTCTTTTTTGGAGGCACCGAGGGTGGCCTCGAGAAACGCCACAAACTGTCGTTTAAAGCAGCCAACCGCGTCGCTGCATCGGCGCGTGAGGTATCGACGGTGGCCTCAATAGTGAGGTCCTCCTCCAAGATCTGGGGGTCGGCATGAATACCTCGTCCGCATGTGCGGCCGCGATTTGCTTCTCTGCTCCCAAATTTTGGCTGCATGCATGTTGTGCAAAAACACGTCCACCTATGGGGCCATTGGCCCCTTGTGGTTTTGCAGGGGGAGAGCACATTACACAAAGAGCAGAGGGTGGAGAGCAGCATGGCAGCAATCACACGGTCAGTTTTACCCAGGTTCGGGCTGCCACGAGGCGTAAAACTCTACTCCTGCTTTGGTGGATTGATGAGGGGACCGTGGTGGAGACGCAACACTCTAGCCCGGCAAGGTTTCCTCGAGGCGACAACAGTTACACGCGTATGAGAGTACAAGGGTCCGAATCCATTCTAAGGTGCCACGACCCTCCTTTAATAGATCAAGGGGTCACCACAATGGCAAATCATTCATTGCGTATTGATTAGATAGCAAATAGTGGTATCATACCTAACTCTGCAGACAGGACAAGGTGCATTAAATGCATCGCTTAATGTCACATCGAGCGCAGCCCGCCAAGCTTTGTCGGGCAGTTTGGCCACTTTCTCGCCTGCCTGCGTGACACGTCTCTGGATGGGTGTCATTTGGAGGTGATTTCCTTCGGAAGTGTCTGCCACTTGTCAAATAACAGCCACTTA
The DNA here is from genome assembly GCF_002162155.2 of Triticum dicoccoides. Lineage (NCBI taxonomy): Eukaryota > Viridiplantae > Streptophyta > Magnoliopsida > Poales > Poaceae > Triticum > Triticum dicoccoides. Next base: position 298,360,492 of record NC_041387.1, on the reverse strand, counting down.
GTCACTTGGGGGCTCGACACCGCACCGATCGGTGACTTGCTTTGATGTGAGGTGGAGCGGTGGAGCTTTGGCGGGGTAGTCCGCCCTCGGCATTCCCGGCAAGCTTGCCAGCCAGTCTTGAGACTTGTCTTCGGGGCAACCTCGACCCCGCTAGGCTCGCCTGCCCGGCAAGGGAGGTTTTTCCTTACTGGTATCTTGCTCCTTTAGCTTGACTTGGTCTTCTTGATCCGCCCTTTGATTTCTTGAAGAGATATCTCTTCTGCTTGGTCTTGTCTTGGATGTTGTAACCTTGCTCTTGAGCCTGTGTACAGTCTAAGCAACATGCCTGGGGTTTGTTGCGCCGGCAGGAGCCCCTGGGCCTAGCCTGAACGCGCTGCCTTGCATCGGCGGGGTAGGCTGTAACGACCCGAATTTGGTGCGCCAGGCGTCTTCCAGTTATGCGCCGCATTGCCATGTCATTTTCTTGCATGTTGCATTTTGCCATGTCATCATGTGCATTTCATTTTGCATACGTGTTCGTCTCATGCATCCGAGCATTTTCCCCGTTGTCCGTTTTGCAATCCGACACTCCTATGTCATCCGGCATCCCCTTCTTGTCTCTTTTCACGTGCGGGTGTTAAACTTTCTCGGAATGGCCGAGGTTTGCCAAGCAGCCTTGGTATACCACCGGTAGACCGCATGTCAAGTTTCGTGCCATTTGGAGTTCGTTTGATACTCCAACGGTTGACCGGGTAACCATAAAGGCCTCTTTTGTGTGCATCCCAACACCCCACCAAAGTGGCCCAATAACCCATCTAAGTCACTTCCATGCCCTCTGTCGTTCGATCACGATCGTGTGGGCGAAAACCGCACCTCATTTGGAGCCTCCTAGCTCCCTCTACCTATAAATATGTGCCCCTCCCTGAAATTTCATGGTACAAACCCTAGTCTACTTCCTCTCCGCGCCGCCGGACAAAAACCCCGCTGCCCGGACATGTCCGCCGCCCTCAGCGGCCGCCCCGCACCAATCCGGAGCCACCACGTGGGCGCCGCCGTCTCCGCTGCCGCCACCCGGGGCCCAGATCCGGCCCGCCTCGGGGCCGAACCGGGCCTCGCCGGGCCCGTAGCCGCCGCCGCCTCCTCCCGTCGTCTGCGAGCGCCGCCTCCATCGCCGGTGCCGCCCGCCGCTTGCCGGCGTGCCCCTCCCTCCACCGCCGACTTCGACCTCTGCCGCCGACTTCGACCTCCGCCGGAGCCGCGCCGCCCCTGCTCCTCCCGCCGGTGACTGGAGTCGCAGCGCCCTCCGCCCGTGGCCGCTCGCCTCCGTCGGCGCCCTGCCAGCCGACCCTCGCCGCCTCCCACGCCGGAACCGTGCCGCCCTGCCGACCGCCGCCGACCATCGTGACTCGCGCCGCCCCCGCGCCGCCCGGCCTTCCCCGCCGCCGGATCTCCTCCGTCACCGGCGTCCAAGCTCGCCGGCGCCGCCTCCTCGCCGGATCGGGTCGGGGTGGATGAGATCCACTCGACCCCCGAACCAAACGCCGCATCCCCGTCCACGTATCTCTCCGTCCCGTTTTCTCCGAGGTCTAATTTCCTCCCCAGATCTGCTATATTATTTTCACTTGTTCATCATGTCATATCTCCTTGCATACTGCTCCGTTTAATGCGCACGATGTATCAAATTGTTCATCATGAGATGGTCTTCATTTCATTCCATTGTGCCATGCTCGTTTGATTCCATCTTGATGCCCGAATCATCGTTGCAAGAGTGCTATATGATATTAACTGATGTCTCTTAACAGAACTTGATGATTTGTCTTTTTCGTTGCATTTTGTGTCTGCATCCTATGAGCATGAGCTCTACATGTGTTGTGTACTACATTATGCCATCTTTACAGTGGTGCCATCCATGTATTTTTGTGTTCCTTTTGATGAGTTCATCAAGCTCGTGAAGTAGGGTACTTGCTGTTACCGTTTTGCTAGTCTGAATCTACTATATCCTGATGCTATGTTAACCTGCTGCTACAAGTCATTCTATGCATAATCTGGAGATGTTCACTAATGATGTTTCGTTTTAAATGTCATGCTCTATCCATTCATGCCCATGGTTGAATTTATAGCCTGCTGTAACATGTTGTTATCTTGCTCCAAACTAGCTAAATAATGTTGCTATCAGTCTGTTAACATTAAGTTCAGTTTTGCCATGTGTTTTGCTAGTGATCCATGCACCCTATGACCATGATCTTGCCATGCTTAGCTTCATAAACATGTCTTATTACTGTCGGTTACCTTGCCATGCCATGTATTGCTCTGTGGTGAGAGGTTCAACCTCACCAACATGCCTACTTATTGTTGTTCCTGCCATGTCCGAATCTGTCATATCTTTTGCCATGTTTGCATGGATGCTAACATCATTTCTGTTGATCTTTGGAATTAGTTCAGTAAGAGACTTTTGTTCTTTGTCTTTAGTATTAGAATTCCATTACTTTGTTTGCCATGTTAAGTTCCTGTAACATGTTGTTTGATAGCTCTAAACATTGCAACCTGATGTTATTTCTGCTAAGTCTAAAACTGTTATTATTTGCAATCTTGCCATGACCTTTTGAGCATGTTCTAGTGTTTTCTGGAGATAGCTCAGTGTTCATGTTTTTTCATGCTTCACCTGTACTTCATGCCCATTCCTTTTGTTATTATGTTGAGGTGATGTAACATATTGTTTTGATGCTTGCTAGATGGCTAGTTGCTGTTTTGGACAGCTTGCCCTTTAAACATGTATAGAGTGTATGTGTTGAACCGTTGCTCCGTTTTGGGTGTGCTCTATATGAATCTTGCTTCATTTTGCATGAAGTTTCATATTATCATGTTGCATACTTGTTTTGAGAGTGTTTGCTTGATGTTTGTATGAATTTTGCATCAATGCCATGTTTAACTTGTTTTGCTCATATCTTCTAGGCCGTAGCTCCGAATTAAATGAACTTTATATGTAACTTGACTAGAATCTCATGTAGATCATCTTGGTGCATCTTAACTTTCTGTTTAACAACTTGAACATAAGGTTTATTCAGATCTGGACCAACTTTGAAATTTGCATATGAGGACTTATCGGATTAGTTATATGCTGTTTCCGGCCTCATTTAAACTTGTTTGGTTATGTTGTTCTTGTATGCATCATCTCTTGCCATTAGTTGCTACATGTAGTCTTGTTAGGCATCATACTTGGTTGAGCATCATGTCATGTATATGTGTGGTGTGTTTACCATGTTGTGTGCTTCTTCTCGATAGTTCCTGTTTCGTTGCGATCATGAGGACTCGTTCGTCTACGCTTGGTTCGGCTTTATCTGTTTGTCTTCTTCATGGACTCGTTCTTCTTCCTAGCGGGATTTCAGGCAAGATGACCGCTACCCTGGATCTCACTACTATCATTGCTATGCTATTTGCTTCGTTCTATCGCTCTGCTGCGCTACCTATCCCTTGTTCTATCAATCCTCCCAAATTGCCATGTCAGCCTCTAACCTTGTTACCCTTCCTAGGAAATCATTGCTTGGCTATGTTACCGCTTTGCTCAGCCCCTCTTATAGCGTTTTTAGTTGCAGGTGAAGTTGAAGATTGCTCGATGGTGGACAGGATTATGTTGGGATATCACAATATCTCTTATATTATTAATGCATCTATATATTTGGTAAAGGGTGGAAGGCTCGGCCTTATGCCTGGTGTTCTGTTCCACTCTTGCCGCCCTAGTTTCCGTCATATCGGTATTATGTTCCCGGATTTTGCGTCCCTAACGTGGCCGGGTGATTTATGGGACCCCCTTGACAGTTTGCTTTGAATAAAACTCCTCCAGCAAGGCCCAACATTGATTTTACCATTTGCATACCACCTATACCTTTCCCTTGCGAGTAATTAACCCAAGGGTCATATTTATTTTAGCCCCCCCAGGCCAGTGCTTCTCTAAGTGCTGGTGCGAACTAGAGCCCTTTGCAGCGCCCCCTCAGGGAAACTTGAGGTCTGGTTTTAGTTGTACGGATTGCTCATCCGGTGTTTCCCTGAAAACGAGATATGTGCAGCTCCTATCGGGATTGTCGGCGCATCGGGCGGTCTTGCTGGTCTTGTTTTACCATTGTCGAAATGTCTTGTAACCGGGATTCTGAGACTGATCGGGTCTTCCTGGGAGAAGGAATATCCTTCGTTGACCGTGAGAGCTTGTGATGGGCTAAGTTGGGACACCCCTGTAGGGTATAAACTTTCGAGAGTCGTGCCCGTGGTTATGTGGCAGATGGGAATTTGTTAATGTCCGGTTGTAGATAACTTGACACCAGATACGAATTAAAACGCATCAACCGCGTGTGTAGCCGTGATGGTCTCTTTTCGGCGGAGTCCGGGAAGTGAACACGGTTTTGGGTTATGTTTGACGTAAGTAGGATTTCAGGATCACCTCTTGATCATTGCTAGTTTCACGAACGTTCCGTTTGATCTCTTCTCGCTCTTATTTGCGTATGTTAGCCACCATATATGCTTAGTCGCTGCTGCAACCTCACCACTTTACCCCTTCCTTTCCCTTTAAGCTTTGCTACTCTTGATACCCATGGTAATGGGATTGCTGAGTCCTCGTGGCTCACAGATTACTACAACCACAGTTGCAGGTACAGGTTATGCGATCATCACGACACGAGAGTGATGTTTGCTTGTTTTGGAGTTCTTCTTCTGCTTCTTCTTCGATCAGGGGATAGGTTCCAAGTCGGCAGCCTGGGCTAGCAGGGTGGATGTCGTTTGAGCTTCTGTTTGTGTTCTATCCGTAGTCGGATGTTGCTCTTATGTATGATGCATTGTTGTATTCGTGTGGCATTGTATTCCTTATGTATGTATCCCTATCTATTATGTAATGTTGATGTAATGATATCCACCTTGCAAAAGCGTCTTCAAGATGCGCTTCTATCCTTGGTGGGACCTTCGAGTTCCTTTAGGATAGGGTCGCATCTTGGGCGTGACATAGGCCATGTCCAGTACACAGGCAAGGGAGTTGCGATAGCTCGCCCTTTGAGGTCTTCTTTGCTTCTCCATTAATTTGAGCATGAGTCAATTTCTGGTTTTCCCGCATGTCGTGTAACACCAATTGTAGTGGGGCCATCTTTGCGATGGCCCGTGAATGACTTTAACGCACGGGGGAGTAACTGCCAATTCACTCTCCCACCACGTCCTTATCCCTTGCCATGTATGTTGCAAGCATTGAGTGGAGGTGGGCCGGGCCTCGACAGCGCCACCATCTACACCTGCCCTATGGTTTCTTCATCCAGCCCGGGAATGGCGCCCTCCTGATCTCGGGGAGGCGCCGAATCCCACTCAGACCTTCCCTTCATCTTCTTCGTCTTCCCCTATGGTTTCGAGGGGGAGGGTAACAGAGCAAAGCCATCACGGGGCACTTATCTCTTTTCAATCTAAAATATGTAGCCATTGTCCAAATTTCAGTCTAAATTATGTAATCTTCTTTACCCATGTTTGTGTTCTGTAAGATCTGTACTTGCTTATTACATATTAATGAAAAAGACAAGCCTTGCCGGTACTTGTGCATGTATCACATCCATGTAGAGGGGGAATGCCTTTATACATTCAAGTAAACAAGTTTTCCCCGGCAGGCTATCCCGTCGGTACCCTCGGTTTGTTGCCGCTGGGCTAGGCCTGCCGGGCACAAAAACGCAAAGAGGGACCAGCCCCCAGCCAAACCTTTTACGCCATAGGACACTACGACCATCCTGACCGAAGCAATGTTCGAGTCAAAGGATGGGAGCACCTATGTTTCGAAGGTGGCGATGTTTTCATATGCACAAGTTTATCTTCACAGAACACGGATGGATAAGAGAGAGAACTTATCGGTTTGGCTTGATGGGGATCGCTATGTAGGCTTGTCTTCACTTCTTTTCTTTGGGACCGAGTCCGCAGTAAGAGTACCTATAGCTTAGTGCAGATGAAAACAGAGCTACATGCGATCTTATCTACATGATCATGCCATGCTCATGATATGCTTATGCATGCATGCAATCTTCTGTGGGGCCCCCAGAGCTTTGTTTATTTCTCTGTTGCTCAGGGTCTGCGCCTGGCTTTGTACAAAGGGTTACATGCAAATTTGGCAAAGCATGTACAGAAGGGTGGTTGCCGGGCAGGGCCCAATAGCCGCGGCATACGGGTAGAACTTACGGAGATGCTAAATGTTCCATGAGTTTTGCAACTGAATGCCATCTACGGTCTCCAGATGGACTGTGCCGGGTCTGGTGACTCGTACTACCCGGTAAGGGCCCTCCCACTTCGGCGTCAATTTCTTTGTACCCTTGGCAGACTGAAAGCGCCTAAGAACAAGGTCGCCTACCTCAAAGCTCCAAGCACGAATCCTGCAGCGGCGATAGCGATGCAGGGCTTGCTGGTAGCATGCAGCACGCGTAGCAGCCCGGAGAAGGTTCTCCTCATGTAGCACAGTGTCGTCATGCTAGTGATGTTCTTGCGCTACTTCATCATAGGCAAGCACTAGAGGTGACCCGTATATGAGTTCCATGGGTATAATTGCTTCTGCCCCATAGACAAGGGAGAAGGGAGTCTGCCCGACAGCTCGATTTAGTGTCGTACGTAGGGACCAAAGAACCACCGGCAGGTCGTCAATCCATCACCTGCCACACTTATGTAGCTTATCAAATGTTCTTGTCTTGAGGCCTTGCAGCACTTCAACGTTTGTCCTCTTAGCTTGTCCGTTGCTTCTGGGATGGGCAACAGAGGCAAATGAGATTTTTCTTTGAAGGGCATGATGTAGTGCATGAATGCCCAACTTGTGAATTGGGTGCCATTGTCGGTGATGATTCGGGCAGGTACCCCAAAGCGGCACACCAATTATCGGTGTCAAAACCGGCGGATCTCAGGTAGGGGGTCCTGAACTGTGCGTCTAGGCGGATGGTAACAGGAGACAAGGGACACGATGTTTTCACCCAGGTTCGGGCCCTCTCGATGGAGGTAAAACCCTACTCCTGCTTGATTAATATTGATGATATGGGTAGTACAAGAGTAGATCTACCACGAGATCAGAGAGGCTAAACCCTAGAAGCTAGCCTATGGTATGATTGTTGTTCGTCCTACAGACTAAAACCCTCCGGTTTATATAGGCACCGAAGAGGGTTAGGGTTACACAGAGTCGGTTACAATGGTAGGAGATCTACATATCCGTATCGCCAAGCTTGCCTTCCACGCCAAGGAAAGTCCCATCCGGACACGGGACGAAGTCTTCAATCTTGTATCTTCATAGTCCAGGAGTCCGGCCAAATGTGATAGTTCGGCTAGCCGGACACCCCCTAGTCCAGGACTCCCTCAGTAGCCCCTGAACCAGGCTTCAATGACGACGAGTTCGGCGCGCATATTGTCTTCGGCATTGTAAGGCGGGTTCCTCCTCCAAATACTTCATAGAAGATTTTGAACACAAGGATAGTGTCCGGCTCTGCAAAATAAGTTCCACATACCACCATAGAGAGAATAATATTTACACCAACTCAATCTGCTGACATATTCCGTGGCATGACATCACACCGCGGCCAAGCCTTCATTCGAATCATTTTTACTGTCCCACCTCAGTGCGTTTAGCGAGGTGGTTTCCTTGGCAAGTCTTGTCGAAGCAGAGATCATGTCCCCTGATTCCGTGATTCTGATCAATACGGGCATGGGTAACCCAACCGCGCCATCAATTACGGTGCTTGGGAGATAAGCGAGTTTTACCAGGCTGGTGGGGACACATAGCTTCGTCGTCCATATAAGGGGATAAGGATCCACTTTTTCACACACGCCTTCTTCCTCCTTCGCTCATCCATTTCCGCGCACTCGAGCTCCAGCGCCCAAGTCCGCACATCTCGCCTCAACCTTCCCCTGCCATGTTCGAAGGGGGAGGCAAGTGGATGGTCTCCTCCATCATGGAGGGGCACATCAAAAAGCTGCGGAAGGCCGGATACTTGTCCAGCAACATTGCGCATCGGCTCCCCGACAAGGGGCAGCTTATCCCCACCCCCAGGCCACATGAGAGGGTGGTGTTCCTCACTCACTTCCTCCGCGGACTAGGTTTTCCACTTCACCCATTTGTCCGGGGGCGCATGTTCTACTACGGCCTGGATTTCCATGATCTGGCCCCGAATTTCATCCTCAACATCTCGGCGTTCATCGTCGTGTGCGAGGCCTTCCTCTGCATCTAGCCCCACTTCGGCTTATGGCTGAAGACCTTTAATGTCAAGCCGAAGGTAGTGGGTGGCCGCCAGGCGGAGTGCGGAGGTGCCATGGTGGGCAGGATGCCCAACGTCTTATGGCTCGAGGGCTCCTTCGTGGAGACCATAAAGGGGTGGCAATCGGGGTGGTTCTACATCACCGAGCCGCGTGACCCTAAATGGGCAGCGGACCCCGAATTATGATCTGGTTTCCATACACGGCTCACCTCCTGGAAAGAGACGGGCTTGACGTGGGGTAATTTGGAAGAGCTGACCGGACTTCAATCCTACGTCCAAAGCCTGGTGAACAAGAAGCTCAAGCTTGTCAACGTAGTCCAGGTCACGCTCATCCGCTATATCCTCCCGTGCCAACAACGGGCCTTCAACTTGTGGGAGTTTGATCCGGCACAACACCAAACCTTGAGCAGGCTCTTCGACACTTCGTATGAAGATGCCTGGAAGGTGCTGTACAAGGGTGCCGAGGCTCCCGCATCCGCTACCGAAGATTGCAGATACAACTCGCAGCGTCAAGCCAGCGAGGTATGCTACTTTACCCTTTACGGGACTATTGCTATCCATAATTTGACTCTATGCGGGATATAAACCCCCTTACCTTTGACAGGCCTGGCAGAAGACGTCCGGGCAGGTAAACTGTCCGGCTCCCTTGCCAGAAGACTTAGCGGACGCCCGATTGACGGGGCTGCTGGTTCCGGCACCTCACGTGGTGCCGGAGAAGAAGGCCAAGAAGAAGGCCACGGGAGCTCGAAGGAGTTCCCGGCGCCAGGTGTTGTCAGACTCATCGTCCGATGACTCCGAGGCGGACTCCTCCCGCAAAGACGAGGAGGAGGAAAAGGAGGCCTCTCCCCCAGCGGGGGGAGAGAAGAAAAGGAAGGCCGCCCCAACTGGGGGGGCTGGAGGGTCCAAGAAGGGAAGGGCCCTTCCCCCGGACTAGTCCACCAACACCGATGATGGCGAAGAGGAATGGCCACCGAGGCCTAAGCCCCTGGTGACATCGTAAGTGTTTGGACACCAGAATAACTCATGGCGTTTCATTTGTCGTATAGAATCTCCTAACGCCGAATATAACCCTGCAGCCCGCCCAAGGACGAGCTCGACGCTTCAACGAGCGGCTCCCTGGCTTCGTCGGACGTGAATAGCACTTCACTTCCGGCTGCCTCCTCTCCTCGCGCTGCGGATGACGCCGAGGTTGGGTCCCAAAAGGGGCCCAGCCAGGAGGAGGAGGAGGCCCAGGAGGCACCGCAAGGCAACCTCCCGGACTCCAGGCACTAGGGGGATCAAACCCCAAAGGGCTCTAAGTCCGGCCCTGGGCCGGACTCCGTACCAGAACCTTCAGTGGTTCCGGAGTCCGGTAGGCGGCCCCTTCATAAGAAGGGTGGGACTGCAACACCGGTGACCTCCGTCCAACCGGAGGCACCGGATAATTTGCTGGAGGCGCTTAACGGCGCCTGTATCGACGAGGAGCACCGCACTGTTATGAATGTGGTGATCCAGAAAGTTCAGTCCGCCAAGAGCGGGCTGACTGAAGCCTGTGCCAGCCTTCTAACATGCTTTGAGGTATGTATTTAAGATATGTAAAAATAGTACCGCATTGACAGTATCCCCTGATGCTCAGTTTGGTGTTCGGAAAGAAAAGCCGAACTGAGGATCTAAAAAGATGTACGCAGGAGTCTAACATAAGTATGTCAATATGGGGAATACAGGCTGCGCTGCTGACCTCTGCCGCACTGACTGCGGAGGTTAATGAATTGAAGCAGAGCCTCGAGCGGTCCGAGAACGAGCTCGGCCTTGCCAAAAAGTAGCTCGAGGACAAGGAAGGTAAGTAATACCTTATGGAAGTATATAAAAGATGTGGTTGCAAAAAATAGCAGGAATAACATGAGAATTGTAGGGGCCACGAACAGGGTGGCGACCCTGAAGGAAGCGGTGTCCAAGGCCGAAAGCAATGCGGCCGCGGAGCGCACCGAGCGAGAGAAGCAGGAGGCGCGGGTGGCGGCGATGCGGCAAGAGCTCTAGGCTCTCGTGGAAAAACACGAGAGTTTGGAGCGTGACTCAAAGACTCGAGAGTCCGAGCTCACCTCGGCTCTTGAGAGCGCCAAAGCTGCTAAGGCCGAAGCCCAAAAAGCCCTCCAGGAAATTGAGGCAATGAAGAAGATAGCGGAGGGTAAGGCATTCTCCATGCATAGCAAGCACGTGAAAGTGAATTATTTGTTACTTACCCAAATCCGAAGCTCTCCAGGAGCATTCACAGATCTGCCCCGCAGTGTGTCCGACGCTGCCGCATTATACTGGGCCGAGGAGGGGATCTCGATGGAGAAGGTGTTCTGATCTCAGTATGCTGAGGCCGGACACCCGGTGCCCTTGAGCGACCAGCTGAAGTAGCTGGTCGAGCTCCATAAGGTGGCCGAACAGGCCATGAAGGGCCTCATAGTTCGGCTGTGGCCTAGGGAAGCCATGCCTGGGAGCTACTGCGGGCTGGTGAGGAAGCTGGTGGACGCCTGTCCGTGGATTGAAGTCGTCAAGCGCTCCGTCTGTATCGAAGGTGCCCGTAGGGCCCTTGCCCGTGCTAAAGTACACTGGGGCAAGATGGACGCTGAGAAGCTTGTGACGGATGCTCCACCGCCGGGCAGGGAGTATCGCAAGCCTGAGATGTATTATGAGGGCGTCCTAAAGGGTGCCCGCCTTATAGCGGGTGAATGCTCCAAAGATGTAATTTTTGAGTAAACTCGCATTTGTTATCTTGTACGCTTGAAAACTTGTTCATATGCGCTAAGCAACGCTTGTGAATTTAAAATATTACCTTCTGTGTGGCCGTTTATTAAATTTGAGAGATGGCAAGTCGTCAGCTTCTGCCCCCATGCCACGAGTGCTGGGGTGTTCGGGATAAACTTGAGCGCTCTTTTTCCCATTCTTGGGTCCTTCGAGGGAGGCGCTCAACACAACGAACAAGGCAACCGGACTATAATGCTTGAACACTCTCACTTAGCCATAGAATTCTATAATTTTAAATTCGGAAGACCGGATTCGGGCGCTATCCACGCATGGGCTGGGCAAAGCCTACTCCTCACTCTAAGTGGCATAAGTCTTTAGGGACTCGAAAACCTCTCGAACAGCGACTGGCTCTCGCCCTATCATGACGGTCAGTTTTAGCTTTCTCCACTGAGGTGCTCAACCCAGCTCAACCTGGGCACAATCGCAGTGGTTCTCCCAGCGCTACCTTAGCCGATATAACGGAACGTAAGGTACCAAAACATGGGAGCCGGGCAAACCCAACTATTGACCCAAGATATGATTTGGAGCCGATGCATATAATGCTATAAGTTCGGGGTGCCGCACTTGTGAAAGTGTTCAGACTTATCACACCATATTTTGGGGTACTTAAGCCCCTGGTGTATTTGGCCGTACCAAAGCATACGGATGCAACATGTCATAAGTGATCGTGTATAGATAAAAAAGGAGTGCAATAATAGGCAAAAGCTATGCATTGTTTATTCAAAAAAGCTGTGGTAAAAGCAGAACGATACAAATAGTGTGATAAGAAAGGGATGGTACTATTTGACATGTCCCGCTCCAGAAGCGAGCTGCGGGATGATATGTAAAACAGGTATACTGCTTGTTATAGAGACCACCTGGACACTCGACGTAGCTTTCTGCTTCCCTGGCTGTTGCATCGTGCGTTCGGCGATTCTACTGCCGGACAGGGCTTCTTTAGAAAGGAGACCTAAAAGTAAGAGAAGAAAGAAAAAAAGAATGACACAATTGGGAGCCCCTGGTGCGGTTGAGCCGCATTCTGGGCCTGCCGTGTTCTTGCCCCTCCCCCTATGCCCATGGTATTTCCAGAGCGTAATTATGTACGCGTAGTACCGGTTTCGCAATTTCGCGAGGGCTAGGGTTGGGGCCGCATTGCTACACGTGCTCGGGACGTGCCAGGCGGTCTTGTTGTAGGTTACTCCGGGCGCGCTTGACGGTGTTCGGACGTTTAATAGCCGGACTCTAGAATTGCCATGAGAGGCTGCTTTGTATTTCCGCCGCGAGGGCCGCCGTATGCTCCTCCGTTCGGAGAGAACGTTCGGTGTTTCCATTGACCGTAATGACTCCTCGAGGGCCTGGCATCTTGAGCTTGAGGTATGCGTAGTGCGGCACTGCATTGAACTCTGCAAATGCGGTTCGTCTGATCAGTGCATGATGGCCGCTGCGGAACGGGACTATGTCGAAGATTAACTCCTCGCTTCGGAAGTTATCCGGGGATCCGAAGACCACTTCAAGTGTAACTGAGCCTGTATAGATGGCCTCTACACCTGGTATGACGCCTTTAAAGGTCGTCTTTGTGGGTTTAATCCTTGATGGGTCTATGCCCATTTTGCGCACTGTATCCTGATAAAGCAGGTTCAGGTTGCTGTCGTCGTCCATCAGGACACTAGTGAGGTGAAATCCGTCAACGATTGGGTCTAGAACCAATGCGGCGAATCCGCCATGACGGATGCTAGTGGGGTGGTCTCTTCGATCAAAAGTGATCGGGCAAGAGGACCACGGGTTAAACTTTGGGGCGACTAGCTCCATCGCATATACGTCCCTTAGTGCACGCTTCCGCTCCCTTTTGGGTATGTGGGTTGCGTATATCATGTTCACCGTCCGCACTTGTAGGGGGAAGCCCTTCTGTCCTCTATTGTTCGGCGGCCGGGCCTCCTCCTCGTCCTCGCTATGCAGCCCCTTGTCATTGTTGTCGGCATTTAACTTGCCTGCCTGCTTGAACACCCAACAATCCCTGTTGGTGTGGTTGGCTGGTTTTTCGGGGGTGCCGTGTATCTGGCACGAGCGATCGAGTATTCGGTCCAAATTGGACGGGCCCGGAGTATGTCTTTTGAATGGCTTTTTCCGCTGACCGGGTTTAGAGCCTATGAATCCGGCATTGACTGCCGTATCTTCAGCATTATCGCCATTGATGCGGTGCTTGTACTTGTTGCGACGCGACCTGCCGCTGATGTCCTTGGTATCCGAATTACCAGGGCTCTTGGTCATGTTGTTACTACGAGCTAGCCAGCTGTCTTCTCCCGCGCAAAAGCGGGTCATGAGTGTTGTGAGGGCTGCCATGGATTTCGGCTTTTCCTGTCCTAGGTGCCGGGCAAGCCACTCGTCGCGTATGTTATGTTTGAAGGCTGCAAGGGCCTCTGCATCCGGACAGTCGACGATTTGATTTTTCTTGGTTAGGAACCTGTCTAGAATTGTCTGGCCGATTCCTCTGGCTGCTGAATTATGTGGCTTAGGTCATCGGCGTCTGGTGGTCGCACATAGGTGCCCTGGAAGTTGTCGAGGAATGCGGCTTCTAGGTCTTCCCAACAACCAATTGACTCTGCTGGCAAGCTGTTAAGCCAATGCCGAGCTGGTCCTTTAAGCTTGAGTGGGAGGTATTTGATGGCGTGTAGATCATCACCGCAGGCCATGTGGATATGAAGGAGATAGTCCTTGATCCATACCGCAGGATCTGTTGTGCCATCGTATGATTCAATGTTTATGGGTTTGAAACCCTCAGGGATTTAATGATCCATCACTTCGTCTGTGAAGCATAGTGCGTGTGCGGCGCCTCTGTATTGGGCTATATCACGACGTAACTCAAATGGGTTTTGTCTACTGTGTTCGGCCCGGCCGGATTTGTTGTATCCGGCATGACGGTTGTCGTCACGTGTAGTGAGGCGCCCACGCGATCCGTAGATCGATCTTGTCTGCCTTGCCTTGTCCTCCAATATATCTCGCAGGTCTGGCGCACTTCCCCGTGCCTTGGTATTTCTTGAGCGGCACCGGGGTGCGGCTTGAGTGGAGGGCCGAGAGGCATCTTTGTCGCGGCCACGAGGTGGCCGGTCGGCCGCATCATGCGCTGGTGATGTAGGTTTGGGTGCTTCCTCCTCTAATCGGGGTAGCAACCTGCGTTTTGGGTAGATCTTGGAGGGGCGTTCAAGTTTGTACTCTTCGACCGCAAGGACTTCAGTCCATCTGTCAGCTAGCAAATCTTGATCAGCTCTAAGCTATTGCTGCTTTTTCTTGAGGCTACTTGCCATGGCCATAAGCCTGCGTTTAAAACGCTCCTGTTCGACGGGATCCTCAGGCACGACAAATTGTCGTCGTCGAGGCTTGCCTCGTCTTTGGAGGGAGGCATGTAATTATCGTCCTCTACCTCTCTGTCTGCCGCTCTCTCATGAGGACTGGCTTCTCCATCGTCCTGTGTTGAATCCTGCTGGTGGGGCTTGTCTTTGGCACTTTCCAGGGTGTTATTGTCTCCCGTGCCGGAATCACCGTTTTTGCTGTGGCGGGATTTAGAGTGGCGCCGCTGACGCCGGCGCTTAGGTTGTTTCTTGGAGGGGTCATCCTCCGTTGTGCCATCGTCGTTCCCATCTTTTGGGATGTCCACCATGTAAATGTCGTATGACGAGGTCGCCTTACAGTGCCCTGTAGGCGCTGGTTCTTGGTCGTCTCCTGCATCGTCGTCCATACCGTCGATGTCTTTGGAGTCGAAGTCGAGCATGTCGGTTAAATCATCGACAATGGCTACGAAGTGGGTGGTGGGTGGGCTTTGAATTTCTTCGTCGTCTGCATCCCAACCTTCCTGACCATAGTCCGGCCCGGGCTCTCCTGATAAAGAGAGAGACTTTAGTGAATTCATGATGTCGCCAAAGGGCGAGTGCTGAAAGATGTCCGCGGCGGTGAACTCCATGACCGGCGCCCAATCGGATTTGATTGGCAGGGGCGCGGAAGGTTCGGAGTCCGGAGAGGAGTCCGGCACCTTAGAGTTATGAGCCTTGCAAAGGACAGGGATGGTGTTTGGCTCAATCGCAGTAGAGATTGCAGCCCCCGAGGTGGTGTCTAGCCACCCGTCCTCGATCAGCGCAGTCGGCTCCGAGCTAAGGGTCGGAGCGGACACTGGTGCGGCCTCCAGGGCATTTTCGGCGACAGAGCTAGATCATGACCATCATGATAGTGCGGCGTGCTTGGCTGTGGCTCGAACCTGTCGAAGATCAAGTCTCCGCGGACGTTAGCCATGTAGTTCAAACTTCCAAATCTGACTTGATGGCCAGGGGTGTAGCTTTCAATCTGCTCTAGATGGCCAAGCGAATTGGCCCGCAGTGCAAAGCTACCGAATACGAAGATCTGTCCGAGGAGAAAAGTCTCACCCTGGACCGCATCGTTGTTGATGATCGGAGGAGCCATCGGGCCTAAAGATGATGACACAGAGGAACTCTCAATGAAAGCACCAATGTCGGTGTCAAAACCGGCGGATCTCGGGTAGGGGGTCCCGAACTGTGCGTCTAGGCGGATGGTAACAGGAGACAAGGTACACGATGTTTTTACCCAGGTTCGGGCCCTCTCGATGGAGGTAAAACCCTACTCCTGCTTGATTAATACTGATGATATGGGTAGTACAAGAGTAGATCTACCATGAGATCAGAGAGGCTAAACCCTAGAAGCTATCCTATGGTATGATTGTTGTTCATCCTATGGACTAAAACCCTCTGGTTTATATAGGCACAAAAGAGGGTTAGGGTTACACAGAGTCGGTTACAATGGTAGGAGATCTACATATCCGTATCGCCAAGCTTGCCTTCCACGCCAAGGAAAGTCCCATCCGGACACGGGACGAAGTCTTCAATCTTGTATCTTCATAGTCCAGGAGTCTGGCCAAAGGTGATAGTTCGGCTATCCGGACACCCCCTAGTCCAGGACTCCCTCACCAATCCTTTCAAGAACTTGATAATTGACTGTGCGGTCACCTTTCTCACGGGCTCCACTGCCAGCCAGTTTGTAAACTTGTCAATTGCGACGAACAAGAATTCAAAGCCCCCGGTAGCATGGGGGAAAGGGGCCCAAGATGTCCAGCCCCCAGACCAAAGATGGTCATGGAAAAGGGATTGTTTGGAGAGCTTGAGCAGGATGATGGATATTTTTGGAATGGAACTGGGAGGCTTCACACTTGGTAACTAGCTCAATTGCATCTTGGAGGGTTGTGGGCCAATAGAAACCTTGCCGGAAATCCTTTCCAACCAAGGCCCTTGATCCGATGTGGGAGCCACACGTACCCTTGTGCATCTCTGCCAGCAGTTCCTTTCATTCTTCCCGCAAATGAATTTCAGCTTCACACCGTTGGGCCTTCTTCTGTATAGAGTATCATCAACAAACTGATACATATTGTCCCTCCGGGCTACTTTTTCAGCTTCTTCTTGCTCTTCGGGAAGTTCTCCTTTTTGGAGGAAACGAACGATGTGTCGCGCCCAAGTTGGAGCCTGAGGCTCGACAACGAGGACCAGCGGTGCCTCCTCATTCAGGGAGTGCATTCCTCAACCGCAAGGATTGGTAGTTTGGCGGGATGGTGCAGCTCACCGATCGAAGGGGAGTTGTTCCTGCCAAGCAATCTGCCAGGGGCTTCGAGAAGCTCTACCGGGAGACCTAGCTGGAGTCATGTTTCCTCCTCTTTCTGGCCATTGTTGCCAGGGACACTGAGGGTGAGTCAGATGGAGAACAAAAGTCCCTAGTTCCATAGGGAGTTATTGTGTAGCGCACTTTGATAGATGGTCAGCAATGCTATTTTGTGCATGTGGCATGTGCTCTGTTTGCAATCCGTCAAAGCACTCTTCCAATTTTCTCACTTCCTCGACATAATCCTTCAACAGGCTTTGCTAATCCTTGTTTACTCTTCTCACCACAAGTTGTGAATCTCCGCGGATGATCAGCTTCTTGATTCCTAGTTCTTTTGCAATCTTGTGACTGGCAAGGAACCCTTCATACTCTGCAGTATTGTTGGTAGACTTCTCCCGGGGGAAATGCATTTGAACAACGTACTTAAAGTGCTCCCCAGTGGGAGCAACAAGAAGCACGCCAGCTACTGCACCTTGTAGGGAGAAGGCATCATCAAAGTACATAATCTATTCTTGGGGCGCTTCCTTGCCGGGAATGACTGTCTCCAGCAATTCTTTGTTAGGGGTTGGTGTCCACTCTGCAATGAACTTCGCCAGTACTCTAATCTGAATAATTGACATGCTCTCAAACTTCAAACCGAAGCTAGATAACTCCAAGGCCCATTCCACTATTCTGCTAGTGGCCTCGGGGTTTTTGAGTATGCATTGCAAAGGGAAGTGGGTGACAACCGTGATCTCGTGGGCTTGGAAGTAGTGGTGCAGTTTCCTTGAGGCCATGATGAGGCCAAAAAATCGAGTTCTGCATGCCAGAGTATCTCGACCTAGCCCCTTGCAGCAAGGAGCTGACAAAGTACACTAGGCGATGCAAGACCTTCTTCCTTTCCATGACCTTGGAGTTGTCTCCGCTGCCCTGCTCTTCCATGTCTTGAACTGCACCTGACCTTGCCGGGATGGGTTCGATTTAATCTCTAGAGGGGATGGTGGTTGTGGCTACCGCTTCATCCACTTCCCACTGTGCCACCAGCACCGCGCTAACCACTTGATTGCTTGCCGCTAGGTATACCAGTAACGGCTCTTGTGGTTTGGGAGCGACCAAAGTGGGCACAAAGGAAAGATAGATCTTCAAATCTTGTAGCACAACGTCCGCCTCTGGGGTCCACTCCATGGGCCTCGCCTTCTTCAAGATTTTGAAGAACGGTAGGGCGCGCTCGGTAGACATGGAAATGAACCTGCTCAATGCGGCAACACATCCAGTCAAACATCTCATGTCTTTAACTGTCTTGGGTGCTTGAATCTGCTAGATAGCCTTGATCTTATCGGGGTTGGCCTCTATCCCCCGACGGGACACGAAGAAGCCCAGTAGTTTGCCGGAAGCAATGCCAAACACACACTTCTCCGGGTTCAGCTTCAAGTTGATCCTATGCAGATTTGCAAAGGTCTCTTCCAAATCCTGAATGAGAATCATTTAGTCCTTGGTTTTCACCATATCATTCATGTAGGCTTCAATATTTCTGTGCAGCTGGGACTCAAAGCCAATCTGTACTGCTCTTGCAAAAGTGGATCCGGCACTTTTTAACCCATAGGGCATCCGCGCAAAGCAGTATGTGCCACATGGGGTTATGTACGTGGTCTTCTCTTCATGTTCCTTGGACATGAAGATCTGGTGGTACCCGGAGTATGCATCTAGAAAGGAAAGCAGGTCACATCCGAAGGTGGAATCCACAATCTGGTCGATGCGCGGCAATGGGAACGGGTCCTTCGGGCATGCTTTATTTAGATCTGTGAAATCTATGCAAAGCCTCCATTTCCCATTCGCCTTGCGTGCCGCCACTGATTCGCTAACCATGTTGGAGCAATACTCCTCTAACCAAACCAACTTCCTCAAGTTTCTTGATCTCTTCAGCAATAAAATGTTGTCACTCCAAAGATCACTTCCGGACCTTTTGCTTGACGGGTCGGGCATGTGGGCAGACAACAAGGTGGTGCTTGATTACCTCACTGGGAACACCAGGGATGGCGGATGGTTTCTGTGCAAACACATCGACATTCGCCCGCTGGAAGGCAATGAGCGTGCTTTCTTAATTGTTGTCGAGGGTGGCGCTGATATTAAATGTATGACCAACGTGAGCCAGCCCTACCCCGACCTTCTTTACAACGAGTGCAGCAGCCTTGGATCTCTTGCTATTGGAACTCTCCGGCAAGTCATCAACAGGCACAGCACACCCCAAAGAGGTGCACTTCCCGGATTCCTTGTTGGCATCCTTGTTAGTTTTCTTCTTTTTCTTGCTTTCCTTGGTGGGAGAAACAACTTCCGCGGCCTCTGCGGCGACTGCTTCCTGGTACATCTTATCCACACTTATGATTGCGTCTTTCTTGTCCGATGGAATGGAAACGACGCCCATTGGCCCCTGCATCTTCACAGTGTTGTTGGCATAGTGGGATTCCATTGTGCGGCCGGGGGAGGTTAACCACATCAAATACAATCTACTCGGTCCGGTAGTTTAACTCCCCC
>NC_041387.1:298324838-298340913 GCF_002162155.2 Triticum dicoccoides | reverse complement strand
CTTCCCCTTACGACGACTTATGCTGGGGTTGATCCCTTGGAATGTACAAGTAACCTTTAGTTCTTCATCTGTTATCTGGAGTTTGCTGATGACCTTTGGAGAAATCAGATTCAAGCCAGCCCTGCCGTCAACCAACATCTTTTTGAGTTTGAGGTTGCAGATTGTTGGTGAGACCAACAATGTCAAGCACCCTACCGCGATGGTGCAGTCAGGGTGATCCTCTTCATCAAATATGATGGGCGTGCGGTACCACTGGCTCCACGGCATTGACTTCACGCGCCCACTGTTAAAGTTGGCAGTGAGAGGAGTGCAAATATGCACCCCCATCAATGCATAGGGCATCAGTGGCTTTCTGGAACGCCTGCTAGCTGGTTTCTTCTTCATCTCCTTCGTCCTTCTAGTCATTGCAATCCAGCTTATCATGGCCTCTGGCGGGTTTCCCTTGATACTGAGGAGCCTTGTTGGGGCGACCTGTTCTACCGCCTCGGCCCTTCCCGCCAGCGCCATCTTGGTCTTTCTCCTTATCACGCCTCTCGTACTCAGCCCTCTGCTTCTTAACGAGTTGCTCAACCTGATGACACTCCTGAAGATCATGGCCTTTGGTCCGATGGATCTTGCAGTACGACCCATCACCCTTCCTAGCTTTCTCGATTGCCACAGCTTCCCGGCAATCAGTGCACACGGCAGCTTCCTTGTCGGGGGCCTCGGTCTTGGCCTTCTTGTCGGTACTAGGTGCGCTCAATCCTTCAACGATCATCACGGCTTTATCCATGCGCTTCATGCTGTGCTTGTTGTTCTTCTTCTTCTGGTTGGTGGCGTCAATGTCATCCTCTAAGTCAACGTCAATGCCATCCTCTTCACCGGGGAGCCGCATTCCCTCCTCTACATGGACACACTTATCCACCAGAGTGTACAGCTCATTCACAGTCTTGGGAACCATACGTTCATTTTGGAACATATTCTGCTGTTGCGCATGTTGGAACGGAATGCCGCTATCATAGCTGCCGGGTGGATGTTCAGAATGTTCTTGTGCACTCGGCTGACCCTCTGCATGTACTTCCACGGACTTTCTCCTTCCTTCTACGAGAGGAGCTGCAAGTCGCTAGGACGCCTAGGTTTTATTGATGGCCTCCCATGAAGGCGACAACAAAGTCAAGGCCCAGTCAGCCCAGGTCAAGATGGAGTTCTCTGGCAGGTGCATCAGCCAAGACCTCACATTTGGCATGAGTGACAAAGGGAAGTAGTTGGCAAATAGCTTCTCGTCTCTTTTGGAGGCAGCTTGAACAGTGATGGTGTAGATGCTCAAGAACTCTGCCAGGTTCAATCTTCCATCATACTTCTCTTGTATTTCGGGTTTGAATGTGCGAGCAGATGGCTAACGGACTTGTCGTAGCTCGCAAGTGAAGGCAGGGCACCCAACCCCGAAAGGCAGGTACCCGCTGTCACCGAGGGATGGGCCTCGTCGACATAGGGGCCATTGCGCCTATCAGACTGGCGGCGGGTTTCGCTGCATCGTTCAATGGTGACGCGCGTGTGTCCCCCGCATGTCTTCCAGGACTCGCCGCTGGTCCCAACGCGCTCGAGGATCGGATGCAGCCATCGATACATCGTCGGGCTCTTGGTCGAGTGGTTTTGGCTTCGGCACTTGCGCTGGCTGTCGCGGAGGTGATTGTGTCATCGGGGTGGCTCCTCCGGTATTGCCAGTGGCTCGGGTCATTGTCGCCGCCTGTGGAGGTCGTGACGGGCCCGCTCGCTGTAATCCTCCCGCCTTGGCAGAACCAATCAAGCTCTGAATGGTGGCTCTCCACTCATCCATCTGATCGGCCACCGGCGGGAATCTCAACAGGAGTTGGGCCTGTGCAAGCGGTGCTCAGCATGGATGATGACATAGACCGTAACGTCGTCTGGCTCCTAACAATGCCGGTAGTGGCAGCGTCATGCTCTCGTTGCCATGAGCAAGTCACCAGGTTGTTGTGGTGACGAGGTGGATGTTCCTAGGGATCGGTGGCTCCGTTCGGCGCATCGGCTTGGTCAGCTCGCTTCGGGGGTGGCGCCTGCCCTGCAGCCGCACCCGCAGCGGGGGCAGCCAGAGGGTTGCGGTTCGCCCCAGAGCGAGCGTCGCCGCTACGGCTGCGTCCTTTGATGTGGTGGAGAGGTAGAGACAGAATAGTCTCTACACCCACTCCCTGTGGAGCGTGGCCACTGGGTTGTTGTTGGCGCTGTCCTTCTTCAATGCCTCCTGCTCCCGTTTCGACCACTGGGGAGGTGGCAACGACATCGCCTGCGCCGGCCACGCCCCTCGCAGCATCCACGTCCCCGTGTGTCCCCGTATCCCCCACGGCCTCTGCGGACACGTGCGGAGGGGTCTTCGAGGTGGACGGGTGACCTGCAGTGCTAGGATTCTTCTTGGGCACCATGGATGATGCAGCCATCGACAAACAAAATGATGATGAAGATGACGCACTGCGTATACTCTCGGGTTCGCGCAAGCGCTTCCCCTACATGGCACGCCAAAGATGTCGTGGGAAAACACGGCCACCTATTGGACCATAGGCCCCTTGTGGTTCGGCAGGGTTGAAGAGCACATTGCACAAAGAGCAGAGGGTGCATAGCAGGACGGTAGCGATCACACGGGCAGTTTTACCCAGATTCAGGCTGTCGTGATGCATAAAACCATACTCCTGCTTTGGTGGATTGATGAGGGGTCTGTGGTGGAGACGCAACAGTCTAGCCCGGCAAGGTTGCCTCAAGGCGAGAACAGCTACGTGCGTACGAGAGTACAAGGGTCTGAATCCTTTCTAAGGTTGCCATGGCCCTCCTTTTATAGCTCAAGGGGTCACTACAATGGCAAATCAATCATTGCATACTGATTAGATAGCAAACAAATCATACCTGACTTTGCAGACATGACAAGGTGCATTAAATGCATTGCTTAATGTCACATCCTAGCGCAGCCAGGCAAGCTTTGCCGGGCTGTTCGACCACTTTCCCGCCTACCTGCGTGACACGTCTCTGGACGAGTGTCATTTGGAGGTGATTTCCTTCGGAAGTGGCTGCAACGTGTCAAATAATAGCCACTTAGTCACTTGGGGGCTAGACACCGCACTCATCGATGACTTGTGTTGCTGTGATGTGGAGCGGTGTAGCCTTGGTGGGGTAGTCTGCCCTCAGCGTCCCTAGCTAGCTTGCCGAGGCAGTCTTGAGACTTGTCTTCGGGGCAACGTCGACCCCGCTAGGCTCGCCTGCCCAGTATGGGAGGTTTTTCCTTAGTGGTATCTTGCTCCTTTAGCTTGACTTGGTCTTCTTGATCTGCCCTTTGATTTCTCGAAGAGCTATCTCTTCTCCTTGGTCTTTTCGTGGATGTTGTAACCTTGCTCTTGAGCCTGTGTACAGTCCAGGCAACATACCTGGGGTTTGTTGCACCGACAATGCACCATGGCTTAGGGTGGCGCTTATTTGGTGTAGGGTTCATGATTTGCGTGGAAGGTGTCGCGCCGGTGGTCGGGACATGTGGGATGTGGAAGGAGGAGGGGGATGGGGGTCGGGTGTGGATTACATGCCTGCATAGACGAGGCCGAGCAGCGTGAAGGAGGGTTGCCGGCGAGAAGGCGGTGCTGCAAGCAAGGAGTGAAAGTTTCAACTTGGAGAGAAGGCGAACACAGGGGAAATGTGGCTTTTGGTAAGGGGAAGGGCGGGGAGGTATATATTTTGAAGCCAAAAATTTTGAATCGATGCAGTGAAAAAACTGGCGCGCAAAGTGTCATCAGACACGGTCCCTTATTCAGAACTGTGTACGATATGACAAAATCACAAACGATATAGATAGCTTAACCCGTGTGTGATAAGTTTGAACGTCAAAAAATTTTGTTCGACTTTCCCTGGTTACATCGACATCATTGCATAATTTTGGTACACAAAGGAGACTGGTGCTAGCTGATTAAACAAAACAAAGAGTACTACTACGGCTTGTGCTCGTCGATCTTCGCTACCTCCTCCATGTCCAGCTCGCGCCCGACAGTCTCCTGGGGAAGGGGCTCCATTGCATCCATCACAACATACTAGGCAAGCATCTCGCCATCCTCGTTCACCATCTCTTCGGAAAAGGCTGCCACGAACTGGGAATGGGCTGTCGCGATCTAGGCTTGTTCGGGCTCCATCGTGGCAAGGTATGCAGCAGACGAATGGACGGCTGCTCAAACGCTCTCGGCTATTGCCAACTCTTCGGCCGTGGGCTGCCAACCATTGTCGCAGAAGCTTCGTTCGACTTATGCGGTGCCCACCACGAGTTGGGTGTGGGCGGCCTCCATCAGGGCTAAGGCCGCCGCTGCGGAACGGACAGCTACTGTGCCGCTCTTCCAAGTTGCTATCTCCGAGGCAGAAGTTGTTGCCACCACCTGAGAAGCAACAGAGGCCGTTTGGGCTACCTTGGCCGCCTGGTCGCAGACTGCGGCCGCGCTCATGAACCTTGTTAGTATGCGCATGGCATCTGCGACCCCGCTCTCAACAGAGTGGGCCGCCGAATTTGTCCTCACGACGTGGGTCCACGTCCCCATCTTTCATCGTTGAGGATTGAATAGTGAAATGGTATTTGGGGAGCGAGCTAGTGTGCTTGACACACCGGCTGTGGACTGTAGCTGACGCACCTTCTCACATAAGCCATAGGCGTACTATACTCTGACCGTGCTCCAAGATATTTTGTACTGCATCTCACACGGTTGGTGATAATAACCTGTGTGCGATCTACTTGATTTTTCATATTGATTTGAATTACATAATGGGGTCACCGGCGATGGAGGGTGTTTTTATTGCTAGAACTTTTATCTGCAGTGAACATGCAACTATAGGTGTGTCGTAAAAAAATTGGAATTATTCAGGGTTCGTTTGGACATTTTTATATTAACTTGGTTTTCTAGCCATTTCAGGTGCACAATTCAAAATTAAACTACATGCACATGCTCCGATGCACTAACATGGGTTGTAAAATAATATATGGGTCCATGGGTTTATGCTTATGTCGCATACAAGAAATGGGGATGAATTTCGAACACTACGGCACCATGGCTCTCCCGCAAACATTGAGGACTTGCTTTTGTAACTCTAGTAAATTCAAAACCTGTATGAAATTCATGAACCTTGGCATGCTATCATGGAATGGCATCAACATGTTGGGGTAAAAAATATTGTCCAATTTGGGGCAGGTTATGATATAAGCTTCTCACAAACCAGTGCTTCTCACAAGAAGCCTCATGGTTTCGTTAGGGAAATGTGTCATCTTTGTGGACAAAACGGTATTAGTCGCCTCTTCTTGCTTTCAATTTTTTTCATGGTGTCAACATAGAACAACAGGAGTGCCGTGTTAAATTTTGGAATTTTTCGGGGATCGTTTGGACATTTTTATGCGTTAACTAAGTTTTCTAGGCATTTATATGCATAATTCAAAATTGAAGTACATGCACATGCTCCAGTGCATAAAAACAAGTTAAAAATCAAATGTGTGTCCTTGGTTGCAAGGTTAGGTCACATGCAAGAAATGAGAATGAATGTCAAACACCTTGACATTGTCGCTCGGCCCCTAACATTGAGATACATGGTTTTAAAATTCTATTAAATCAAAAACTCGTCTGAAATTCATGAAACTTGCCATGATATCATGGAACGGCATCGACATGCCGTGGTAAAAATATTGTCCAATTTGGGGCAGGTTTGGGTATAAGCTTCTCACAAACCAGAGCTTCTCTCACAATAAGCCTCATGGTTTCGGTAGGGAACGTGCCACCTCGGGGGACGAAACGATATCTGGTGCCTCTTCTTACTTTCAAACTTTTTCTCGTGTCAACGCAGAACAATAGGAGTGTTGTGTCAATATTTGGGATTTTTCGGGGTTCGCTTGGATATTTTTATACATTAACTGAGTTTTCTATGCATTTATATGCATAATTCAATTTTGAACTACATGCACATGCTCCAGTGCATATAAATGGTTTCAATATTGAAATGTGTGTCCTTGGTTGCATGCTTAAGTCCCATGCAAGAAATGAGAATGAATGTCAAACACCTTGCCACTATCGCTCGGCAGCTAACATTAAGATACATGGTTTTTAAATTCTAGTAAATCGAAAACATGTCTGACATTTATGAAACTTGGCATGCTAGCATGGAACGGCATCAACATGTCGTGGTAAAAATATTATCTCATTTGGGGCAGGTTGGCGTATAAGCTTCTCACAAACCAGAGCTTCTCACAACAAGCCTCATGGTTATGGTAGGGAACGTTTCACCTTTCTAGACGAAATGATATCCATTGCCTCTTCTTGATTTCAATTTTTTGTCTATTGTCAATATAGAGCAACATGAGTGTTGTTTTAATTTTAGGATTTTTTCGGGGTCCGTTTGGATATTTTTTATAAATTAACCGAGTTTTCTATGCATTTATGTGCATAATTCAAATTTGAACTACAGGCACATGCTCTAGTGCATGTAAATTTGTTGAAAAATCAAATATGTGTCCTTGGTTTCATGCTTAAGTCCCATGCAAGAAATGGGAATGAATGTCAAACACCTTGCCACTGTCACTCGGCCGCAAACATTGAGATTCATGGTTTTTAAATTCTAGTAAATCCAAAACTTGTCTGAAGTTCATGAAACTTGACATGCTATCATGGAGCGGCACCAACATGTTTTGGTAAAAAAATTGTCCCATTTGGGCCAGTTTTGGGTATATGCTTCTCGCAAACCACAACTTCTCACAACAAGCCTGATGGTTTCGGTAGGGAACGTGCCACCTTTCGGGACGAAATGAAATCCGTTGCATGTTCTTGCTTTCAAAATTTTCTAGTGTCAACATAGAATGACAGGAGTGTTGTGTCAATTTTTGGGATTTTTCAGGGTTCCCTTGAACATTTTTATACATTAACTTTGTTTTCTAGGAATTTTATGTGCATAATTCAAATTTGAACTACATGCACATGCTCCAGTGTAGAAAAATGGGTTGACATATCAAATGTGTGTCCTTGGGTGCATGCTTATGTCCCATGCAAGAAATGGGAATGAAGTCCAAACACCAGGGCACTGTTGATTGCTGGTAAAACGTTGAGATACTTTGTTTTTAAATTCTAGTAAATCCAAAATTCATCTGAAATTCATGAACCTTGGCATGCTATCATGGAATGGCACCCGACATGATGTGGTATTTTTCGTGTCCATTTTGAGAGAAGGCGCACTCGATTAACAGCCAACAGAGGCATTTTGAAACAAATAGCTGCCACTTTAACATCTCAGACTTTTGTATAATTTAAATCGTGTGCATTTTTTAACCATTCATGTGACGCCACGTGTCTCTCTTTTTAATACCTATAGGAGGTGTCGTGTGGACAGCTGCTTGACTGAACGGGAGGCGTGCGAGCGCAGTCCGGTGCGCAGGCTGATCGAGTGGTGTGCAAGATGTCCTCCAATGTGCAGGCTCATTGAGAAGCATGCGAGTTGTATGCTGCGCAGGCTCACTGGGAAGCAAGCCCTTTGGCTTCCATGGCCGCCCACCTTGCTTGCATCCTCTCCATTAATGCTGCCCGAGTCGCTGTTTAATATGGGCGGCCTTTTTGTTCGCCTCTGATTCCCCTCCCTCCCATAGACCTCCACCAACGCCATAGCGTAGAAGGATCATCTGCCACTAGTCTTCAAGTTTGGTGAAGTCGACTCCGAGCCAGATGAGATAGAAAATAAGGAGGAATGGGGCCTCATGGACATGGCCCTGACCAAGCTGGTTGCGGTGGTTGCTTCCCCCGCGCTCGTCCCAGCTCTCATCCCTGCGCCCGCGCCAGTGGCCATCCCCGTAGCATTGATGGGCTGGTTGCCGAGCACTATCGTAGAGCTGGAAACCACTGGCATTGGCGAGGTCTCTACGGACCCACGCGATCTCGTGTACATGCTAGCACACATGCCCGTGCATGCCCGTGCAGCCACCGCGGCACCGGTCCCTGTGTGTTTGCCTGCACCCGTTGCGCTCGTGCCCGTGCGCGCGCCCCTCAGCGGCATGGGATGTCGTCGTCGACCGCTACCTTGCAGTTCCGCCAGTTGCCATCCTCCGCTCCCCGCCCGTTGATTGTGCAACGACATGATGTTTGATTTCCATATGAAGAACATTCTGTGTTGGCTTGAAGACTTCAACAACAACGTCCCAGAGGATGACAACGACAACACCGGTGCGGCACGACGCCTTTGCCGCCGCCGGCAATAGTTTTTTGGGGTTTAATATTCTATCTTGATCATATGAATATAAATTTGAAGTGTGACTAAATGAAAGATATGGTTTGAACGAACTTGTGTTTTTCTCTCTTAATATACAGACTTATCAAATGATTTTATTGTACAAAAAATGTCAATGGTTTTTAAATAGAAACTACTCATCGCAAATTTTTTAGTTAGAACACCCGTATGCAAATCAACAGCTTCCCCAGGAAGCCAAGGGAAAATGTCCCGAGCAGGATTTGTGCAGCTCTTGATTGCAAACGTTTTAGACAGAACACCTGTATGCAAAGTGAGAGCTATGGTCTTCCCCAATAAGTCAAGGGAAAAATCGCAGCATAGGATTTGTGAATCTCTTCAACACAAATGGTTCAGATTGAATACGGTACACAAAGCCAAACTTCGGCGCTAAGCCAAGAGAAATGTGCCGAGCAGGATTTGTACATAGCTTCAACGCAAACGGTTGTTTTGGATGACCCGTGTGCAACCACGTACATACAATTTGGTAAGGTTTGCATCTGTCATATTGGGTATATTATCATTTGTCAAACTGGAAAGATTGACATTTGTTGATCTAGTAACATTGCCATTTGTCATCCTTGTAACACTGCGATTTGTCAAAATATGCAGCTAAAAATCACTAGCACTATCTAATTTTTGCAACTAAAATTCACTAATTAAGCATAGATTCATTCATAGATTAAGAGGTCGTTCTTTATACAAACAGCTAAACTCGACAGCCGAACCGACCAAAATTTTCCCCAATTGTTGCCAACCATGAAGCGAAATAGCTAGTTCAACTATATATACTATCCAATTTTAAGTACGTTGTACAATTCCACCACATCTATAGTTAGATGAACTGAACAAAATAGCCCCTAAATACTACTACTACGGAGGGGCTTTGTACTACTTCCGGCAGCCTCTCCTCTGCCGAGCACGCTCAATAAGAGGCAGAGGAGGAGAAGCCTACCGACGAGCTGGACAATTGCAATACGGTGCCTGCCGCTGCTGCACCTTCAGCGAAGCTCACCTCGAATGCCCTCTACCGCTCCAGACGACGCCTCTCACAATAGTGGTTCTCCATGTAGATCTCCTGATTCCTCACCTCTTCGGTGGCCTGTGCTACGGCCACGGTGGCGGTAAGGCTCTTTGCGTGCTTGTTGAGGTGCTCCTCCTCCTCCCGCATGAACTCGATGTAGCGCGCAAGGTCGCTAACGCACGCGGGCCTCCACCTCCGACTCCCGCCTTTTGGCGGCAGTGGTGGAGCGAGTGATGACCCCGGCAGTTGATGGTGGGCTGGCGGCCATGGTGGCCGACAATGGGGTGGCGGCCGTGACCACCACCTCCCGCCTTCGGGCCGCGGCGACAGAGCGGGTGATGGCCACGGTGGCCGGCAGTGGAGTGGCGGCCACGAGGCCACCTCTCGCCTTCGGGCTACAGCGGCAGAGCAGGCAATGGCCCTGGCTTTTGATGGTGGTGTGGCGGCCACGGCGGCAGACGATGGGGTGGTGGCAATGGCAGTCGACAACAGCTACCGACAGGCGACGGCGGCGGAGCGTGTGGTGGGTGTTCCGTGCACAACCAACAGGGACACCACGCACACTACACTACGTCGGGGGCTGCGCCACCGCCGTGGTGTAGCCTTCCAGCTGGAGTTGTCATCTGATGATGGCGGAGTGCCTGAGCGAAGACGACGGACCGGTGCCATTGGCGATTGTGGGAGAAGCAGACGAAATAAGCTACAGGGATGGAGGGGAAAATGCGACACAAGAGTCGCCGGCCGTGAGGGTTTATATAGCAGGCCGGTAAGCATTGGGATTTTGGGGGGATTTCACCGAGTCGGGAGGGAAGCTTGTGCGGGAACCTGCACGGTTGCGGGGGAACGGGCTCGCCATTGTTTGACCAAACGAACACCCCTGCGTGCTACTCAAGCTTGTGCTCTAAGCCATCTGCGGCAGCGGGGTGACAAGACGTGCGAGAGGAGGACGAAAGGACACGTACACATATGGTTAATAAAATAAAAATGTTGGCGATTAAATTACCTACTACCCCCGTCCTAGTTTATAAGTCATCTATGTATTTTTCTGCCAAATTTTGACTAGTGATTTAACTAATAAAATACGAATGCATGCCACCAGAGATTATATCGTTGATTTCGTATTTGAACATAGTTTCCAATTATATTATTTGTGTAACATGCATTAACATTTTGTTGGTTAAATTTAAGGTCAAAATATGGCACAGAGTATAAAGGTGGCTAATAGACCAAGACAGCGGAAGTAGCACACGGCCGCTCTATACGCAGCGATGCAATTGTTAGTCGGCTTGTAGCTGACCATTTCTTGCATGTTCAACTACTCTATGTGTGTAGTTGCTTGCGGTTGAGGCGGCCGCGGCGCGCTCTGCTCGCGTCCCGCCACGCGCGCTCTGCTCTCACGTCTCTCCGGGTGCTCTGCCCTCGTCGTTCCACGTGTGCTGTCAGTGTTTGGCGACGGCGCACGATCATGCACGTTTTGCACCGGCCGTGGCGCCACGGTGCAGTTAACCGCTGCAAAAACTGCCATGCGGACGCGCTGAGAATCCAGGCCGCCCGGCCCCCATTTACCTTCATCTCTCGCGTCACATGACACAATAAGCACACCCACGATGACACATACAGAGAGGACATCCAGCGGTTCCAATGGCACTCCCCATGGCTCCAATGGCGCTCCCAGCAGCCGACGATGACAACGGCGGGTAGTTCACCACGCATCACGTAGTGTACACCCACTTGAGGGGGAAGGCCCTCTCGGTGGTGTACACGAACGAGCCTGTCTTGGTGGAGAGCTCCATCCAAACAATGAGCAGTTGTTTGCCGTGGACAAGTACCAAGTTGTCGGCTTCGACCTCGAGTACACCATCGGTCGTGCCGGGCACAATCAGAAGGTTACCGTCACCCAGTTGTGCATGCGACATGACGTCCTGGTCTACCACTACCACCTAGCCACAAGGCCTTGCGAGCGTTTCTCTAGGTTTATCAACAGCTCCGACCACAGTTCCGCTAGATGGAGACCACCAACGATCTAAAAGCACTCAAGGTTTCGGGCTTGAAATTCGAGAATCTTGTCAACATCCAGGACCACTACAAGGTCTAGGGCAGCGACAACAACAAATAGAACTCCTTGGTTGACCTCGCCTCGGCCATCATCGACCCCTACTAAATGAAGATGAAGGATGAGAGCAAGAAGGACAAGAACGCCTGGCACAGTGTCTAGCATGAGAGACTGGATGAACAACACATCAAGTACGCGGCCAAGGATGCGTACACAAGCTACGAGATGTACATGCGGATCGTTGACATGAGGGAGTGTCTTCTTCCTGCCCCAGATGAGGGATCAAGCTACAGAGCAGTGGTGGGAACGTCACAAGAAGTAGATGACTAGACGATCGTTTCTCCTAGTTTAGAATGCATACAATTGTTTATTGAGGTGTGTGCAGATGATCTGTATAGTCACTTATGTAATTGGATGTTTATTTTAGTTATATATATATATATATAAATATATATATATATATAACTAAAATAAACATCCAATTACATATATATATATGTGTGTGTGTGTGTGTGTGTGTGTTATTCTAGTGTAGACAGAGAAAATCACACAGCTTATTAGTAGCAATCGTTTGTTGTATTATTGGTCTTCGCACACATTTCTGATTACGGACCTATTTGCCGTATTTCAGTTGAACCGTTTCTATTGTGTTGCCTAATCACACACAGTTCATCCTAGTGAACTGTATGCCGTATATCACACACACCCTCATCTGGCTGCCCGTTTCTGTTGTTCTGCCTCATCGCAAACAGTTCTTCTAGATTAACATGTTGCCACGCATCGCACACGGAACTCCAATATGAACCGTGTTTGATGTCACCACCATCGCACACAGCTTCGTTGCAGGGTCTCTGATTGGGCTGTCGCGTTTGGACCATCCTGAAGTAGTGTGTGTGTGTGTGTGTGTGTGTGTAATATATATATATATATATATATATATATATATATAGAGAGAGAGAGAGAGAGAGAGACACACAAACACTATTCTGATCACGGAATCATAATATTATTCTAATCACAACCAGAACATCCTGAGTTACACAGCCAGAACTTCTCTTTGTATGAACCCGATCTTTGGGTTATCTTCGCAACCATGTCTCTTCGCGCGAATTATTCTGGTCAGTCGTGTTCTATATGATGTAAGTGTAATATAGAAATGGTTTTTAGCAACAAAATGCCTGTTTTAAATAGGAATCTCGCTCATTGGCGGATTTTGCTCTCGGGTCATGATGAACTTGCGTCTTTTGCAATTTCACTGCCTAAGTCGTTCGACCTGAACTTCCCCCAGTGCTAAGTTGAACTCCCGCCAACATTGCTCAAATGGGGCTTGCGATATACCATTGAAAAGCTATGGACACAAGTATCACGACCCAAGTTAATTTTTTGGCAAAATGTAAGCGGTTTAAGAGCAATTTTGAAAACTGGTATTTCTTCATACAAAAAATGGTGAATCATATTTTCGATCGCATTTCTAAACCTTTATTGGAATGAGACTAATAATATGGCATTGAAAATCCACTGCAAAACCGCTCCTTCCACATGTTGATAGTTTTCTCTAATTACCTATGGTTAAAGAGTAATTTGAAAAATTGTAAAATTTCGCAAACCAAACAGCCGAGTTTGTATTTTCGATGCCATTACTAAACGGCTAATCCAATTGACGCAAATGATATGGGGTTGGAAAGCTTATGAAAATGGGCTACTTTTTTATGTTGAAAGATTGTTCTAATTTTGAAAGTTTTAAGAGTAATTTAGAAAACAGTACAAGTTCCACCGAGTTCATATTTTCGAGCTAATTTTTTAACCATGTGTCCGGATGCAGCAAATGATGGCGTTGGAAATCTTGAAGAAATGCAAAAAAATTGGTATATGTTGTTTCTTCCAATTCTCTACGAAGTCAAATTGGAAAATGGCTAAAAATGTATTTTTGCCGTAATTTCTACAAACTTTATTGGAATGAGGCTATTAATATACCATTGAAAAGCTACGGAAAATGCGAAACATTTTCATTTTGATGGTTTTCTCTGATTCCTAGCCGTTTTCAAATAATTCAAAAACGGCGCGATCATTCCTTTTGCCTTTATCGCGACACAGATTCTTCGAAAATGCACCGCATGAAGAACTTGAACTTCTCGACATGTCTACTTGAGCTTCACTCTATTTTTCACGTGCTTTTATTGCTCGTAGCTCTCTATCCACTCACCAGAACTGAGCAAGTGATATATCGATGGAAAACTACTATAAACACGAAACTTTCCCGTGTTGATCATTTTTTTAGTACTCGCGACGGCTTTAAAAGTTTTTTATCTGAAATTCATTCTGTGTTGTAGTTGATCTTCCTGCTATTTTCACATTGAACTTCTATAACGTATTTTTGTTTGTAATCTTCTCATCCATTCGTTGGTGTTATACAAATGATATTCCTTTTGTACAAACCTCTTCACAATAATTTTTTTAACTTTCTCCGACCGAGGACTTGAACTTACAAAAACAAAAAAAATTGGACTTTGCCTTTTAATTCATTTTACTCATATTAAACACACACCACGTAGTACGTGAACTTTTTTCCATTTTTGTAATTTGATTTTTCTTTTTTTAATCAAATTGCTCCCAAATAATAACTGGACTTCTTTATGGATTGAGAAAATTATTTTAAACGCAAAAAACAATTTCTTTTTTGTCTTTTTGAACATGGAAATACAAGATAAACATCTCTCGCAAGAATTTTTGAACTTCCCCTGACAAAGCGCTTGAACTTCTTTCAACAAAACTTTTAAGATTTTATTTTTCTATACTTTTATTCTCACCTGAAATGTTGTCCTTGCAGTACTTGAACTTCTCATTGTTTTCACTATGAACTCCTGTCGCATTTTTGTATATATGTCAAATTACATGCAATTGAAGGTCGGACGTCATTTTTTGCCATTTTAAAACATTTATTAGAGATCAGACGCCCCACAATATAATGTATGAACCGTGCACGGAGGTGCACGTGAACTTCTTGCAACAAATGTGATTTTTTTATATACTTCGAACTACTCTGTTATTTTAATTTCAACTTCTTAGTCATATTATTAGAAAGGAAATATGTTTTTAAATAAGCGTCAAACATTTTTTTAACTGAACTTGATATTCTTAGAAAGAAAATCATTTTTATGAATTTTGAACTGCACTATTTTTAAAATTTGGACTTATTTTTTTTAGTTTGAACTTCTTGTTTTCATTCTTTAATAATGAGGAAAAATATGAAACTTTGTGTAACCATCGAACTCCTACTTTTATTAATATTTGGACTTCTTATTTTTGTTCCTTTTAGTAAGAGAAAAATTCCAAGCTTTAAATAAATATTGAGCCGCTCCATTTTTTAGTTTTGAATTTCTAAGGGTTTTTTAACGGAGAAAAACCCTTTTTGAATGGAGAAAAACATGTATGAGTGTACTAACAAAAATCTCTGAACCTTTCATCCACATCACACTAAACTTTAGTCCTCCTAAAACTGCATCATTCGCTGCTGGAAAATAGAACAGTTGTTCCTTGTGGTGCTACCACAGAAATAATAGATGATCAAGCTCAAGTCTGTGAATATCTCAATTGTCAAAGTTTTCTTTGGCATGAAAGTTGAGCAGCCTAGTGCACTGTCATGTTAGTGTGATAAATTCCTCCATCCACGAGACATCCATTGGAGAGCATCAAAGTTGAAATGGACCTATTGCTACAAAGTTGAACAACTTATGCTAGTGGTGGCGGACGGACAAACATAAAACAAAACTTCAGATATTGTGCGGAGAGCGCGTTGTGAGTGCATGCAAGAGAAGCATCATAAAACAACTTGATGTCTATATAGAATCAATCTTATTCAATAAATCACTTTGAACTTCATATAAACAAATTGAAAAAACAAAAGTACTTGTATAGTACGACAAGCACAACACCAAAGCTATTATTATGCATTTAAGTTAGAACTCCATTCACATATAATATAGTCCTGCCACTGACATCAGTCTTTTTTTGAGTTTTAAAACTGAATTTACTAGTTGTTATCTCGACAAACAAGAAAGGTTTAGTTCTGCAAACATGAAAATTCAGTTCAGCAAATCAAAACAGTATTGTACTATCCATGAAGAATAGATCGATGGAGCTGAATGGTTCAGTTCATGCAAACATCAAAACTTAAATACATTCAAAAACAAACGGATGGTGCTAGCTCGTCGGACAACAACATGGGGTGTCGTTCTTCTCCTCTGCTACTACTACCTGCAGCTACTCTGCTCGTTGCCGCTTGACTGCGTGCCAACCCAGCATCCACATTCCAAGAAATTTGGCTGCTGCCAGCCAAATCGACAGCTGAACAGGATGATGCCGCTTGCCAGTGCACCAGTTCCCGTCACAACACTGTTCCGTTGTCGTTCATCCAAAATGATGTAGTCTACAACAAGGGGGCATTTGAGGAGGGGATTCAAAATGAACTTACCATATTGAATGACATAGGCATCATGGTGGTGGACTCTCATCGGTGAACTTCATGCGGCGGGTAGTCGACCTGCTGCGGTGGGCCGTCGGGGCAGCATCGGCCTCGTGCGGGAAGTAGGCAGGGGAGGAGGCGCGCTGGGTTCATGGGAGGGGCCGGGTGGGGGCCTGACCCACCGGCGCATTGAGTGGAGGTGCTCGGCAGCTGTGACGATTGGGAAGGTGGCCGAGCCGCTAGATCTAGTGCGCCTCCGGCAAATCTGAGTGGGAGG
>NC_041387.1:298278334-298324299 GCF_002162155.2 Triticum dicoccoides | reverse complement strand
GCGCTACAGGGAATAATGGGGCGTGGTCCTGGCGGCGCAGGGGGGATCGTGGCCCTGGCAGTGCACGAGGGGGGGGGATCTCGATTGGGGTAGATGTGCGCGAGTTGCGGGCTCACACTTTTTCCTTTTTTAGGTTCGGGAGCACCTGATCAACCCCTATATAGGGTGTGCCGTGATCAGAATAAGTATTTTGATGTCAGGATCAAAATAGTGCTACTATATATATATGTATATATATATATATGTATATATATATATATATATATATATATATATATATATATACACTATTCTGATCACGGGATCAGAATAATATTCTGATCATAACATGAACTTCCCGAGTAATGCGCCTGACCTTTCCCGAGTACTAGGTTGAACTTCAGCTAAAAGGTGTCCAAATGGGGTTTGCGATATACGGTTGGAAAGTTATGGACACGACTATCATGATCCAAGTTGAATTTTTGACAAAATGTAAGCGATTTAAGAGCAGTTTTGAAAACCGATTTTCTTTCACACAAAAAACATGAATCGTATTTTTGATCGCATTTCTAAACCCTTTATCGGAATGAGGCAAACAATATGGCGTTCGAAAGCTGCTGCAAAACTGCTCCTTCCACATGTTGATAGTTTTCTATAATTCCTTATGGTTAAAGAGTAATTTGGAAAATCGTAGAATTTCGCAAATCGAATAGCCGAGTTGGAAAGCTTATGATATGGCGTTGGAAAGCTTATGAAAATGCGCTACTTTTTAATGTTGAAAGTTTTTTCTAATTTTGAACGATTTAAAAGAAATTGACTATTTTTTAGTTAATTTTTGAACTATATGTCCGAATGCAGCAAATGATATGGCGTTGGAAAGCCTGAGGAAATGCAAAACTTTTTGGTATATATTGTTTCTCCCAATTCCTTATGGTTTTAAGTCAATTTTTAAAATGACTAAAAAAGATTTTTGGCCGTAATTTCTACAAACTATATCGGAATGGGGCAAATAATATACCGCTGAAAAGCTACGGAAAATGCGAAACTTTTTCATGTTGATTATTGTGTCGAATTCTCAGCCGTTTTCAAGTAATTTAGAAAATTACGAGATAATTCGTTCTGCCTTTATCGCGGAACAGATTCTTCGAAAATGCACTGCGTGAAGTACTTGAACTTCTGTGGCAGTTCTATTTGAACTTCACTCTGTTTTTTGACGTGATGTTTTTTGCCCGTAGCTCTCCATCCACTTAACGGAATTGAGCAAATGATATACATATGAAAAGCTATTGAAAACACACAACTTTCCCGTGTTGATCAGTTTTTTCATACTGGTGACAATTTTAAAAGTTTTTCATCTGAAATTCATTCAGTGTAGTAGTTGAACTTCCTGTTGTTTTTATGTTGAACTTCTGTGACGTATTTTGTTTGTAATTTTCTCATCCATTCGTTAGTGTTACACAAATGATATTACTTTTAGACAAACCTCTCTCACAACATTTTTTTCTACTTTCTCCGACCGACAACTTGAACTTATAACAAGAAAACTTTTAGTCTTTGCTTTTTTATTCTTTTGAATACAAAATGCACACCGTGTAGTATGTGAACTTCTGGCAGTTATTAATCTGAATTTCTCTAGGTTACGTGAGAATATCTGATTTTTTTATGAATTTTAATCTGAATTTCTTAATCTTTTTTATGAATTTTGAAGGGCTTTATTTTTTAAAAGTTGAACTTCTTGTTATTTTATTTTTGAACTTCTTGTTCCCATTCTTTAATAACGAGGAAAATCTGAGTTTTCTATAATCATCGAACTTCTCCGTCTTTTTAATATGGACTTCCTAGTTTTTTTTCTTAATCTTTTTAATGAAATTTTGAAGCGCTCTATTTTTAGAAGTTGGATGTCTTGTTATTTCCTTTTTGAACTTCTTGTTTCCATTCTTTAATAACGAGGAAAATCTGAGTTTTCTATAATCATCGAACTTCTCCATCTTTTTAATTTGGACTTCATGGTTTTATTTCTTTTAGTAACGGGAAAAATACTGAACTTCCTGAGTTACACAACGTGAACTTTCCTCTGTAGGAACTTCCTGAGTTTTGTTAGAAACATTGAACTTCTTTGTTATTTTGAATAGAACTTATTGGTCTTATTCTTTAGTAACCAAAAAATGAGTTTTCGAATAAATATCAAACTACTCTGCCTTTAAAATTGAACTTCTTGGTTTTATTCTTCAGCAACTTTTTCATGTAGACACTTGTTACAAAATTTGTTCCCGTCTGAGAGCAGTTTTAAAAATGGTGAGGACAACATTGGTTTTCCTTTTTTGACATGTAATTGAAGGTCGGACATCTCACAATTTAATTTTTGAACTATGTAGGGACGAGCACGTGAACTTCTCGCTACAAATCTTTTAGGCTTTTAGTTTTGTATTCTTTTTATTCTCAACTAAAAACAGATTCTGTATAATAATTGAACTTCTCGTTGTTTTCACATTGAACGCCGGTCACGTATTTTTGTTCATAATTCCTCACCCGTTCGTAATTCTCACAATGTTTTTTGTGTGTTTTTGCACAAGTAAGTAGACGACAACCCTCCTTTACTAGAATATTTGAAGTTCCTAGGCGGACCACGTGAACTTCTAGCTAAAGTCTTTTTAGACCTTGTCTTTTTTTTCTTATATGAAACACACTCTATGAAGTAGTTGAACCGCTAGTTTCTTCCACTTTGAACTTCTCTATGTTTTTGTTTCAATTTTTTAGTGGATCCTTACCATATCCGGTGCCCTGAGGTGCAAGGTGGCAGCACGGTGTAGCCGAGACCGGAGCCACACCTGGTGGTGCACGGGCAGGCGGCCGGGGTATGATAATACCGCTTGGAAAAGCTTATGTATATAAAACCGATTTATTTGAATTTTGGACTACTCTATTATTATAAATTAAACTACTTGGCTTATTCTTTAGTAACGGGAGAAATCCGAGTTTAGTAAAAACATCAAACTACTCTACTATTATAAATTGAACTTATTGGGTTTATTGTTTTGGTAATGAGGAAAATCTGAGTTTTTTATATACATTGAACTACTCTGTTATTTTATTTTCAACTTCTTGGTTTTATTCTTTAAATAACAAGAAAAATCCAAGGTTTTAATATACATTAAACTAATTCTATTATTTAAAATTGAACTTCGTAGTTTTTTATTTTTGCTAGGAGTATTTTAATGAACATCCAAATTTTGTGGTATTTAAACCTGAACAATTATTTTATTTTTTAGAAACAAATATTTTTTTCTTTTGTTAATAAACTTTGGACTTCTCTATTTGTAAAATTTGAACGTCATGGATTTTATTTTGTATGTTCGCCTCTTTATTTTTGGATACCCAATGTGTGTGTTTTGCCGTAAGCGAATATATTGAACTATCCGCGGTAGAGAATATGAACTTCGCATCAACCTTCTTTTTGTCTTCAAGAAATGCTCGCTTGTTTTTTGCTTTTAATATTGAACTTCTATGCTCAAGTTTTTTGTAACAGTTTCATGAAGAAGGACAGCAGCAACATAATGTGTGCCAGAGAGCAACTAGTTGGGGAAACCAACCAATACATGATTCTTTTTTACTGTAAAGAACAGAGAACAAAAATTTTATCATGTCTTTCCAATTTGAACCAAGCATTAGAATAAGCTCCCCCAAGTATTAGAAATGTAGTGCCGAAAAACGTATTATATTACGATACAGGGGAGTAGAAACATATGTAGCTTTTGTTGCATACTTATAAAAAAACAGTAGCTAGTGGTCAAATTGAAGTAGAAATCTCCACCACTCTTTTCATTAGTACTCTTTCTCACCCTATCCTCACCACACGAAGTCATCTCTCTCAAGATTCCTCTCCACTGTATACATAAGTTTTCAGTGCATAGTGCATACGCAGAAGTTGACAGCTTACCTTAGTGGTATCCATCTCTTAGGTAGCAGAAGTACGACAACAAAAACAAAAAAAGATGGCGTTTTGCAACTGAACTAGACGTCATACTTGTATAAGGGAAATTACTACATGCTTATGCAGGTGCAGAAATCTGAATTATTCAAAGAAGGGAGAAACTCTGAACTTGTAGATCGATAGAACCTGAACTTCTGCTTTCTTTGTGATTTGGGAGTCTGGGTAAGTTAATATCATTAAGGAGCAGCAGCGCAATAGTATACGTTTGTGTACAGATCCAAGATCATAGCTTTCACAAAACTTGTACGAAGATTATCTGCAAAGAAGCAGGGGCCAGAGGACTAGTCGGTCGCAGGAGATGCATCAAATTGTAGAGTTGAAGAACGTAAATGGAAGAATCTAAGCAGTCAAAGTATTGTTACAGCGAGAGCACTGCCCGATGCAGTTGTATGGCTGCACGCGCACGAGGATTTGGCCCCAATCCAAAGGGAGTCTATTTGGAAGAGGAGGCACACAACAGTGCGTGGCCTAGCGGCAGCGCGCATGTGGCCTTGGACAGCGAAATTAGATAGATGCAGGCGCGGCACCGGCGGGAGGCCCGTACAACCACCAGGAATAGGTGGCCTTGGACCGAGGTGAAGCATCGATGACGGATCCGTCCCCAGCTCTGGCCAGTGAACTTCGTGCGGCGGCGCAATCGACCTGCAGGAGCATGGTGGGGAGACCTCCATGGGATCTCTCCCTGATGGGGATCTGGGGCGGCGCCGGCATAGGTGGTCAGCGGCGGGTGGTTGGCCGGGCCTCGATCGTCGGAATTTCGGATATGGTGGCGGATCCAAGAGGAAGGGGAGGAGGCGGCAAGAAGCGGGTAGAGAAGAGGTACTAGGGCGGGCGTCGATGGCGGGAGGCACGCCGGAGCCGGATAGGCGGCGGCTAGAGGTGGGCGGTGGCCGGAGGTGGGCGGGTGGTTTGGTCGGGAGGATTCGGGAGGTGGCATGGGAGCTGGGCAACGGGAAGGGATGGGTGTGCTTGTTTTTTTCCGTTTGAACGCTCCGATCTCAGGAACACCTCATCGCCCCTATATAGAGCGATGTGATCCAAATAACTATTCTGATACCAAGATCAGAATAGTGCCACTCTCTTTTTATATATATATAGGTAAAACTGTGTCTATCATAGCTTGCTATAGAACTAGTTAAGGCTTGCTAAACATTTAAAGGTTTAAAAGTAAGTAAAAAATATGAAATAAATAGTGGAGCCTCACTCTAATATAATAAGATGATCCAACAGTGCGATTGTGAAAATATGCATTTATGTGTCCTCAGCGAAAAAAACAAGCATTTTAGCTCACTACAGGATCAATATATATTGAAATATTTGTTCTTTTTGTCCAGCACACATGCAGTCATATTTTTTCAATCCCTCTATTGGATCATGTTATATTATAGGTGTGTTGGTTCAGTATTTTTTCCAGATTTTTAAGAACTTCTACACCGTCGAAAACCATAACTAGTTCTGTGGCAAGCTATTGTAGAAAATCCTACTCATATATATATCATAACACTTTAGTACGTTGAGCATATCACAACACTAGTATAGTAGTGGTATCACATTACTACACACTAAGGATATCTCAACATTACTACAAGCATGTCACATTACTACAACATATCATCAAATTTCTAAACTAAGTATAATTACATATCATGAGATGGCGGTTAATGTGCTTGTCATGCGGGTCACGAATGGCATCTCGACGTAGTCATCACATGGAGGAAGTATGTACTAGGGGTTGCCCGATTCGTCCTCACTTAGCCGAATTCCTTTGCATAGAGGGCTTCATCAAGTGGGTCCTCATCATGTTCGTCCTCCAAATTGAGGTAGATAACAGCCATCATTGGAGTTTTTCTTTTAAAGGAGAAGCTGATAAGTTCAACCCAGTGAGATGCATGTGGGCAATGAAACAATTCCATTCATCTCCTCCAATCTGGGATATCTTTCGTCCCTTGTGGACCTCCATAGTGTAGGGGTCCCCCCCGAGCATCGAAGATCACAGTGTATTTGGTAATGAGCTCATTGAACTCCAATCTCACATTGCAAGCGACGATCAGTATAAAAAACCAAAAAACAAACACATTGCATTACAGGAAATAGCAATAAAAACAAAAGAACAAGTTGTTAGAAGGTTCATGTAATGTGTTACCGTTGCAGGAACAAAGCACGACTGAAAGTAGATGCCAAACAGCGTGCCACCTGCAAGGTCGATTGTGCACCTTGGCTTGCACACTAGACATGGTGGCGTCTGTGCCATTCTACATAAAATATAATTGAAACTAAGTATATAAACACTTTGTACACTATTAAATCAATTTATACTAAACATAATTAATTGGAGCTCATCTTACACAAAACATATTGAAGCCTAAATATATAATTCTACACTAGTAATTGCATACACAAATAAACAAAATCCACTGAGGGAGATACAAGTAAATAAAGTATACACTAGTAATTTATAGGATTTCATTTTATTTATTCCTAATAATCTAGACACTGAAAATATTTCTAATCAAAATGCATTATAAATATCAGATTCTGCACAATAGCAATCAGATTATCACTACAATTTCTACACAAAGCAATCCATGCAACTAATTTTGGATTCTACATGACACAAAGAAATCCATGAAATATATACTAAAATTTTTACACAAATTAAAGCAATCCCCTAAATCTACTACATGAATCCCAATGGAACCCAGCCATTTGGCATGTCCGCTAACAGAGGACGTGGGAGAGTAGAGAGTAAGGAGATGCGATGGGAGCAGTAGTGGATCTAACCTTGGTGCCATCGAGGGGTGGCAACGGGGCGTCGACAGGGCGGTGGCGCCGGCGACGGCTTTGGTCCATGGGGAGGAGTTATGTACACGACCGAGGTGGGTGTTAAATGAGGGAGAGATGTGACTTAGGTCTTTTACAAAGTTAACTCAGATAGGTTATCATCGGCATTGAAAAAAGGACAACGTCATAGCTAATAACAGGCAAAATAAAAAAGATTAAGATTAATGAAAGACCTGACAAAATAAAAGACACAAAATTTGGACTGTTAGTAAAGAAATAAAAGTCCTAAATTGATCAAAACAGTAAAAATAATAATGACGAGTACATATTTTGATAAAACACTAAAAATTTGACTAGTATAATCAAAAAAATTGAGGATCGACTAGTATAATCATTAAATAATTAAAACCCTTGATAAAATTGGAAAGTTGTTTCAGGCGTGCATAGAAAACAAACGACAACACTAAGAAAATAACTATGGCATACATACAGAACCGACGCCACCACTATATTCTAGACGTTTAGTACATATGGGCCAAAAGATTGTGGCGTGTCTACAAAAATCTACACCAGCACTTAACATGTAAAGATGGCATGCTAATTATGCGCACACTAGCACTATTTGAAAAAAATAGTGCTGGAGTGAATGGAAAATGGCGTGCCACCAAGGAAAGTTGTGGCTAGCACTTTTTCCACTAGTGAAAGGCATAACACTAACACCAGCTGCTAAATCACATAAGGCAGTTTTGACATAACTTCTTTTGATGGAACATGGTATAGTTGGTAATCTAGGGTCTCCTAGTTTCTTAGGTACTCCATCCTTAAAATAATAATTAGCAAGCATGGTGGAGATTTCAGCTTCAAGTAATTCTATTTTATTAGTGACAATATCTTTCATATATTTATCATAGGGGGCCATCTATAAAATATCAGTCAAACGAGTACGCAAAAAGACGAGCCTAAGCATTTCAGCAAAGCGTTCAAATTCTTCCTCATCTTTTTTCTTAGATGGTTTAGGTGGAAAGGGCATGGGTTTCTGAACCCATTGTTCTCTTTCTTTAGCATGTTTTCTAGCAACAAAGTCTCTCTTATCATAACATTTATTTTTAGAAGGTAGCTTATCAAGGTCAATAGTAGGTTCTATTTCAACATCAT
This sequence comes from Triticum dicoccoides, assembly GCF_002162155.2. Taxonomy (NCBI): domain Eukaryota; kingdom Viridiplantae; phylum Streptophyta; class Magnoliopsida; order Poales; family Poaceae; genus Triticum; species Triticum dicoccoides. The sequence goes on along the minus strand of NC_041387.1, from coordinate 298,316,393 downwards.
TATCTAGTTCTTTATCATTGTCTGGTTGAGCATCTACATAAACATCATCATTGTCATTCATTTTCACTAGGTGAATGTTCATTACCAGATTGAGTTTCAGCATCAAAAATAGATACATCATTATCATCATCAAAAGATTTTTCTACCTCAGGTTCACTAGAAGTATGCAAAGTCCTATCATTTTTCTTTTTCGTTTTCTTTTTAGAAGGACTAGGTGCATCAGTATTGATTCTTTGAGAGCCTTGTTCAATTCTTTTAGGGTGGCCTTTAGGATAAAGTGGCTGCTGATGTAGGGTAGATCCCTAGAGGCCGATCTTTCACATTTGGAGGGGAATCCTACCAAGAACACGAAGAACATGAGGTGGGGAACGAGGGAAAAACACGAGAGAACACTCAACCAACAAGAATAAAGTCACATATGTGCTAGATCATCGAAACACAAAAGGATACAAGATCCAAATCCAACAAGGGACGATACATGGGGTAAGCGGTTCTTCTCCATGAGGAGGTCTTGAAGATGGTCTTCTCCTAAAGGAGGTCTTGAATCCAAGTGGATCTTCTCCGAAGAGGTGTCGGTCCCTCACGAAGGAGTAGATCCGGATGGATGAGCGAAGCTCTATCTCACAAATGAGCTAATCAACGCTAACCCTCTCTAGGAGGAGGAGGAGGTCAATTTATAGTCTAAGTGCAAATGGGGGTGAAGTGAAAGGGTACATGGGCCTCGGGCCCGACGCTGCGCACACACAGGCATCGATCGTCCGACAGGTACCGGGCATTCGGTGGCTCGTGAGGGTCCGGTCGTCCAGTGCTTGTCGGACGTCCGGCGTTTTGGCTCTGGACAGGTGGCGTCGGACGTCCGGAGTTCTCTGTACTTCTGATGTTTCCATATTGGACTATTGGTGTGGGACGTCCGGTCGGGGTCGGTCGTCCGAGCGCTGATCAGTGTCGGACGTCTGGCGTCGGGTGGTCGTCCGGGCGCTGTAGGTAGCCTCGGTTGCAGTCGATCTGGCTGGTGAAGTCTCCAAGCGTCGGACGTACGAAGATCGTCGGTCATCCGGAGGTCGTCGGACGTCTGAGAGTTGTAGCTTCCTGGTAGCTCTTTGATAACCCACAAGTATAGGGGATCACAACAGTTTTCGAGGGTAGAGTATGCAACCCAAATTTATTGATTCGACACAAGGGGAGCCAAAGAATATTGTCAAGTATTAGCAGTTGAGTTGTCAATTCAACCACACCTGGATAACTTAGTACCTGCAGCAAAGTATTTAGTAGCAAAGTAGTATGGAAGTAATGGTAACAGTGGCAAAAGTAACAGTAGCCGTTTTTGTAGTAATTGTTACAGCAACAACGGTAAGTAAATAAGCAAAGAACAATATGTGAAAAACTCGTAGGCATTGGATCAGTGATGGATAATTATGTCAGATGTGATTCCTCATGTAATAGTTATAACATAGGGTGACATAGAACTAGCTCCAGTTCATCAATGTAATGTAGGCATGTATTCTGAATATAGTCATACGTGCTTATGGAGAAGAACTTGCATGACTTCTTTTGTCCTACCCTCCCATGGCAGCGGGGTCCTATTGAAAACTAAGGGATATTAAGGCCTCCTTTTAATAGAGTACCGGACCAAATCATTAACACTTAGTGAATACATGAACTCCTCAAACTACGGTCATCACCGATAAGTATCCCGATTATTGTCACTTTTCGGGGTTAACGGATCATAACACACAATAGGTGACTATAGACTTGCAAGATAGGATCAAGAACTCACATATATTCATGAAAACATAATAGGTTCAGATCTGAAATCATGGCACTCGGGCCCTAGTGTCAAGCATTAAGCATAGCAAAGTCATAGCCACATCAATCTCAGAACATAGTGGATACTAGGGATCAAACCCTAACAAAACTGACTTGATTACATGGTAAATCTCATCCAACCCATCACCGTCCAGCAAGCCTGCGATGGAATTACTCACGCATGGCGGTAAGCATCATGAAACTGGTGATGGAGGAAGGTTGATGATGATGACGGCGACGAATCCCCCTCTCCGGAGCCCCGAACAGACTCTAGATCAGCCCTCCCGAGAGTGTATAGGGCTTGGCGGCTGCTCTGTATCGTAAAACGCGGTCAATCTTTCTCTCTGATTTTTTTTCTCCACGAAAGTGAATATATGGAGTTGGAGTTGAGGTCGGTGGAGCTCCAGGGGGCCCACGAGGCAGGGGCGCGCCCCTCACCCTCGTGGACAGGGTGTGGGCCCTTGGTGCTGATTCTTTCACCAATATTTTTTTATTAATTCCAAAAAGTTGCTCCGTGGATTTTCAAGTCATTCTGAGAACTTTTATTTCTGCACAAAAATAACACTATGGCAGTTCTGCTGAAAACAGCGTCAGTCCGGGTTAGTTTCATTCAAATCATGCAAGTTAGATTCCAAAACAAGGGCAAAAGTGTTTGGAAAAGTAGATACGACGGAGACGTATAACTCCCCCAATCTTAAACCTTTGCTTGTCCTCAAGCAATTCAGTTGATAAACTGAAAGTGATAAAGAAAAACTTTTACAAACTCTGTTTGCTCTTGTTGTTGCAAATATGTAAAGCCAACATTCAAGTTTTCAGCAAAGATCATGAACTAACCACATTCACAATATAGGTCTCATGTTTACTCATATCAATGGCGTAATCAACTAGCGAGCTATAATAATAAATCTCGGATGACAACACTTTCTCAAAACAATCATAATATGATATAAAAGAATGGTATCTCGCTAGCCCTTTCTGAGACCGCAAAACATAAATGCAGAGCACCTCTGAAGATCAAGGACTGACTAAACATTGTAATTCATGGTAAAAGAGATCCAGTCATAGTCATACCACATATAAATTAATAGTAATGCATGCAAATGACAACGGTGCTCTCCAGCGGGTGCTTTTTAATAAGAGGGTGATGACTCAACATAAAAGTAAATAGATAGGCCCTTCGTAGAGGGAAGCAGGGATTTGTAGAGGTGCTAGAGCTCGATTTTGAAATAGAGATAAATAATATTTTGAGCGGTATACTTTCATTGTCAACATAACAACTAAGACATCTCGATATCTTCCATGCTACACACATTATAGCGGTTCCCAAATAGAATGGTAAAGTTTATACTCCCCCTCCACCAACAAGCATCAATCCATGGCTTACCCAAACCAACGGGTGCCTCCAACTAGCAACAATCCTGAGGGAGTTTTGTTTGCAATTATTTTGATTTGATTTCAGCATGGGACTGGGCATCCCGGTTACCAGCCATTTTCTCGTGAATGAGGAGCGGGAGTCCACTCCTCTTGAGAATAACCCACCTAGCATGGAAGATACAGACATCCCTAGTTGATACATGAGTTGTTCGAGCATACAAAACAGAATTTCATTTGAAGGTTTGGAGGTTGGCACATACAAATTTACTTGGAACGGCAGGTAGATACCGCATATAGGAAGGTATGGTGGACTCATATGGAATAACTTTGGGGTTTATGGAGTTTGGATGCACAAGCAGTATTGCCGCTTAGTACAAGTGAAGGCTAGCAAGAGACTAGGAAGCGGCCAACTAGGGAGCGACAACAGTCATGAACATGCATTAAAATTAATCAACAATGAGTGCCAGCATGAGCAGGATATAATCCACCATGAACATAAATATCGTGAAGGCTATGTTGATTTTGTTTCAAATACATGCGTGAACATGTGCCAAGTCAAGTCACTCGAATCATTCAAAGGAGTATACCACCCTATTATACCACATCACGACCATTTTAATAGCATGTTGGCACGCAAGGTAAACCATTATAAACTCCCAGCTAATTAAGCATGGCATAAGCAACTATAATCTCTAATTGTCATTGCAAACATGTTTATTCATAATAGGCTGAATCAGGAACAATGAACTAATCATATTTTACAAAAGCAAGAGAGGTCAAGTTCATACCATCTTCTCTCATCTCAATCAGTCCATCATATATCATCATTATTGCCTTTCACTCGCACGACCGAACGGTGTGGAAAATAATAATAGTGCACATGCATTGGACTAAGCTGGAATCTGCAAGCATTCAACTCGAGGAAGAAGACATGGTAATATGGGCTCTTGATTAAATCAACAATAATGCATATGAGAGCCACTCAACATTTTTGTCATGGTCTTCTCCTCTCGACCCTCCCCCAAGCTTAGGCTTTTGGCCTAAGTTGGTCTATGCCCATGGATGGCGGCTACTCTCTCTGGTGTACTGAGGAGTATCAACAGAGTTCCACTGGCTCGCGATCTCCTCCGGATCCTGGTGATAAAAGGACAGTCAATAAGGGTCAAGTGGTGGTTCCGCCTCAAGCTCTGGAGCTGATGTCTGGCCCCGGTACGCATAAACAGCCTCCAGCAAGACGAGGTATGTGCCTGCAGTTAAGTCAAACAAAGAGGGTGCAGGCAAGATAATAGTCTCACTGTGAGTTTTATGAAATCTCAAATTATACTTAAGCATCTTCTCATCATTTTTAACAATAAACTCATGCGCTACCATACTCTTATAATCTAGAAAGGTAGGGGCAGCAGCTTTTCCTCTTTCTCATAATGCCTGATAGGTATCCTAAAGTGTTTAGCAAGGCGTGAAGCATAGATGCCTCCAAAGATGGGGCCCTTTGTACGGTTCATACTTAACCGTTTAGCAACAATAGCGCCAAGACTAATAGTGTTATCACGAAATAAAGCATGGCACAAAATAATTAAATCAGGAACACTAAGGTTTCCACAGTTTCCGCGACCAATTAAGCATCTACTAGCAAATATTGCAAAGTAACGTATAACAGGAAAGTGTATGCTAGTAATTCTTGCATCGGAAACCTTCCTCGTTTCCCCTACAGTGATCATATCAATAAATCCATCCACATCTTTATGATGTGGTTCCTCTAGGCTGCCCTCGAAGGGTATCTTGCAAACCGCACAAAATTCACATAATGACATCTCTCTAGCCTCATCATATAAATGAAACTCCACTAAAGGTGGTGATTTCTTAGGGTGAAAGTATTGGTGAGTAAGAGATATTGTTCGAGCTGGTCATAGAGGAAGTTGGTGAGGCCCGCATCATTAGGCAAAGAATAAAAATCATCATAAATTCCGGCTGCTCTCAAGAACTCATCACAAGGCCATTCGCACGGCCGAACCTCCGCGACGCGAGGGAGATTATACTTGGAATTTTTATTCTCCTTGGCTTGTTTATCCTTCGAGCTTTGGCTCGAAGAGCCCCTCAAAAATCTCTTCATCATCTTCTGAAAATTTCTGAAATTTTTAGTAACTCAAAATAAAAGTGAACCAAACTCAATAAAATTGATAGCAACTACTCCCACAAGTGCCTAGAGACTATATCATGAATTAGAACTACTTGGGACCATATAAATTTGACATGCAAGCTCAAGAACAGGGTCACCTTAGCAGCAAAAATTTGCAATGAATAAAGCACTAGAACAAAAACTAATTGGACCATTGGCGGAGTCACATACCAAAGATCAATCCCCCAATGCATTTTGTGAATGGAACTTTGATCAAGGAGATTGAAAATGGCGGCAAAATGAGCTAGAACTCGTGCCTGAGCTGGATAGTGATTTTTTGGGAGGAAGAAGAAGAGTATGGGTGCAGGAATAAGTGGAGGGGGGCCACCATGGGCCCACGAGGCAGGGGGCACGCCCTATGGGAGTGGGCGCGCCCTGGATCCTCGTGGCCAGGTGCTTGCTCCCCCTGCTGTGTTCTCAGTGCCAGATATTCTCAAATATTCCATAAAAACCATACTAAATTTTCAGGGCATTTGGAGAACTTTTATTTTTGGGGTATTTTTTTATTGCAAGGATAATTCAGAAAACAGACATAAAATACTATTTTTGCTTTATTTAATCCAACTAACAGAAAGTAAAAAGAGAGTACATAAGGTTGTGCCTTCTAACTTCATCCTTCTCATGATCATCAGAAGGAATCCACTAACAAGGTTGATCATGTCTTGTTAACAAACTCATTCTGATTAACATGGAACCGGAGAAATTTCGAATAACACTAGGTTACCTCAACGGGAATATGCACATCCCCAATAGTAAGAATATCATATTTCTTCTTGACAGTAGGAAGAGGAAATTCAAAACCTCCAATAATAATAGTTGGAATTTTTCCAATAGAATTGATGCTGTGAACTTGAGGTTGTTTCCTTAGAAAGTGTACCATCTGCTCATTACCATTAACATGAAAAGTTACATTGCCTTTGTTGCAATCAATAACAGCCCCTGCAGTATTCAAAAATGGTCTACCAAGGATAATCGACATACTATCGTCCTCGGGAATATCAAGAATAACAAAGTCCGTTAAGATAGTAACGTTTGCAACCACAACAGGCACATCCTCACAAATACCAACAGGTATAGCAGTTGATTTATCAGCCATTTGCAAAGATATTTCACTAGGTGTCAACTTATTCACTTCAAGTCTACGATATAAAGAGAGAGGCATAACACTAACACCGGCTCCAAGATCACATAAAGAAGTTTTAACATAGTTTCTTTTAATGGAGCATGGTATAGTTGGTACTCCTGGATCTCCAAGTTTCTTAGGTATTCCACCCTTAAAAGTATAATTAGCAAGCATGGTGGAAATTTCACCTTCCAGTATATTTGTAATAATATCTTTCATGTACTTAGCATAAGGATTTACTTTGAGCATATCAGTCAAACGCATACGCAAAAATATAGGTCCAATCATTTCAGCAAAGCGCTCAAAATCCTCATCATCCTTCTTCTTCGATGGCTTAGGAGGAAAAGGCATGGGTTTCTAAACCCATGGTTCTCTTTCTTTATCGTGCTTCCTAGCAAAGAAGTCTCTCTTATCATAACCTTGAATCTTTGATTGTGGGTTATCAAGGTCAATAGCAGATTCAATCTCTACATCATTATTATTACTAGGCTGAGCATCAACATGAACATCATCATTAACATTATCACTAGGTTCATGTTCATCACCAGATTGTGTTTCAGCATCAGAATTATAAATATCATTAGGATTCTCATGTGTGTCTACAACAGGTTCACTAGAAGCATGCAAAGTCCTATCATTTTTCTTCTTCTTCTTTTTAGAAGGACTAGGTGCATCTACATTATTTCTTTAAGAATCTTGCTCAATTCTCTTAGGGTGGCCCTCAGGATACAAAGGTTCCTGAGTCATTTTACCCGTTCTAGTTGCTACTCTAACAGAAAAGTCATGTTTATTATTTAATTCATTGAGCAAATCATTTTGAGCCTTAAGCATTTGTTCTGCTTGAGTGGTAACCATAGAAGCATGTTTACTAATGAGTTTAAGTTCACCTTTAACTCTAGACATATAAGCATTCACTCAAGTTTCCAATCATATAAGCATTTTGTTTCAATTGTCTACCAACATAAGCATTGAAATTTTCTTGTGTAGCCATAAAGTCATCAAATTCATCCAGGCATTGGCTAGCAAACTTAGTGGACATGATTTCAACTTTACCATATCTATAGAGAAAATTTACCTTTACTACCTATGTTGGGTTATCAAGACCATGTATTTCTTCAATAGATGGTATATTAAGGCCATGTATTTCTTCAACAGGAGGTAAATTCTTAACATCTTCAGCTTTAATACCTTTTTCTTTCATAGATTTGTTTGCCTCTTGCATATCTTTAGGACTGAGAAATAGAACACCTCTTTTCTTCAGAGTTGGCTTAGGAGTTGCTCAGGAGTTGGCTTAGGAAGGGTCCAATTATTTTCATTAGTGAACATATTATTCAATAGCAATTCAGCTTGATCGACTGTTCTTTCCCTGAAAACACAACCAACACAACTATCCAGATGGTCTCTAGAAGCATCGCTTAGTCCATTATAAAAGATATCAAGTATTTCATTTTTCTTGAGAGGATGATCAGGCAAAGCATTAAGTAATCGGAGAAGCCTCCCCCAAGCTTGTGGGAGACTCTCTTCTTCAATTTGCACAAAATTATATATTTCCCTTAAAGGAGCTTGTTTCTTATGATCAGGGAAATATTAAGCAGAGAAGTAATAAATCATATCCTGGGGACTACACACACAACGAGGATCAAGAGAGTTGAACCAAGTTTTAGCATCACCCTTTAATGAGAACGGAAATATTTTAAGGATATAATAATAGCGAGTTTTCTCATCATTAGTGAATAGGGTGGCTATATCATTCAACTTAGTAAGATGTGCCACAACAATTTTAGATTCATAGCCATAAAAAGGATCAGATTCAACCAAAGTAATTACCTCAAGATCGACAGAGAAATCATAATCCTTATCAGTAACACAGATAGGTGAAGTAGCAAAAGCAGGGTCATATTTCATTCTAGCATTCAGAGATTTCTGTTTCAGCTTAGCTAATAATTTCTTAAGATCAGATCTATCGTTGCAAGCAAGAAAATCTCTAGCAGTTTCTTCATCCATAACATAACCCTCAGGAACAACAGGAAATTCCTATGTAGGGGGAGAACCTTCATCATCACTATCATCAATAATATCAGTTTCAAGAATTTCATTCTCTCTAGCCCTAGCAAGTTGTTCATCAAGATATTCACCTAATGGCACAGTAGTATCAAGTATAGAAGTAGTTTCATCATAAGTATCAAGCATAGCAGAAGTGGCATCATCAACAACATGCGACATATCAGAATTCTTAGTAGAAGCAGGTTTAGGTGTCGCAAGCTTACTCATAATAGAAGGAGAATCAAGTGTAGAGCTAGATGGCAGTTCCTTACCTCCCCTCGTAGTTGAGGGATAAATCTTAGCTCTTTCGTCTTTCAAGTTCCTCATAGTGATCAGCAGATATAAATCCCAAGTGACTCAAAATAGAGCTATGCTCCTCGGCAACGGCGCCAGAAAATAGTCTTGATAAACCACAAGTATAGGGGATCGCAACAGTTTTCGAGGGTAGAATATTCAACCCAAATTTATTGATTCCTCACAAGGGGAGCCAAAGAATATTCTCAAGTATTAGCAGTTGAGTTGTCAATTCAACCACACCTGGATAACTTAGTATCTGCAGCAAAGTATTTAGTAGCAAAGTAGTATGGAAGTAACGGAAATAGTGGCAAAAGTAACAGTAGCAGTTTTTGTAGTAATTGTAACAGCAACAACGGTAAAGTAATAAGCAAAGAACAGTATGTGAAAAGCTCGTAGGCATTGGATCAGTGATGGATAATTATGTCGGATGCGATTCCTCGTGTAATAGTTATAACATAGGGTGACATAGAACTAGCTCCGGTTCATCAATGTAATGTAGGCATATATTCCGAATATGGTCATACGTGCTTATGGAAAAGAACTTGCATGACATCTTTTGACCTACCCTTCCGTGGCAGCGGGGTCCTATTAGAAACTAAGGGATATTAAGGCCTCCTTTTAATAGAGTACCAGACCAAATCATTAACACTTAGTCAATACATGAACTCCTCAAACTACGGTCATCACCGGTAAGTATCCCGATTATTGTCACTTCGGGGTTAACGGATCATAACACATAATAGGTGACTATAGACTTGCAAGATAGGATCAAGAACTCACATGTATTCATGAAAACATAATAGGTTCAAATCTGAAATCATGGCACTCAGGCCCTAGTGACAAGCATTAAGCATACCAAAGTCATAGCAACATCAATCTCGAAACATAGTGGATACTAGGGATCAAACCCTAACAAAACTAACTTGATTACATGGTAAATCTCATCCAACCCATCACCGTCTAGCAAGCCTATGATGGAATTACTCACACACGACGGTGAGCATCATGAAATTGGTGATGGAGGAAGATTGATGATGACGACGACGATGAATCCCCCTCTTCGGAGCCCCGAACGGACTCCAGATAAGCCCTCCCGAGAGAGTTTAGGGCTTGGCGGCGGCTCCGTATCGTAAAACGTGATGAATATTTCTCTCTGACTTTTTTCTCCACGAAAGTGAATATATGGAGTTGGAGTTGAGGTCGGTGGAGCTCCAGGGGGCCCATGAGGCAGGGGGCGCGCCCTAGGGGGGCGCCCCCACCCTTGTGGACAAGGTGTGGGCCCCCTGGTGCTGATTCTTTCGCCAATATTTTTTTATTAATTCCAAAAGGTTTCTCCATGGATTTTTAGGTCATTCTGAGAACTTATATTTCTGCACAAAAATAACACCATGTCAGTTCTACTGAAAACAGCGTCAATCCGGGTTAGTTCCATTCAAATCATGCAAGTTAGAGTCCAAAACAAGGGCAAAAGGGTTTGGAAAAGTAGATACGACGAAGACGTATCACTCTTCCTCTTGTTCCTTGCGCTTGGTGTACTCGCTATCTTGTCCAATGCTCCTAGCTGATCCATGGCCTTCCGACTAGTTCCTGGACATACGTAGCACACATGTTTGAGGTAGTAGCCATGGCTCACTTGAGGAAAGTGACGATTCGGAGAGGAGCGAGTTCACCTTGTGTCCAATGGCGTATGTTCGAGGTCTCGTCATATGTCCTCTAGGGGTTTGGAGAGCAGTCGGAGTGTACGTGGGGATGAACATGGGATGCTTTACATCATCTCCGCCCCTTTGGGAAAGATGCGACCTCGAATCGTGATCCTCATCACCATGGAAACGGTTGTCATGGATAGACTTGTAGTTGGACGTAGTTGAATGCATGGCGCAATCCAAGTACTCCAAGGTGTCACCAGAGTGGTATACATGCAAAAGGAACAAACACAAACAACACTCGGAAATACAATGGTTAGCGCACACAAAGTGTCCATCATGTAAGAATGAGTCCGTGCGGCATGATTGGTCGTGACAAAGTGCATGAAGCTTATCAAGATGATCTAGAATGATATGCAAAGCATTCATGGGAACAAAAGCATGGTGCACAAAGTGACAAATTCTACCAGTGTGCAAAATGATGTCATAGAGAGACGGTTCATCAATAGCATGAATATGGCAATGGATGCTCAATATGTGTATGTTATAATGCAATTGATGGTGGACAATATGATCATGATGTATGAATATGCCATCAAGGAAGATCACAAAAAATTTGCTAAGGAAGTGCACAAGCTCAAATATCATGGGTGACATGGGAGTACAAGATGCAACAAGGCAATCGTAATGTGAGTCAATCCATGCATAGGGTGCAAACTTGTGGTGAATATGAAATGTCCATCGAGCATGACATGTATGAGCACAATCAACAAATATGGAGGTGTTGGTGTACCAATGCTCGATGTCGTGGCATGAGTGGAGTTCCGAAGGTGCATCCAATAAGTGCGAGCGCTCCTCAATGTAAAGGTCCATAGAGCCAATCTCCAATGTTGCTCCTCCATTCGCGAGATGTATCATGTAGACTACAAGAAGGGAACAACAATGAAAGAGTGACCCATCCAATATGCATATTTGAAGATGGCTCAAAAGGAAGGAGTTCACCTTAGGAATGTTCCCGAAGATGTTGGAGTTGCACATCATGTACGCCTTCACATGACCAAGTTGTCTCGTCATGGTACCGCCTTGTGGATCCTTCAAAATGAAAGAACATGGCAAACACTCGGAAAAACAAATGAGGTTACCGGACGTGCAAAACCTATTGTTCATGTGGTAAGATACCCAACAAGTGTATGCATCATGCTCATCATAAGAAAGTACAATGGAGCATTCCACAGTATTGAGGCATATGATGTAAGAACAACCAAATACAAGAGGCTCAATCAAACAAGCATGCATCACAAGTAAAGTGTCAAAGTCTCCAAGATCAATAAGCATACTATGGTTGCACTCAATACAAGTGGATATGAGAGAGGCAACTAATGGACACAAGAGACAATAATCAAGATATATCATGTGAGAGGCATGAGCATATATGTCATCAACCCAAGAAAGCAAGTAATAGTGGAACATGGTTGATGCAACATAGCAAGCAATCATAGCGATCAAGTCAAGCAAGCTAGTAGTGCGAAGATGCAACATACTAGAGGGAATCATGGCAAGCATGTCATGTGTGCAAATAGTGGGCATGGATAATTCACATGTCATAGCACAACCATGAAAGCAAGATATGAGAAAAATATCATCAATGTATTGGCGAGAGGCCATATGTAAATAGTAATGGGACATCATGACTCTCCCAACACAACAAACATCAATAACATGTGGCACATGGTAAACATGGCAATAGTAACAAGTATCTCCACCAAGCATGCAAATACACATAGAAGTAGCATAATGGTGAATCATGGGTAGATGCAAGGAAGGGTCACAATTGCATGGCAACATCATGTAAAGAGGCATAACATGCAAAGTGAACATGATAATATCGGCATAAGGTGACAAGTGGTAAATAGCCCATAGCCGTGTGAGAGCCAAGTAGAAGAGATGCGCGTAGTCCTTGCGCGAAGGGAAGGGTGGTAAGGATAGTCCACGGGATCCCAAATTGTCGTTGCTCTCAAGAGCTCGTTTCGTCAACTCTTGGGATTGATAAGTTGACGAGTATACATGAGTACCTACACAAAACAAAGACAAAGGGAAAATTGTGTGTGCGTGGTATCTGTGCACATCATCCATCATGATGCGCACGTGCATGTGTTGGTTAGCACAAAATATCAAATGCTCAAATAAATGATATGCGTGATATAGAAACATGTCATCCATCATGGGAGGTTTGTTATTATGTATGACATAATGGAGATTCAAATTGTGTAATGCATCATGAGAAATATCTAGAGCATTGTTATTCATGGAATGCATATGGTGCACATAATTATGGGAATCATGCAAAGTATGGATTTCATCAAAATCTCCTAATATGTATGAGGAAACTATGGGGGTCTCCTCATGAGCATGAGTAGAAACATCACATGGAGAATATTGACAACATCCAAAACAAAGCATATTTGGTTCTATGTGATCATGGCATGGAATAATGATGAATTGCGCAAATCATGTAAAGGAAGCATATCAATATCACCACATGAAAAAACAACAGCCAATGACCATCATCTCATCGTCTATGCCATAAGTGCAAATAGGATTTATTGTAATGGGGCATGCGTAGTTACTATGGTGAGATTGAAATGATGCAATATGGGAGATCTCACTCATAGCATATGACAAGTTCAAAGGATTGTCAAACATGATATGGCCAAAAGAATTTTCACATGATATCCTATGGAGCATAGCATCACAACTAGGCAACTCAACATGCTCATCATCATATTCATCATAAATAGGTAAGTCATGATATGAGGAAGTCGCACTAGCATGAAGCATGGGAATAGGTGGATCAACATCATGCAAGCAATCATTGGTAAGATAGTCCGCTAGTGGGACAAGAGAAGCACCATCACCTATGTTACCTTTGGAGCATCGCTCATGTGTTGTAGGTGAGGTGTTGAAGACCAAGTCGCAGTCAACTTCATTTTGATGGAACCATGTGGGGGGTGCATCATCATCCCCCATGGCCATCGTCATCTCCAATGGACGTATAGACTCGTCGAGGATAGGCATGTCATCATGTAGGAGACCTAGCACAAAAGAAGAAAACACATTAGGAGTAGAGGTTAAGTCGTTAGAAATCATAGTGGCCTCACATGCCATCTCAACTACCTCACTCACTAAGTGTTGTGGCTCACTCACTCCCTCGAGGATGCTTTCACTCATATGGTTGGTGGAGTCACTCAAATGGATCTCATCCTCACATAGGATGTGTGGCATGTGCTCATGTGTGGGGCTAGTGGTGGTCACACTCATCCTCTCGTAGGAAATGCACTCAATTTCACATATGGTGGAGTCACTCATCTCACTCATGGTGTGGTGTCTCTCCTCACATGACAATTGGGGAATCTCAACATATGTGGGTGTTGGAGAGATGTAGGTGCAAATGTCTCCATGCTCAACTCCTATCGCCGTGGTCAAAGGGGATGGCCCTTGCTCGACTGTCTTGTCACCGTCTTGGTGTGGGAGGCCCATATGATGTGGCACCTCATAGCTCGTCTCCATGACCGGAGGGAATTTCCCATGCTCGGACATCTTCCTTGAGGTGCTTCCGAAGATGGAAGTGTCACCCTCACTTGTAGGTGGCCGCCTTGTTGTTGAAGATGTCGATGTAGGCGAACTCATGGGAAGTAGGCAAAGATGCCGTACGTCCAAAGGTGAAGATGCCTTGAGAACACTTGGCGAAGATGCCGAAGTGGTGGCGGTAGCCGTAGCTCCATCTTGGTGGTGGTCGTCTCGCGGTCTTCTCTTTTGCTCATGAAGCTTGGACTTGGCGTGAAGTAGTGCTTGTTGGGACTTGTATATTTGAGCTTGTGTAGAATCTTCATGATGTTGTTGTCGTTATCGTACTTGAGCTCGTAGTAGATGTCGTTCGTCGTCGTCATGCACATGATGCTTGGAGGTGAATTTCCCTTCATGACGATGTTGATCACGAACGTGATGGTGGTCGCCATGCATATGTGGACGTGGACGACTTGCACTTGCATCGTTTTCGCGCTCCGAAGACTTGTGGCTTGAACGTCGCCGCCTTGAATATGATGAAGGGGAGGAAGACTTGATCAAGGCCCTAATCTCCTCCATCCTTGCATCTTTCTCCTCTTTTTGTGCGGAAATCTTCTTGTCGATGTAGTCACTTTTCCTTGCTTCGGAGTGACGAATGTCTATGGAGAGGTTGTCGATGCGCTCTCCCAATCTTGATTGTGCACCTTGTATTTGTCATTGTAGATCGAAGATGGACGCTTTGGTGATGTAGTTTCTCACGTCTTCGTGGTTGTCGAAGACCGGAGATGAAATGCCTTTCCTATCCATCACAAGACTCGAGCAAATATGAGTGGGAGAAAGAGAAGAACTAGACCAATTGTACCTTGACCGATGTTGAAAATGATCAATGATCACTCAAATGCGTAACAAAGAAATAGCACAACTGGTACCAATTCTTGTTGTTTCTCACACGTACACAAGTAATGCTTATAGTGGAGCTCGGTGAGGATAGTGGCACAAAAATTTGATGCGAAATGTTAGCAAGAGTCAATGATGTTGAAAGAGATTCACAAATTCGCAAGCGAACAAGTAGACCAATAGCAATGAATGGTACACAGAAACACACACACGGATAGATAAGTGGGGTCATGCAACCAAGGAATGAGCACAAAATGTGGAATCCACGGAAAACGCTCGTGTTGCACAACTCAACAGAGACGCTAGCACGATTGCTCAAAAGGCGGATACGACACTTGTGAACAACCTATAAGATGCAAAATGTAGCAAGTTTTATCCCAATTATGCTATGTATGTATGGTTCCCGGTGCTTCTCTCAAGATGATCCAAGATGATCAGATATGACAATCTTATATGCAATGTAGTATGATGCTATGGCACTTGCTTACAAGCTTCTTTGCTCTCTTTCTTTTGCTTAAAAGTTTTGTTCTTTTTTTTGTATGGCCACTTTTGCACAATGCACAAACCAAGATAGCAATTGTATATATGCGAGAACAAACTTGTGGCACAAGAGATGATATGATAGCAAGATAATACCAATATGATATGGTATGTATGCAATGGAAAGTATGATCACTAATGTGCACAAGTAACATTGCCGGCAATACTCAAAGGCTAGTCTCGGTAGGCAAGTTACGCAAAATGGGCTAGAGGTTATCAATGCAATTGCAAGGGGAATATACAATGGTGTCGTCGAGGTTACCGTCCGTGTTGATGATGAGAGGTAGTGTTGCCGATGTCGACCCGTTCCTAACTAGCTGAAACACCTTAGGAAACGGAAAAACCACAACTCAAAATCTCAAGGACAAAAGTCAAATGGTGGTAGCGGAAAACGATGGTAGTTTGCACTTGGCAATGCGGAAGTGGAATGATGGGCTATACACGTGTCGGAGTTGAAGTTGCCATCCCTAAGTAGCCGAAACACCTTAGGAGACACAAGCCACAACTCAAACAAGCTCAAACAAAATTGTGTTAAGTTAGGGTGGCGGAAATGTATGGTGGGCAAGCCTATGCGGAAATGGCGGTGGTGGTTGATGAAGAAGCGACCGTCCCTAAGTAGCCGAGACACCTTAGGTGACTCGAATCGCTACTCAAGCAACCACTAATGCTATGGCAAGCAAAAAGGGTTAGGTTGCGGAAGTCGGTGGTGGTGTAGCGGAGGATGTGGTGGAAGCCCTAGGCAAAGATGCCAAAGTTTCAAAAAAATTATGGAGTCAAATGATGTTGGTGGTATTTTTGTGGGGGATGTTAATAGCTTCAAAACGAGCTAAAGAACGTCGAAATCGGAGTTCTAATGAATTAGTTATGGACGAAACAAAAATCAGCCGAAGTGAGAATCTACAGGTATCGGACGTCCGATGATGGTCGGACGACCTATGGCTGGGACGCAGGACGGACGTCCGGAAATGGCCTGAAATCCACTGTTCTGGTACTGGATCGGGGGTGTCGGACGTCCGATGATGGTCGGTTGTCCGATGGTTCTGGGGGTGTCCGGACGTCCAGAAAAAGGTCGGTCGTCCGGTGGGTCGGGGTCAACGCGAGATGCGAATTTCGGGACGTGATTTTGGGCGGAAATTGGGGATTTCGGGGTCAAAATTGATGAGATTTCGTGGATGAAAGATGGGGGAACTTGGGGAAATGCTATATCCACTCGAAACCAAGCAAATCCAAGGATCAAAATCAACAAAACATTATCAAACCAACAAATCACAAAAAAAAGTTGGGGCTATTTTTGGTGGGGAATTTACGAATATAGGGAAGAACACAACAAAATTAGGCTAGAAAACAAAGGGTAGGGGCTCCAAAAACGTGATCAACGTGGCTCATGGTACCAAAGATGATGTAGGGTAGACCCCTAGTGGCCGATCTTTCACGTTTGGAGGGGAATTCTACCAAGAACACGAAGAACACGAGGAGGGGAACGAGAGAAAAACATGAGAGAACACTCAACCAACAAGAATAAAGTCACACATGTGCTAGATCATCGAAACACAAAAGGATACAAGATCCAAATCCAACAAGGGACGATACATAGGGTAACCGGTTCTTCTCCGTGACGAGGTCTTGAAGATGGTCTTCGTCGGAAGGAGGTCTTGAATCCAAGCGGATCTTCTCCGAAGAGGTGTCGGTCCCTCGCGAAGGAGTAGATCCGGATGGATGAGCGAAGCTCTATCTCACAAATAAGCTAATCAACACTAACCCTCTCTAGGAGGAGGAGGAGGTCTACTTATAGTCTAAGTGTGTCGGATGTTGGGTTCCGACAGACCCTTAAGGTTCGAACTCTGGGGTGTGCATGAAGATCTCTCCCCTACCGACCTACGTCCGACGTCTCATGAGATCTAAGCTAAAAACGATGAACAACACGAGGGACACAAGATTTATACTGGTTCGGGCCACCGTTGTGGTGTAATACCCTACTCCAGTGTGTGGTGTGGTGGATTGCCTCTGGGGCTGATGATGAATAGTACAAGGGAAGAACAGCCTCACAAGAGGTGTTCTTGAGCTGGTGCGATGAACTGCTTGGGTGAGTTCGATCGCCTCTCTCTCTCTAATGAGCTCTCGATGAGTCCCGAAACTGGATCCCCTCTACTATGGTGGCTAGTCCTATTTATAGAGGCCCTGGGCCTCTTCCCAAATATTGAGAGGGAAGGGCGCCAACAACGGCCATTTTGAAGGGGGACATATAGTACAAGTTATCCTCACTAAAGTTGGTCTTCGGCTGCCAAAGGCACTGGCGATGACGCCGTCTTGGGCTCCACGGTGACCTCCATCCTGCCGCTCTGCTGGTCTTGGTCTTGTTGCACTGAAATGGCAACCTTTGCTTGATGCCTCGGTACTCCGCGCCTGTGCTTGCCCCCTTTGCACCAAAGAGGAAACAAGGACACTGCGTAGGCCGGCGCCCGCCTGGTCTCGATCGTCATGGCTTGCGTCATGAGCAACTTGCGAGGTACCCTGCCTTGATCTCTCTGCCTCCTCGTGAGCCTGCCTGGCGAGGCCGTTCTTGAGGTAGCCTTGCGTTGTCCGCCCCGCGAGGGTCTTGAATCTTGTGCTGATGAAGATGGGCCGCGCTAGGCCTCCACTTGAGCCACGCCGCAGGCCGCAGGCAGGCAAGTCTGGGGACCCCCGTTCCCAGAACGCCGACAGTAGCCCCGGGGCCCAAGGCGTGCTCGGACTTGGCTTAGTTGAGAAGCGAAGGGGCAAGAGCGGAGGGCCACGGGCCCCATCAGCCTGCGGCCTTGGGTGCCGCGTGGCGGTTGATTGGACGTGGGCGTCTCCGCTTCCCCACGCTGCCTCGGCAACTGCTCGACTTGACAAGTCCCTGCATGCAGAAATGGGTCATGATTACCTGAGATCATGGCGGCCGATGGTTGGCTTCCGTCCGGTTATAAGTGCGGGAGAGCGCAAGCCTCCGATGTACATCTTCCTCCTTGCTTCTTTCTTTCTCCCTATCCCAGCTACTCGCCATCCCCATGGCGCCACCAAAGAGGTTCTCGGCCACAGAGAAGGGAAAGGCTCGTCGGGACGGGCATGACTCTCCCCTGCCCAAGCGCGGCCGAGGTCGTCCCCACAAGCATCATGTGCCTCTCGTTGTGGCTTCCCGCGGTCGCGGCTGCGATCCTCTGCGTGGCGATGGGTGCGTGGTTGTTGAGGGAAGGCGTGCCGTGGTTGCGCGGCCTCCCAGGCCGCACTTCCACTTGGCGGAGGTGCTGTCGGAGTTCGTCTTGTGGTCGGCGGACCCCACCGGCACCTGGCTCCAGCTTCCCCGCTTCTTTGCAGGAGAACTTCCGGCCGGCGCTCCTGGCGGCCTCTGGCTTCAAGCAGACGGTTGCTGCAGCAGGGCCTGCTGTGATTCGTTGGAGATCTCCGTCGCCGGGCATGTGGCCCTGACCCGCGGCTGGCAAATGTTTGCCCGCGCGCGTGGCCTGAGCCAGCGGTGCACCCTGCATTTCAAGTTCGACAGCGACTCCACCCTCTACCTGAGAGTGTTTGGAGAAGACGGCCGTCATGCTGGGTGCTGCCCCAAATACGATGACGGTGGCCGGGTACCCAGCCTCGGTGACGGTCGGGATGAAGACGAAGGCAGGCGCGTGGTCGGCGGTGTTCGCGGCTCGCCAAGCTTAGGCGGCTCCCCTTCTGACAGCAGCTCCTCTAGTGGTGGCCGCGACCAGCCTCCGTGCCGTCGTGCTCGCCTTGAGGGAGGTAGCGGGCGGTCCGCCATCGTGCCTCGGTGAAGGGTGAGGATGAGTCTGACTGAGCTCCGGAGGCAGTACGAGCCTTCGCCCCGAGTCGATGCCGAGCGAGCCGTGCCTATTTTGTTTTTCTCCCATCCCTGCGCAAAGAGAGGATAGTGTAGGGGGCCGTGGGGGCGTGCTGGACTGCTGTCGTTAACTATTATGTTGTTTCTGCTTTTTTTGTGCTGTGTTTCGGTGTCGCATGCTAGCATGTAAGAATTACTTAGCTCGGGGGGACTTGCCGCAGTCTTTGCTTCTTGAGGCCGAGGCCTCGTCGCGCGCTTCGTATCCTGCAAGGATTAGTCAGGAGAGGTAACTTTCGGTCTCGGTCGCGAGGGCGACCGACCTAGGTCCTGTGGTTGGGTCGCGATGCCCGTGAGGCACGGGCTGGGAGGGGTGCTCCCGTAGTGAACGTGGATAGGAAAACCTCACATGACTGGGGCAGAAAACACTCGCGAGGGCGCCCGCGTAGCCCCCTCGCGAGACTTGCGCGAGAGAAAACGAGTCAAGTAGGCGAGAAAGGCAGAGAGCCACAAGTCAACGATGGAAACAACGCTGAAAGCAACTCCAATAAAACTCCAAACAGGGACGAAGGAGGCAACTGCAGAAAGCAAATGAAAATAGGCGCATCCGGCACCTAATCTAGTCTTTGACATCTTCTCACCAGCGCGGAGCTAAGTGCTGCCACTGGGGATGGGCGGGAGCCCCCGAGGCCCGAGGGCGGCTCTCCGGAGACTCCGGGGCGTGTACAGCCCCAACTCATTATTACGTGAGAGTGTCACGGGCGGCGAGCTTCACAGGCATTGGCCTTCTTCACAAGCTCCGGGCCTTTCTCGGGGTGATGAGCTTCACATGCATTGGCCTTCTTCACAGGCACCGGGCCTTTCTTGGTTCGTCTAGCTTCACAGGCGCCGAGCCTTCTTTATAGGCTTTGGGCCTTTCTTCAAGGGTAAAACTTCTGGAGGTGCTGGATGTTCCACGCATTCGGAATGGGCACCCCCTCCTAAGTCTCCAAGCGTGTGCTACGTCTTGAGCTTGCGTTAGTTTTCCTCGAAGAGGAGAGGGTGATGCAGCAATAGTAGTGTAAGTATTTCCCTCAGTTTTTGAGAACCAAGGTATCAATCCAGTAGGAGGCTCCTCAAAAGTACCACGCACCTACACAAACAAACAAAGAACTCGCAACCAACGCAATAAAGGGATTGTCAATCCCTTCATGGCCACTTGCGAAAGTGAGATCTAATAAAGATAGTATGATAAGATAAATATATTTTTGGTATTTTATATTATAGATGCAAAAAGTAAAGATGCAAATAAAGGTAGATTGGAAGCAAATATGATAAGAGATAGACCCGGGGGCCATAGGTTTCACTAGTGGCTTCTCTCAAGATAGCATAAGTATTACGGTGGGTGAACAAATTACTATCGAGCAATTGATGGAAAAGCGAATAATTATGAGATTATCTAGGCACGATCATGTATATAGGCATCACGTCCGCAACAAGTAGACTGACTCCTGCCTGCATCTACTACTATTACTCCACACATCAACCGACTCCTGCCTGCATCTAGAGTATTAAGTTCATAAGAACAGAGTAACACATTAAGAAAGATGACATGATGTAGAGGGATAAACTCAAGCAATATGATACAAACCCCATCTCGTTATCCTCGATGGCAACAATACAATACGTGCCTTGCAACCCTTTCTGTCACTGGGTAAGGACACCGCAAGATTGAACCCAAAGCTAAGCACTTCTCCCATGGCAAGAAAGATCAATCTAGTAGGCCAAACCAAACTGATAAATCGAAGAGACTTGCAAAGATAACTCAATCATACATAAAAGAATTCAGAGAAGATTCAAATATTATTCATAGATAAACTTGATCATAAACCCAAAATTCATCGGATCTCGACAAACACACCGCAAAAAGAGTTTACATCAAATAGATCTCCACAAGAGAGGGGGAGAACATTGTATTGAGATCCAAAAAGAGAGAAGAAGCCATCTAGCTAATAACCTTGGACCCATAGGTCTGTGGTAAACTACTCACAACTCATCGGAGGGGCAAGGATGTTGATGTAGAAGCCCTCCATGGTCGATTCCCCCTCCGGCAGAGTGCCGGCGAAGGCTCCAAGATGAGATCTCGTGGATACAGAAGGTTACGGTGGTGGAAATTGTGTTTCGTCATGCTCCTGGATATTTTTGTGGTATGTAGGTATATATAGGAGGAAGAAGTATGTCGGTGGCCGCCCGAGGGGCCCACGAGAGAGGGGGCGCGCCCTATAGGGGGGGGGGTGCAATCCTATCTCGTGGCAGCCTCGGCTGGTTCTTGACTTGCACTCCAAGTCCTCTGGATCATGTTCGTTCCAAAAATCACGCTCCCGAAGGTTTCATTCCGTTTGGACTCCGTTTGATATTCCTTTTCTTCGAAATACTGAAATAGGCAAAGAAACAACAATATGGGTTGGGCCTCCGGTTAGTAGGTTAGTCCCAAAAATGATATAAATGTGTAAAATAAAGCCCATAAACATCCAAAAGGGCTAATATGATAGCATGGAACAATCAAAAATTATAGATATGTTGGAGACGTATCAAGCATCCCCAAGCTTAATTCCTGCTCGTCCTCGAGTAGGTAAATGATAAAAAGAGAATTTTTGATGTGGAATGCTACGTAGCATAATTCATAATGTAATTTTCTTTATTGTGGCATGAATGTTCAGATCCAAATGATTCAAAATAAAAGTTCATATTGATAAAAGAAATAGTAACACTTCAAGCATACTAATCAAAGTAATCATGTCTTCTCAAAATAACATGGCAAAAGAAACTTCATCCCTACAAAATCATATAGTTAGGCTATGCTTCATTTCCGTCACACAAAGATGTTCCCAACTTCTATACCCCCGATGACAAGCCAAGAAATTGTTTCATACTGAAATAATCTCAAACTTTTTCAACCTTCACGCAATACATGAGCATGAGCCATGGATATAGCACTATGGGTGGAATAGAATATGATGATGGGGATTGTGTGGAGAAGACAAAAAAGGAGAAAGTCTCACATTGACGAGGATAATCAATGGGCTATGGAGATGCCCATCAATTGATGTCAACATGAGGAGTAGGGATTTCCATGCAACGGATGCACTAGAGCTATAAATGAATGCTCAACAAAAGAAAACTAGTGGGTGTGCATCCAACTTGCGTGCTCACGAAGACCTAGGGCATTTGAGGAAGCCCATCGCAGGAATATACAAGCCAAGTTCTATAATGAAAAATTCCCACTAGTATGAAAAAGACAACTTATGAGACTCACTATATGAAAAACATGGTGCTACTTTGAAGCACAAAAATATGAGACTCACTACATGAAGGTGCTACTTTGAAGCACAAGTGTGGAAAAAGAGATAGTAACAGTGCCCTTTTTCTTTTTTTTTCTTTTTTTTCTTTTTTTTCTTTTTTTTGGGCCTTTCTTTTTTTTGGCCTTTCTTCTTTTTTTTTTCTTTTTTTTCTTTGGGCAATGTTCTAATAATGATGATCATCACACTTCTATTGATTACAACATATGAATTACAACTCGAAACTAGAACAAGATATGACTCTATATGAATGCCTCCGGCGGAGTACCGGGATGGTGCAACGAATCAAGAGTGACATGTATGAAAAATAATGCATGGTGGCTTTGCCACAAATATGATGTCAACTACATGATAATGTAATGGCAATATGACAAAAGTAATGTATGTCATGATGAACGGAACGGTGGAAAGTTGCATGGCAATATATCTCGGAATGGCTATGAAAAGTAATGTATGGTGGCTGTTTTGAGGAAGATAAAAGGAGGTTTATGTGCGATAGAGCATATCGTATCACGGGGTTTGGATGCACCAGCGAAGTTTGCACCAACTCTGAAGGTGAGAAAGGGCAATGCACGGTACCGAAGAGGCTAGCAATGGCGGAAAGGTAAAAGTGCGTATAATCCATGGACTCAACATTAGTCAAAAGAACTCATATACTTATTGCAAAAAATTTAGAAGTCATCAAAAATCAAGTACTATGCGCATGCTCCTAGGGGGATAGATTGGTAGGAAAAGACCATCGCTCGTCCCCGACCGCCACTCATAAGGATGCACAATCCAGGTACACTTCATGTTTCAGATTTGTTACACAACTTTAACCATACGTGCATGCTATGTGACTCGCTGACTTCAACACAAGCATTCTTTAAATTAATAATCACCCAACTAGCATGACTTTAATATCACTACCACCATATCTCAAAACAATTATCAAGTATCAAATTGATCATAGCATCCAATTCACTTCCTATGATAGTTTTTATTATACCCAACTTGGATGCCTACCATTCTAGGACCAATTTTATAACCATAAAAAATACCATGCTGTTCTAAAAGACTCTCAAAATAATATAAGTGAAGCATTATAGACTAATAATTTCTTCAAAATTAAGACACCACCGTGCTCTAAAAGATATAAGTGAAGAACTAGAGAAAAAACTATCAAGCTCAAAAGATATAAGTGAAGCACATAGAGTATTCTAGCAAATTCTAATCAAAAAGGCTTTTCCCAAAAGGTGTGTACAGAAAGGATGATTGTGGTAAACTAAAAATCAAAGACTAATATAATACATGACACTCCAAATAAAACACATATCATGTGGCGAATAAAAATATAGCTCCAAGTAAAGTTACCAATGAACGAAGACGAAAGAGGGGATGCCTTCCTGGGGCATCCCCAAGCTTAGGCTTTTGGATGTCCTTGAATATATTGGGGTGCCTTGGGCATCCCCAAGCTTAGGATCTTGCCACCCTTTATTCCATAGTCCATAAAAGCTTTACCCAAAACTTGAAAACTTCACAACACAAAACTCATCAGGAAATCTTATAAGCTCCGTTAGTGAAAGAAAACAAAACCACCACATAAGGTACTGTAATGAAATCATTCTTTATTTATTTTGGTGTTGAACCTACTGTATTACAACTTCTCTATGGTTTATAAACTATTTTACTAGCCATAGATGCATCAAA
The DNA here is from genome assembly GCF_002162155.2 of Triticum dicoccoides. NCBI lineage: Eukaryota > Viridiplantae > Streptophyta > Magnoliopsida > Poales > Poaceae > Triticum > Triticum dicoccoides. The sequence goes on along the minus strand of NC_041387.1, from coordinate 298,292,089 downwards.
ATAAGCAAACAACACACGAAAAATAGAATCTGTCAAAAACAGAACAGTCTGTAGAAATCTGTAACTAATGCAAACTTCTGGAACTCTAAAAATCATACCAAAATAGGAAGTAGTGGAAAAATTGTTTATTGATCAGAAGCAAAAAGAATCAATGCAAAAGCATGTTCCTGTGATTTAACAAAATTATATTCGTTCACGCAAAGTTTCTGTTTTTCAGCAGAATCAAATCAACTATCATCATTGGTTATCCTATAGGTTATACTTGGCACAAACACTAATTAAAAGATAAAAACACATCTAAACAGAAGGTAGATGAAATATTTATTACTAAACAGGAGCAAAAACAAAAAACAGAAAGAAAATTGGGTTGCCTCCCAACTAGCGCTATCGTTTAATGCCCCTAGCTAGGCATAAAAGCACAGATAGATCTAACGAGTGCCATCTTTGGCACTAAATTCATAAGTGGACCGCATGATAGATTCATAAGGTAATTTGACTTTATTTATTGGAAAGTTCTCCATGCCTTTCTTTAATGGAAATTGGAATCTAATATTCCCTTCCTTCATATCAATAATCGCGCCAATCGTTCTAACGAAAGGTCTACCAAGAATAATAGGGCAAGAAAGATTGCAATCTATATCAAGAACGATAAAATCCACGGGCACCAAATTTCTTTGCAAAAATGAGAACATCATTGATCCTTCCCATAGGCTTTTTAATGGTGGAACCCGCAAGGTGCAAATTTAAAGAGCAATCATCAAGATCACGGAAACCTAGAATATCACATAAAGTTTTCGGAATCGTGGAAACACTAGCATCCAAATCACAAAAAGCAAAACACTCATGATCTTTAATTCTAATATTTATAGTAGGTTCCCACTCATCATTAAGTTTTCTAGGTATATAAACTTCCAAATTAAGTTTTTCATCATAAGATTGCATCAAGGCATCAACAATATGTTTGGTAAAAGCTTTATTTTGACTATAAGCATGAGGAGAATTAACAACGGATTGCAACAAGGAAATACAACCTTCTAAAGAACAATTATCATAATCAAAATCCTTGAAATCCGAGATAGTGGGTTCAATGCTATTTAAAGTTGTGACCTCTCCAATCCCACTTTTACCAAATTTAGCATCAAGATCTAAAAACTCTGACTTCTTGGGACGCCTTCTAGGTAAAGTTGACTCATCATCAGCCCCATAATCATCAAAATTCATATTGAAAAACATAGATCTAATACGAGACGCATCAATAACTTTAAGATCCTCATCATTATTTTCATGGAAACTAGAAGAACACGCTTTAATAAAGCTATCTTTTTTAGCACGCAATCTAGCGGTTCTTTCCTTGCACTCATCAATGGAAATTCTCATTGCTTTGAGAGACTCATTGATCTCATGGTTAGGAGGAGAAGATCTAAGTTTAAGAGAATCAACATCAAGCGAAAGTCTATCAACGTTCCTAGCCAAATCATCAACTTTGAGCAATTTTTCTTCAAGCAAAGCATTAAAATTCTTTTGAGAAATCATAAATTCTTTCACACTTTTCTCAAAATCAGAGGGCACCTTATTAAAATTACCATAAGAATTATTGTAGGAATTTCCATAATTATTAGAGGAATTACTAGGGAATGGTCTAGCATTAAAGTTTCCTCTATAAGCATTGTTTCCAAAACTATTCCTACCATAAAAATTCACATCTGTAGATTCATTATTATTCTCAATCAAAGAAGACAAAGGCATATAATTGGGATCAAGAGGAGTATTTTTAGTAGGAAACAATTTCATAAGTTCATCCATCTTTCCACTCAAAACATTGATTTCTTCTATAGCATGCACTTTTTTACTAGAAGATCTTTCGGTGTTCCATTGAGAATAATTAGCCATAATATTATCAAGAAGTTTTGTAGCATCTCCTAACGTGATTTCCATAAATGTGCCTCCCGCGGCCGAATCTAAGAGATTTCTAGAAGCAAAGTTCAAACCAGCATAAAAATTTTGTATGATCATCCATAAATTCAAACCATGAGTAGGGCAATTGCGAAGCATCAATTTCATTCTTTCCCAAGATTGGGCAACATGCTCATGATCAAGTTGTTTAAAATTCATAATACCGTTCCTAAGAGTGATGATCCTAAGAGTGATGATCTTAGCGGGAGGAAAATACTTAGAGATAAAAGCATCTTTCCACTTGTTCCAAGAATCAATACTATTTTTAGGCAAAGACGAAAACCAAACTTTAGCACGATCTGTAAGTGAAAATGGAAATAACTTCAATTTGACAATATTGTTATCCGTATCTTTCTTATTTTGCATATCACAAAAATCAACAAAATTGTTTAGATGATTAGCGGCATCTTCGCTAGGAAGGCCGGCAAATTGATCTTTCATAACAAGATTCAGCAAAGCTGTATTGATTTCACAAGACTCAACATCATTAATAGGAGCAATCGGAGTACTAAGGAAATCATTATTATTGGTATTCAAGAAATCACAAAATTTGGTATTATCTTGCACCATGGCAACAAGTAATCCAGCACACAAGCAAGCAGAAAAATGGCAAGCGAAAAGAGAGGAGGAGATTGGGAAAGAGAGGGTGAATAAAACGGCAAGGGTGAACTAGGGGAGAGGAAAACGAGAGGCAAATGGAAAATAATGTAAATGCGAGGGAGATGAGTTTCTGATGGGTAATTGGTATGTATTGACTTGAGCGAAGACCTCCCCAGCAACGGCGCCATAAATCCTTCTTGCTACGTCTTGAGCTTGCGTTGGTTTTCCTCGAACAGGAGAGGGTGATGCAGCAATAGTAGCGTAAGTATTTCCCTCAGTTTTTTAGAACCAAGGTATCAATCCAGTAGGAGGCTCCTCAAAAGTCCCACGCACCTACACAAACAAACAAACAACTCGAAACCAACGCAATAAAGGGGTTGTCAATCCCTTCACGGCCACTTGCGAAAGTGAGATCTAATAAAGATAGTATAATAAGATAAATATATTTTTGGTATTTTATAATATAGATACAAAAAGTAAAGATGCAAATAAAGGTAGATTGGAAGCAAATATGATAAGAGATAGACCTGGGGGCCATAGGTTTCACTAGTGGCTTCTCTCAAGATAGCATAAGTATTACGGTGGATGAACAAATTACTGTCGAGCAATTGATAGAAAAATGAATAATTATGAGATTATCTAGGCATGATCATGTATATAGGCATCACATCCGCAACAAGTAGACCGACTCCTGCCTACATCTACTACTATTACTCCACACATTGACTGACTCCTGCCTGCATCTGGAGTATTAAGTTCATAAGAACAGAGTAACGCATTAAGCAAGATGACATGATGTAGAGGGATAAACTCAAGAAATATGATATAAACCCCATCTTGTTATCCTTGATGGCAACAATACAATACGTGCCTTGCAACCCTTTCTGTCACTGGGTAAGGACACCGCAAGATTGAACCCAAAGCTAAGCACTTCTCCCATGGCAATAAAGATCAATCCAGTAGGCCAAACCAAACTGATAATTCAAAGAAACTTGCAAAGATAACTCAATCATACATAAAAGAATTCAGAGAAGATTCAAATATTATTCATAGATAAGCTTGATCATAAACCCACAATTCATCGGATCTCGACAAACACATCACAAAAAGAGTTTACATCAAATAGATCTCCACAAGAGAGGGGGAGAACAATGTATTGAGATCCAAAAAGAGAGAAGAAGACATCTAGCTAATAACTATGGACCCGTAGGTCTGTGGTAAACTACTCACAACTCATCGGAGGGGCAAGGATGTTGATGTAGAAGCCCTCCATGGTTGATTCCCCCTCCGACAGAGTGCCGGCGAAGGCTCCAAGATGAGATGTCGCGGATACAGAAGGTTACGGTGGTGGAAATTGTGTTTCGTCCTGCTCCTAGATGTTTTTGGGGTACGTAATCAAGCATATCATCTAAGCGAGGAATGGGATGCCTATAGCGAACGGTAATAGCATTTATAGGTCTACAATCGGAACATAAGCGGAAACTTCCATCGGGCTTAGGGACAAGTATAACGGGTACGTCACAAGGGCTTAAGCTTTCACGTACATGACCATTGTCGATGAGTTGTTGTACTTGCCGTTGAATCTCCTTGGTTTCTTCGGGATTGACTCGATATGGAGCTTTGTTTGGATGTGGCGCTCCGGGGATGAGGTCGATTCGATGCTCAATGCCTCGTAGTGGAGGTAGACCTGGAGGTAGCTCATCGGTAAAAACATCTTGGAATTCCTACAAAAGAGATTGAAATAGTAAAGGTAGCTCGTGAGAGGTGTTAGTTGTTGGCTCTCCATCCTTGCACACAAGGACAAAGTGCATAACACTCGATGGGTTCTCACACACTTCTCTCATCTCACTTTTTGTGGCAAATAGTATGAGGTTTTCTCTCTAGGCGAAGAGGCGCTCAATTTTGGCTTGTGGCTCTCACTCACTTTTGGGTGGGTCACTTTCTCACTCTTCTCTCCATGATGGGTGGCTTGCTTGTTGGCTATCACTTGACTAGGAGATATAGGTCGTAGCACATACTCCGTCCCTTTCATCTTGAAGCTATAGTGATTGGTACGCCCATTGTGGATGACACCACGGTCGAATTGCCATGGTCGACCAAGAAGGAGGTGGCAAACGGTCATTGGGACCACATCACACTCCAAAGTGTCCTCATATGCACCGATTTTGAAGGAGACTTGGACCGTATGCTCGACTCGTATAGTGCCGGAGTCACTTAGCCATTGAACCTTGTAGGGGTGCGGGTGCTTCCTCTTGACCAATTGAAGCTTGGAGCATAGTTCTTCACTTGCCAAGTTGTGGCAACTACCTCCATCGATGATGACCTTGATGGACCTTCCATTGATGCCGGCCTTTGTGTGGAAGATGTGGCATCTTTGGTCTTCTTCTTGTTGATGTTGAAGAGTCAAGAACTTGGAGACAACGAGAGCGGGGCTCGTATCCTCATCACAAAAGACTTGATCATCTTCATCCTCGTTCACGCGCCGGTGCATGGCCACTTGCTCAAGAGCTTCCATCTCCTCATCACTCATGGAGTCGTAGGTGCCATCATCATTGAGGATCATGGTGCGCTTGTTTGTGCATTCATAGGACTTGTGGCCTCAGCCGCCGCAAGTGAAACACTTGAAGGAGCTTGTCTTGATGGTCTCATCGGTCGGAGTAGATGACGAAGCACGTGGCTTGAAGTTGCTTGTAGTAGGAGGAAGACGATTTGAACTTGCTGAATTTTTCTTGTAACTTGACTTGTGGTCGTTGCTTTGAGAAGGCTTGGTTGACGTAGAGGTTGGAGGAGTTGTTGAAGTATGGTTGTTGGAGAAGCCGTAGGTTTTGGATGAGTACTTTGCGTACTTGAAGTCATCTTGCACTTGACGTTCCGCCTTTGTAGCTTGATGCACGAGCTCAATGAGGTTGGACTAGGGTTGGAAGTTGGCAATCTTCTTGATGGGATGATTGAGTCCATTCAAGAAACGTGCCATTGTTTGCTCATCATCTTCCGTGACATTGGCTCGAATCATGGCTATCTCCATTTCCTTGTAGTATTCTTCAACACTCTTTGTTCCTTACTTGAGGAGTTGTAGCTTCTTGAAGAGATCGCGGTTGTAGTAGGTGGGCACAAAGCGTGTGCGCATGACATCCTTCATTTGAGCCCAAGTGGCGATAGGTGGTTCACCTCTTGATTCTCGGCGCTCAAGGACTTGTTCTCACCATATGAGCACATAGTATTGGAACTCAAGTGATGCCATAGCGATCTTCTTCTCTTCCTCATAGTTGTGCAAACGGAAAATTTTGTCGACCTTCAATGCCCATGAGAGGTATTCTTCGCGATCATTGCTTCCATTGAACTTGGGCATTGTGAATTTGAGCTTTCCATAGCGTTGTTCATCATTGTGTTGTTGGCGATGGTGATGATGAAGCCCTTGACGTGGAGGGTAATCATCCTCATGTTACTCTTGTCATGGATGAAGTCTGTGGTCAACTTGTTCTTGTTGAGCTTGAAGTTGGGGTAGAGCTTGAAGAGCTTGTGGAGGAGCTTGTGGAGCTTGACGTGCTTGTGGAGGAGCTTGTGGAGCTTTACGTTGCACACGCGGTTGGTAGTTCCTCTCTTGGATTTCTTCTCGAAGAGCTTCCTCTTGATTGCGCCGTTCGCGATTGCGGTTGGCGATGGCTCGACTTGATTCTTGAAGGGCACGTTGCGCCTCAAGAGCTTGCGCTTCTCGTTGTTGTTGTTGAAGACGTTGAGCCTCGGCGCCTTGTTCCTCTTGGTTTAAACGTGCTTGTTCTTCCTCTTGGCGCCGTAGTTGTTGCCGTTCTTGAGCTTGAGCAAAAAGGACTTGGTTTGATTGAGGACGAGGGACTTGCTCATCGACTTGCTCTTGTGAATCCTTGTCATGTAGCGGGTTACGAGATGCATGCCGGTCTTGACGCGCGGCTTGGCGAAGAGTGTTCGATGACGGTGTACTTGAGTCGGACAAGGTGTCGTCGGAGTGTCGACTCGAGCGGCTCCGTCTTGAGGATGAAGAAGTGGAAGGATGCCGGTTCCTCATCAAGGCGCGGATCTCGTCCATTCTTGCATCATTCTCTTGCTTGTGAGACTCGAACTTGTTATCGAAGTAGTCTCTTGTACGTTGCTCGGAGAGTCGCAAGTCGGTGGCAAGGTTGTCAATGTGGTCGCTCATAGCTTGTTGCTCTTGGTGTAACACCCTTTGAGCACCAAAGAGGTGGCTCTTTGTGACGAATGATGACATGTCGTCGCCGTTCTCGATGAGAGGTGGATTTGTAGAAGAACTTGGCCTATCCATCATCCCAAGCAAAATGTAAGTGGTAGAAGGAAAAGAACGTGTACCAAATATACCTTGACCGAAGTTGAAGATGAATCAAGTTCACTCAAATGCGGACAATGAAATAGCACCGTTGGTACCAATTCTTGTCGGTTCTCACACCTACATACGTAAAAGCTTATGGTGGAGCTTGGTTAGGGTGGTGGCACAAAATTTGATGCAATAGTAAGTGAGCTTCAATAATGTTGGAAAAGTTTCACAAATTTGCAAATGCAACAAGTAGACCAAGCAAGTAATGGTACACGGAAACACACACGCAAATAGATAAGTGGGATTGTGCAAACCAAAAGTGAGCCAAAATGTGGAAACCACGACAATGCTCTTGTTGCACAATACTAGAGAGACGCTAGCACGATTGCACAATAGGCGGATACGGAACTTGTGCACAACCTACTAAGCAAAAATGCAACTATTTCTATCCCACGTATGCTATGTGTATGGTATTTCGGTGCAATGATCCAAGATGATCCAATATGACAATCTTAATGTAGTATGATGCTATGGTTCTTGTTCATAAGCTCTTTGCTTATCTTTCCTCTTTGCTTAAAAGCTTGGTTGGCTCTTTCACTTTTGAGCTCTTTTCTCATGCAAAACTTCACGAACCAAGATAGCAATTGTGTATGCTATGACAACTTTGTGACACACAAGTGGATCCCAAGATATGCAGCACTATGGTATGGTATGTATGCTATGGAGTCTGATCACTAATGTGCACAAGTCACGTTGTTGGCAATACTCAATGGCTAGTCTCGATGGGTAAGCTACACAAAAGTAGGGACATGTGGGGTATCAATTCAATTGCAAGGTATGACAAAGATGTCGTCGAAGTTACCGTCCTTGGCGATGATGAGACCCTTGAGAAGATGAGCCGTGGTGATGATGAAGTCGATCCGTACCTAGATAGCCGAAACACAAAAGGATACGGGAGCCACAACTCAAAATCTCAAGGACCAAAATGTGTCAAAATCGTCATAGGAGGTATCGGGGAAGATGGTGGTGTATGTGGGTTTGGAAGATGTGGTGGAATGTGGGGTTGTGGTGGTGGCCGAACTGTCAAACATCAGTTTCGTCAGGGTTTCATGGACGTCCGTGTTTTGCGGTCGTCCGGTCGTCGTTGGACGTCCGGCTTTTCCGGTCGTCCGGAGCCTGGGCAAAAATTGGGCTCGTGATGAACTGCGAGGTTTTGGGGAAGAAGAAGATGGTGAGGTCGAAATCGAGTGATTTGGTGGATGGAAAAGGGTCGGGAGGGTGGGGAAAGCTAGATCCACACGCAGCAACACAAATCCATGAACCAAATCCAACAAAATCTCAACTCATGAACAAATTACAAAAAAAATTGGGGGCTATTTTTGGTGGGGGATTTTCGGAATTAGGATGAAAACAACAAAATCAAGCTAGAAAAAGAGGGGAAGGGGCTCCAAAAACGTGATCAACGTGGCTCATGATACCAAGATGATGTAGGGCAAAACCCTATGTGGACGATCTTTCACGTTTAGAGTGGATCCTATGGGAATCACGAAGAACACACGGAAGCACAAACGGGGAAACACTGGGAAAACGAGAGGGAATCACGAAACCAACATAGAATCAATCACACGAGTGCTAGATTACCGAACACAAAGAGATACACGAGATCCAAAGTCAACAAAGGTAAGGATAGAAAGGAACCGTTCTTCTCCGTATGGAGGTCTTGATGTTCTTCCCTAGAAAGGGGTCTTGAATCCGCTTGGGGGATCTTCTCCGAAGAGGCCGTGAGCTCCGAGGAGAAGTAACCAAGTGGATGAGCAAGGCTCTCACACAAATATGAGCTAAACCAATGCTAACCCTAACTAGGAGGTGGGAGAGACCTATTTATAGTCATAGTGCAAAAGGAGGTCAAAGTGAAGGGGTACAAGGGCTCCAGCCCACGGGCGCGGTCACTCAGGGGTCGGACGTCTGGAAGGCGTCGGACGTTCGGAGGCTCTGGACGGTCCGGACGTCCGGTCAGGCTCGGGCGTCCGTAGATTCAGCTCTGTCGTGGGCGCGTCGGACGTCCGGAGAGGGCCGGTCATCCAGAGGTTCTTGACGGTCCGGACGTCCGGAGGATGTCGGTCCTCCGTAGATTCGGCTCGGTTGCTTGTAGTCCGGTCGTCCGGTCCGCCTCGGACGTCCGTAAATTTGGTTCGGGTGGTGAAGTACCGGACGTCCGGAAAGCTTTGTCGTCCGTGTCCTGGCACTCATCGGACGTCCGGACCTGGTCGGTCGTCCGACGCCTGTAGCTTGCACAGCAGCCCTTCTTCTTCTCCATCACGCTTGGGGTCCTCGCCATCTTAGCCCTTGGAATTAGTTGTTCCTTGGCTCGTCCCCAAGTACCTGATTACACATAGAGTTTCCGAATGAGTTAGTAACCATGTCTCGTGATTAGGAGGAGGGAGTTTGGAGAGGAGCGAGTTCACCTTATCTTCAATAGCCTTAGCTCGGGCTCGTGTCATGGGTCCAAGTGGTGTTGAGGGAGATGTAGATGCGTCCATGGGGATGAGCGAGGGATGCTCCGCATCAACTGTCCAATCTGTAATAGCACGTAGATCCGCCAACAACTGTCCTTTCGGATTAGGGATGGCCAGATCTTCCTCTGATGGTAACTTGACAGAAGGGTTATGCAGTACATCAAGGAAAACATTAGTGGGGACCGACTTACGCTGAGGACCCAGCCGGGACAAAGCATCAGTCGCCTCGTTAAGCCGCCGATCTATGTGATCCACTTGATAACCTTTGAAGTGACCAGCAATGTTAGTCACTGCTTGACGGTAAGCCACTATGAGCGGGTCTTTAGAGTCCCACTTTCCAAATACTTGTTGCGCCACCAGGTCTGAGCCCAAGGAAATAATGTTTGAGCTTGTGGCTAGCCATGAACACCCCAAACACTAGCTTCTACCAATGTTGGTATCTCTGCTTAGACTCCGTTAAAACTTCACTGTCATAATAAGCCGGCCTCTGAACTGTATACTCTTTGCCTAGCTCCTTGCGTCCCACGACAACTGCCACACTGGCAGCCTTATTATTAGCTGCCACGTACAGGAGCAAAGGCTCTTTATCCGTCGAAGCAGCCAGGATGGGCGGATCGGCCAATTGCTTTTTGAGTGCCTCAAATGCGTCCTTAGCAGCATCACTCCAGACAAAATGATCAGCCTTTTTCATCATCTGGTACAAGGGAGTCGCCTTTTCACCCAAGCGACTTATAAACCGACCCAGGGCTGCGACACGACCCGCCAGACCTTGAACATCATTGATACACATCGACTTAGACAGAAAGGTGATGGCGTCAATCTTCTCCGTGTTAACTTTGATGCCCCTTTCTGAAACTAGAAAACCTAGAAAATTTCCTGCAGGCACACCAAAAACGCACTTGGCCGGGTTAAGCATCATTTTGTAAACCCGAAGATTATCGAAAATTTCCTTCAAATAATCAAGCAAGGTTCCTTGTTCCTTGACTTAACCACAATGTCATCAACGTAAGCATGAACGTGGCGTCCAATCTGTCCATGAAAGCAATTCTGAACACAACGCTAGTACGTCGCCTATGCACTCTTGAGCCCAAAAGGCATAGATACATAACAGAAAGCTCCAAAAGGGCCTCACCATACCCTGGTAAAAAATTGAGAATGTTTTCCTTATGTCGTCATGCATGCCGTTCATAAATTGAACCATCACTGAGGAAGTTTCATGGTTTTGAGAGGGAAATCACCAAGATTAAAGGGGGGTCCAAATTTCCTTTGTCCTTTGTCCATGAGTATTTTTTCTAATATGAACATACACCCTGCAAATCACCATGTTCAAATTTGACACTTTTTCGGGTTCATCTACCATGTTTACGGGATTATGTCCATTTTCTAGGCATTAATGCACATAATTCAAGTTCAAACAATCGGTGCATGAAAGGGTGCACAAGAACGGTCTGGAAAATGATGCTCGTGCTATTTAGTAATTTCTCATGCCTTTTACAAGGAATTGACAGATATTTCGATGAAATGTGTGGCAATACTCAACCACAAACGTTTGTTTATTGGGTTTTCAACTATAGCAAAAATGAAATAAATGATTGAACAACATGACGCCACGCATGGTGCCATGGTATGACCTCACCATGCCCTGGTGAAAATTTGAGAAGGTTTGGCTTATGTCATCATGCACGCCCTTCATAAATCGAACCATCCTCGGGGAAGGTCCATGCTTTTTAGAGGGAAACCACCAAAATTGAAGGGGAATCCAAATTTTCTTTGTTCTTTGCCCTGGAGTTTTTTTCTACGAAGAACATACACCCTGCAAATCACCGTGCTCAAATTTGGCATTTTTCCGGGCTCATTTTGAAGGAAATATGCCCTAGAGTCAATAATAAAGTTATTATTTATTTCCTTATATCATGATAAATGTTTATTATTCATGCTAGATTTGTATTAACCGGAAACATGATACATGTGTGAATACATAGACAAACTAAGTGTGTCACTAGTATGCCTCTACTTGACTAGCTCGTTTATCAAAGATGGTTATGTTTCCTAGCCATGGACAAAAGAGTTGTCATTTGATTAACGGGATCACATCATTGGGAGAATGATGTGATTGACTTGACCCATTCAGTTAGCTTAACACTTGATTGTTTAGTATGTTGCTATTACTTTCTTCATGACTTATACATGTTCCTATGACTATGAGATTATGCAACTCCCGTTTACCGGAGGAACACTTTGTGTGCTACCAAACGTCACAACGTAACTGGGTGATTATAAAGGATCTCTATAGGTGTCTCCGAAAGTACATGTTGGGTTGGCGTATTTCGAGATTAGGATTTGTCACTCCGATTGTCGGAGAGGTATCTCTGGGCCCTCTCGGTAATGCACATCACTATAAGCCTTGCAAGCAATGTAGCTAATGAGTTAGTTACGGGATGATGTATTACGGAACGAGTAAAGAGACTTGCCGGTAACGAGATTGAACTAGGTATTGGATACCGACAATCGAATCTCGGGAAAGTAGCATACCGATGACAAAGGGGACAATGTATATTGTTATGCGGTCTGACCGATAAAGATCTTCGTAGAATATGTGGGAGCCAATATGAGCACCCTGGTTCCGCTATTGGTTATTGACCAGAGACGTGTCTCGGTCATGTCTACATTGTTCTCGAACCCGTAGGGTCCGCACGCTTAAGGTTTCGATGACAATTATATTATGAGTTTATGAGTTTTGATTGTGACGCCCCCGATTCAATCGTACACTAATCATGCACGCAAATGTGTACGATCAAGATCAGGGACTCATGGGAAGATATCACAACACAACTCTAAAAACATAAATAAGTCATACAAGCATCATAATACAAGCCAGGGGCCTCGAGGGCTCGAATACAAGTGCCTGATCATAGACGAGTCAGCGGAAGCAACAACATCTGAGTACAGACATAAGTTAAACAAGTCTGCCTTAAGAAGGCTAGCACAAACTGGGATACAGATCGAAAGAGGTGCAGGCCTCCTGCCTGGGATCCTCCTAACTACTCCTGGTCATGTCAGCGGGCTGCACGTAGTAGTAGGCACCTCCGGTGTAGTAGGGGTCGTCGTCGACGGTGGCGTCTGGCTCTAGGGCTCCAGCATCTGGTTGCGACAACCAGGTAGAAGGGAAAGCGGGAAAAGAGGGAGAAAAGCAACCATGAGTACTCATCCAAAGTACTCGCAAGCAAGGAGCTACACTACATATGCATGGGTATATGTGTAAGGAGGCCATATCAGTGGACTGAACTGCAGAATGCCAGAATAAGAGGGGGATAGCTAGTCCTTTCGAAGACTACGCTTCTGGCAGCCTCCGGCTTGCAGCATGTATAAGAGAGTAGATTGAAGTCCTCCAAGTAGCATCTCCAATTAGCATCTCCAGTAGCATCTCCAGTTGCATCGCATAGCATAATCCTACCCGGCGATCCCCTCCTCATATCCCTGAGGGAGAGCGACCCCCGGTTGTATCTGGCACTTGGAAGGGTGTGTTTTATTAAGTATCCGGTTCTAGTTGTCATAAGGTCAAGGTACAACTCCAAGTCGTCCTGTTACCGAAGATCACGGCTATTCGAATAGATTAACTTCCCTGCAGGGGTGCACCAACTTACCCAACACGCTCGATCCCATTTGGCCGGACACACTTTCCTGGGTCATGCCCGGCCTCGGAAGATCAACACGTCGCAGCCCCACCTAGGCTCAATAGAGAGGCCAGCACGCCAGTCTAAACCTAAGCGCACAGGGGTCTGGGCCCATCGCCCATAGCACACCTGCACGTTGCGTACGCGGCCGAAAGCAGAACTAGCCCCCTTAATACAAGAGCAGGCTTACGTTCCAATCCGGCGCGCGCCACTCAGTCGCTGGCGTCACGAAGTGCTTCGGCTGATACCACGACGCCGAGTGCCCATATCTTTCCCACGTAGTTGGTTAGTGCGTATAGGCTCGTAGCCAACTCAGATCAAATACCAAGATCTCGTTAAGTGTGTTAAGTATCCGCGAACGCCGAACAGGGCCAGGCCCACCTCTCTCCTAGGCGGTCTCAACCTGCCCTGTCACTCCGCCACAAAGATCCACTCGCGGGTGCTCCACCAGCCGACCCGACTTTAGTCTCGACATGTATCATGTATAAAGTATATAGGATATACCCGTGATCACCTCCCGAGTGATCACGGCCCGATAGTATAGCACGGCTGACGGACAAGAATGTAGGGCCACAGATGAAAAATACTAGCATCCTATACTAAGCATATAGGATTGAAGGTAAAGGTATCAACAGTAGTAACAAGGACAGGCTATGCATCAGGATAGGTATAACAGAAAGCAGTAACATGCTACACTACTCTAATG
>NC_041387.1:298098911-298277954 GCF_002162155.2 Triticum dicoccoides | reverse complement strand
TGCTCTGGCAAGAGAGAGGGGTCGTCAACTCCATAGTCGAACTGGGCGGCAGCAACGTCGGTCTCGTAGTCTACCGGAGAGAAGAGGGGGAAGAAACAATGAATACAATGCAAACAGATGCATAACGATGCATGAAAAAGCAATGCGTGATGCTAGGAGTGCCCTAACGCGGTAGTAGGTGGTACCGGCAAAGGGGGGAAACATCCGGCAAAGTATCCCCGGTGTTTCGTGTTTTCGGACAGAGGAACCGGAGGGGGAAAGTTGCGAGTTCGATACGTTAGGAGTGTGTGGGGACGAACGGACTGCGAATCCGGATCCGTCTCGTCGTTCTGAGCAACTTTCATGTAGAAAGTATTTTCATCCGAGTTACGGATTAAAAGATATGATTTTCTAAAGATTTAAATCATTTTCTGATTTTAATTAGTTATTTAATTCTAACATTATCCAGAATAGTGTCTGCTGATGTCAGCATGATGCAATGCTGAGCTCATCGGTCAACAGTGCAGCTGACTGGGTCAAAACTGACCTGTGGGTCCAGTGGGACCCACCTGTCATTGAGACAGAGGTGAAATAGGATTTGTTTTAAACTAATTAGGGTTAGTTAAGTGTGGGCCCATTATTCAGTGCCTAATAGGCTCAGATTAATTAGATTAACTAATTTAATTAGCTAAAAAAAGGGGGGGGCCACTGGTCAGCTGCTGGGACCAGCCCAGTCAGCAAGTTGACCACCGTCAACAGGTCAAAGGGGGCCTGGGGCCCACCAGTCAGTGGCGCAGGCGGTGCCACGTGGACGCCACGTCGGACACCGGCCGGAGACGCGCCGGAGCTGAGTCCGGCGAGCCAAACACGGCGGCGCGGCTTGGGAGGGACGCGGGTTTCGCGCCAGGGGGTCTTCTAGGCTGTGGCCGGGCGCGTTCGACGCGGTTCGGCGTCGCACGTCGAGCGGTGGTGGCCAGAGGGGTTGGAACGGACGGAGGCGAGCGCTACGAGCTCGCCGGCGGCGGGGTGCTCCGGGAGAGCGACAACAACGATGATATGGGGCGGTTTTGGGCAAACCGGAGAGCGGGGAGAGGCCTACGCGGCGTGGGGAATGCAGCGGGGTTGAGCCCGTGACCAAAAGGTCACCGGAGCCATGCCGGCGGCGAGCTCCGCGGTGAAGCGTTCGGGCGCTCGTCGGGGACGGCGTTAGGAGGCACGAGGGGGTGTACTGGAGGGTGCTACGGTGTCGCGGTGGTGCAGTGAGCACGGTTACACGGTCGGACGAGAGCCGCGCGTGCGGTGACCGCGACGGCGAGCTTGACGGCGGAGCCATAGCCCGACAATGGTGGTGCGTCGCGCACGACTAGCTATGGCATGCAAATTAAGTAAGGACGGGGAGAAGAAGGGGGTGGAGCTCATAGAGTGGCACACGAAAGGCCCGCGGTGAACGGGAGCGCAGAGACGAGGCGGAATCCGACGCGGTGGAGCTCGGTGTTCGTAGGTTGAAGACGACCTCGTCCACGACGCTGCGACGGTGTGGAGCTCGAATCAACGGTAGGGGACGACGAGGCGGGCGACGAGGGAGCCCGATGATGCGTGGGCGCGGTGCGGGGAGGACGGTGGCCACGGCTACGTGATGGCCACGGCCATGGGAGCGAGCGCGCTCAGGATCGGGCGAGAGGAGAGGGGAGAGGTGGATCTGGGGGAGGGGAGGCGCAGGCACCGAGAGAGAGAGAGTGGGGTGAGTGGGAGGCGGGATCGAGGGGGCGGGGGTGTGGCAATCTTATCCCCTCCTCGACGCCGGCGAGGGGGTCCGGCGGAAGCACGCCCCTGTTCCAACCCTGGTCGGGGGAACAGAAAAGGGGGAGAGCGACCGGGGGAACGGGCCGGGTCGGCCGGATGGCCAGGTGGGCCGGCATGGCTGCGAGCTGGACCGTCTGGTCCAGGGGGGGCTTTTTTTCTGTTTCTGTTTTGTATTTTCTTTTATTTATTTATTTTTCCTTTTCTGTTTTATTTAATTTAGGGCATTTAGGTATTTTATAAAATTGCGTCTTCTACACCATAATTACCTGTGCCATTTTTGGCACTGCCCGAACATTTTTGTTTTAACTTTTGAAAACTTTTATTGTTGACATTAATTTGAATTTGAACCTTGAAAGGGTTTCGAATCATCACGAGTTTAACAACAGTAACCGTGGTGACGTGGCATCATTAGCGTGGGATTACTGTAGCTTAATTATCCGGGCGTCACAATTCTCCTCCACTACAAGAAATCTCGTCCCGAGATTTAGGAGCGGTTATAAGGGGGAAGGGATCTGGTTACGAAATTCTAATGATTCTTCCCGGTCATAGTTGCTCTTCTCGAAGAGGTCATTCCATTACACTCATGTCTTCAGTCCTCTGCTTCAGGTCATCATGATGAAGTCGTCGTCCTTCCTTCAGGATCTTCACCGTACTTACGAAAGGGTAGGAAGGGAAAATTCTATATGGATGGATTCTAACAAGATCGAGCATCAGACGGTCAACTCAGGGAAGAAGTACAAGTATCTCTCGATTTGAAACTTAATAAGATATCGAGAGCAAAGTAAGAGGGTACCATGAGAAGTTTCAAACGGATAGGCAATCGTTCGATGCCTAATCATAAGGTGAAAGGGTTTTAGGGCAACGAGAATAGGTATTGCGCCTCATACCAGAATAGATTACTAGATAGGTGGTCCGTGAATTACATACAAAGTCAAGCGCGAGGAACAACCTTGGGAACAGGTGGTGCACAGGAGAGTCGGGTTTCGATCCTGTAGAACTATGGGTTATGGGCCCACCATGTGGGATAAAAGTAGGAGTGGTGACATCTTGCATGGTCATGATAGCAAGGTGTGTCATAGGGTAGCCTGTCGATTATGTCGGCAACAACGTCGGTACCAAGGGCGAGGGACGAAGAGAACCATTTTCCTACTCGTTGAACGAGGCGGGCCATTAGGCAAAGTTCTCGTCCATCGGTGCCTACCGGAATATCATCAACAATAGTAACAGGGTCTTGCTGACAGAATTGTACACCGAGGTGTTCACATAAGCAGGAGAATATTACTGCTTAGATCATATAGATCACAAGAAAAGTTAAACCAACCAATGGAAAGGAAAATATGATTATCAGATTAAACAGAACAATGGAAAGAAAATGTGTTTTAAACACATATTCCAGGGGTATATCCTTTCCAAGGACAAACAGAACATGATATCCATGCCAGGATACAAAGTAGAAAACCATTTAGGTAAGGGGGGAGGAATCTCATGATATTACCCATACAACGGTGTTAGGATAAATGATAAACAAAATTTAGCATCGTGCTTCAAATGTTCCTGTTGAAAATCGGAGTACCATTGACATGCTTCGAGGTAGCATTGACATGGTCTTCAGGTGAAGATCAAACTTTGGAAACACGAAGGATCCATCAGGAATAACTTGTAGAATAAGTCTTACAATTTCCCCATGGATGAACGGATAACCTTGGTGAAAAGGAATCTATAATGATAGGTCCTCTAGCCGGGGGGGGGGGGGTGCTAGGCATGACATCATGTTACCGGGTCATCAAAGGATCATCATCATAACTCTTGGAAAATGTCCCAACCATCATATCCGACCAAGATTCAGATCCTATTGGTGTCATGATACCTCAGACTCAGGATGTCCGAGAAGAAAAGCTGCGGCACATATCGACGAAATGACATTGTAAGATTCTCGGGAAATGAACTATGGGAGCGGGTTCCTGAAACAATAGTTTATCATTAAACCAAGGAGAGGATGAGGAGGTGACTGATGGACTCAGCGATAACTCATCGAGGTATCCAAAAGATGGATCTCCACAATTATGTGGATAATGAGATAACATTTGTCAGATCAAATGATATAATGGGATATGCTCGAGGAAAACATACATAATTAAACATTGGTTGAACGGTGCACCCGAAATATGGGTTGGGTTGCACGGCCAACGTTAGAATGGTGATTCAATTAGCGAAGGACTTAGAATGAACTATCGCCCATTCACTTCAAAGAAATAGGGTTGCTAGAAGGAAAGAATCCAAACAACACCGTTCACTTGTTGGAATTAACACGGGGACCAAGAAAGAATGGTGATGGTGAGAAGTAATTCTATGTCAAGAATTCTCAAGAGGTGGAACAAATCTCAGAACATTCTTGACATAAAGGATGTTAATACTCCAAGGTAACGAAGAACAATTGCTGGATAGCAAGGAACTCAAGGTATAACACCAAACATGAACAAGCTTGTGTTGGTGGGAAGGCAATAAAGTGGTCGATGATAATACAATTCATCGAGGGCAAGGATGGTATTTCTCATCATGAATTCAATTGATATCCTGGATGAGCTCAGAATGTTGATGATCACGACACCTTCGTCGCGAGAGTTCATGAAGATGTAATCGATCGGCGACGACATCAAGTCAAAGTAATGATGAAGTGAAAGGTTATTGGAACCAAGGGTACGACACAAACTCGAAACCAAGCTTGTTGTTCAAGGCGAAATGATATGACGATGAGGATCGACGTAAGGTTAGTTCATCGTCGAAAATTGTGCTCCAAGAAGAAGGACCGGGTAGCACAGTTAAAATCATGACGACAAAGATATAGCCAAACAGGCTAGGAATGGCGTGATCGGGTACGAACTCTTACTTATAGAAGCTTACTAAAGAGTTGTTGAACCGTAGAGCGGACTTGGTTCAGTTATAGGTGTCTTTGAGTGTTTAATAACTCAGAGCCCATGAAAAATTGGAATAAGTGGGAAGGTAGCACTTGATGAAGAACTCATAAGATGTTATGCAGTTCCATGATAATCTCGAGATATCAGGGGGATAATACTCGACACAAGATCAAAGTAAAGATTGGACTGGTGTATTGATCCATAGGAGACAATTGTTTTAACTCGTCCGAGAAATGGAATCAAAGAAGAACAATCATGGTTGGAACCACGGTTGCAAGGGATCAATTCACAGATACCATATGTTAGTTATCAAGGAAATAGTTATTATTACAAGAAGCTTCCATGATAGGATATACATCGCGTCCATGGGCATGAACACAAAGTTCAAGGTCGACTCCTACTTCTCCAATGCACAACCTTTCATTCACTTCCCGCGCTCAATGAAGTTGTAGTTTTTAAATTTTATCTGGCAAAATACCAGAAGAGTACGACTCGTGAAAACTTTCGAGTTCACACCTATTAAGGAAGGCATAGGTTCAACCCATCGGGGCATCTTAGAATCATATACCAGAATCTTTAGAAGTAATTAACTCAAGCTCGAAGACAGAGCATGGTGAAGAAAGCAGAGGATACAATTTACCAAAGGCATTATGTATCAGAGGAAAGGCTCACAAGGTTATTGAATATGAAGGGCGTTGTCAGATAAAATCCAACAAAGGATCTGGTGGTCCACAAGGGATCTGAGGTGAGCATCGGTACTCAACTAGAGGAAGAAGATTGCAAGGAGATCAGATTATAGAAACAACTGACTAACTCAATTGTCAAATGCAAAGGAATTATGATTTCCAAATCAAGGGATCAGAAGCAATGCTCTGAGTAGGGATGGATAAGTTGAATAGCCTTAGGGTACAATCAATGACAATTGGATTGGTCGAGAACCAATTCCAGTTAAAAGAATGGCAGCTTAGACGGAGAAGTAATTTATAAGGATCAATGATGATTGCGTGCATTCGCAAACATATTGAGTCAACAGACTCAAAATGATAATGACAAGGAATGTCATTAAGACTACGAGACTTATGGGATTAACCATAATGCGAGCAAGCAAGAATTTCAAGAGCCAAAGGCTCTAGAGGATTTTCGGAAGATCGAATAGTATTTTGAAGACTTTTGTGAAACTCATGAACAACTGGGAATGAGTGGATACTTGACAAGTGCGGGGATTTATTTGAAGGGGTATTCATGTGGCAAAGAACTGCTAGGCAGTAGGCACGAAGTATTCTCGGAACAATAGAGAAAGCTTCGGGTATCTTGTAATAACAAGAACAATGGGGAATGATCGTAAGAATGGCAAGTGTAAGTAGTTATCCATAAGGATTTATCGGTGGTCGGGAATAGCAAAAGTGATGGGCACAAAGTCTCGAGAGAATATCAAAGAGTATCTCCGAAATCTTCTGGTGCAGTCGGTGACCATCTGGACTGAAGGGGCTCTTTGGGAGAAAGTATTTTCGAGAACCTAAAGTTAGTTTTTAGTAAAAATCGTTTAACCCGAATAGAAGAGGGTTCAGAATCCCAGAGTAAAGGTCGAGGAATAAAAGATCCTAATACCTCCCGATGGCGACGTGGGCCCATGGGCCACACAGCCATGTTAGTAAAAGTTTTTCAACGACTAGACTCGACTTCGGCCAAGGAGTTAGAAAGGGGGATTCCTACAGGCAGTCGGCTCTGATACCAACTTGTGACGCCCCCGATTCAATCATACACTAATCATGCACGCAAATGTGTACGATCAAGATCAGGGACTCACGGGAAGATATCACAACACAACTCTAAAAACATAAATAAGTCATACAAGCATCATAATACAAGCCAGGGGCCTCGAGGGCTCGAATACAAGTGCCCGATCATAGACGAGTCAGCGGAAGCAACAACATCTGAGTACAGACTTAAGTTAAACAAGTCTACCTTAAGAAGGCTAGCACAAACTGGGATACAGATCGAAAGAGGCGCAGGCCTCCTGCCTGGGATCCTCCTAACTACTCCTGGTCATCGTCAGCGGGCTGCATGTAGTAGTAGGCACCTCCGGTGTAGTAGGGGTCGTCGTCGACGGTGGCGTCTGGCTCCAGGGCTCCAGCATCTGGTTGCGACAACCAGGTAGAAGGGAAAGCGGGAAAAGAGGGAGAAAAGCAACCGTGAGTACTCATCCAAAGTACTCTCAAGCAAGGAGCTACACTACATATGCATGGGTATATGTGTAAGGAGGCCATATCAGTGGACTGAACTGCAGAATGCCAGAATAAGAGGGGGATAGCTAGTCCTTTCGAAGACTACGCTTCTGGCAGCCTCCGGCTTGCAGCATGTATAAGAGAGTAGATTGAAGTCCTCCAAGTACCATCTCCAATTAGCATCTCCAGTAGCATCTCCAGTTGCATCGCATAGCATAATCCTACCCGGCGATCCCCTCCTCATATCCCTGAGGGAGAGCGACCACCGGTTGTATCTGGCACTTGGAAGGGTGTGTTTTACTAAGTATCCGGTTCTAGTTGTCATAAGGTCAAGGTACAACTCCAAGTCGTCCTGTTACCGAAGATCACGGCTATTCGAATAGATTAACTTCCCTGCAGGGGTGCACCAACTTACCCAACACGCTCGATCCCATTTGGCCGGACACACTTTCCTGGGTCATGCCCGGCCTCGGAAGATCAACACGTCGTAGCCCCACCTAGGCTCAACAGAGAGGCCAGCACGCCGGTCTAAACCTAAGCGCACAGGGGTCTGGGCCCATCGCCCATAGCACACTTGCATGTTGCGTACGCGGCCGAAAGAAGAACTAGCCCCCTTAATACAAGAGCAGGCTTACGTTCCAATCCGGCGCGCGCCACTCAATCGCTGGCGTCACGAAGTGCTTCGGCTGATACCACGACGCCGAGTGCCCATATCTTTCCCACGTAGTTGGTTAGTGTGTATAGGCTTGTAGCCAACTCAGATCAAATACCAAGATCTCGTTAAGCGTGTTAAGTATCCGCGAACGTCGAACAGGGCCAGGCCCACCTCTCTCCTAGGCGGTCTCAACCTGCCCTGTCTCTCTGCCACAAAGATCCACTCGCGGGTGCTCCACCAGCCGACCCGACTTTAGTCTCCACATGTATCATGTATAAAGTATATAGGATATACCCGTGATCACCTCCCGAGTGATCACGGCCCGATAGTAAAGCACGGCTGACGGACAAGAATGTAGGGCCACAGATGAAAAATACTAGCATCCTATACTAAGCATATAGGACTGAAGGTAAAGGTATCAACAGTAGTAACAAGGACAGGCTATGCATGAAGATAGGTATAATAGAAAGCAGTAACATGCTACACTACTCTAATGCAAGCAGTATAGAGTAGAATAGGCGATATCTGGTGATCAAGGGGGGGGGGCTTGCCTGGTTGCTCTGGCAAGAGAGAGGGGTCGTCAACTCCGTAGTCGAACTGGGCGGCAGTAGCGTCGGTCTCGTAGTCTACCGGAGAGAAGAGGGGGAAGAAACAATGAATACAATGCAAACAGATGCATAACGATGCATGACAAAGCAATGCGTGATGCTAGGCGTGCCCTAACAAGGTAGTAGGTGGTACCGGCAAATGGGGGAAACATCCGGGAAAGTATCCCCGGTGTTTCGTGTTTTCGGACAGAGGAACCGGAGGGGGAAAGTTGCGAGTTCGATAGTTTAGGAGTGTGTGGCGGACGAACAGACTGCGAATCCGGATTCGTCTCGTCGTTCTGAGCAACTTTCATGTAGAAAGTATTTTCATCCGAGTTACGGATTAAAAGATATGATTTTCTAAAGATTTAAATCATTTTCTGATTTTATTCAGTTATTTAATTCTAACATTATCCAGAATAGTGTCTGCTGATGTCAGCATGATGCAATGCTGAGCTCATCGGTCAACAGTGCGGCTGACTGGGTCAAAACTGACCTGTGGGTCCAGTGGGACCCACCTGTCATTGAGACAGAGGTGAAATAGGATTTGTTTTAAACTAATTAGGGTTAGTTAAGTGTGGGCCCATTATTTAGTGCCTAATAGGCTCAGATTAATTAGATTAACTAATTTAATTAGCTAAAAAAAAGGGGGGGCCACTGGTCAGCTGCTGGGACCAGCCCAGTCAGCAAGTTGACCACCGTCAACAGGTCAAAGGGGGCCCGGGGCCCACCAGTCAGTGGCCCAGGCGGTGCCACGTGGACGCCACGTCGGACACCGGCCGGAGACGTGCCGGAGCTGAGTCCGGCGAGCCAAACACGGCGGCGCGGCTTGGGAGGGACGCGGGTTTCGCGCCCAGGGGGTCTTCTAGGCTGTGGCCGGGCGCGTTCGACGCGGCTCGGCGTCGCGCGTCGAGCGGTGGTGGCCAGAGGGGTTGGAACGGACGGAGGCGAGCGCTACGAGCTCGCCGGCGGCGAGGTTCTCCGGGAGAGCGACAACAACAATGATATGGGGCGGTTTTGGGCAAACCGGAGAGCGGGGCGAGGCCTACGCGGCGTGGGGAATGCAGCGGGGTTGAGCCCGTGACCAAAAGGTCATCGGAGCCTTGCCGGCAGCGAGCTCCGCGGTGAAGCGTTCGGGCGCTCGTCGGGGACGGCGTTAGGAGGCATGAGGGGGTGTACTGGAGGGTGCTACGGTGTCGCGGTGGTGCAGTGAGCACGGTTATGCGGTCGGACGAGAGCCGCGCGTGCGGTGACCGCGACGGCGAGCTTGACGGCGGAGCCGTAGCCCGGCAATGGTGGTGCGTCGCGCACGACTAGCTATGGCATGGAAATTAAGTAAGGACGGGGAGAAGAAGGGGGTGGAGCTCACAGAGTGGCACACGAAAGGCCCGCGGTGAATGGGAGCGCAGAGACGAGGCGGAATTCAACGCGGTGGAGCTCGGTGTTCATAGGTTGAAGACGACCTCGTCCACGATGCTGCGACGGTGTGGAGCTCGAATCAACGGTAGGGGACGACGAGGCGGGCGACGAGGGAGCCCGATGACGCGTGGGCGCGGTGCGGGGAGGACGGTGGCCACGACTGCGTGACGGCCATGGCCATGGGAGCGAGCGCGCTCGGGATCGGGCGAGAGGAGAGGGGTGAGGTGGATCTGGGGGAGGGGAGGCGCAGGCACCGAGAGAGAGAGCGGGGTGAGTGGGAGGCGGGATCGAGGGGGCGGGGGTGTGGCAATCTTATCCCCTCCTCGACGCCGGCGAGGGGGTCCGGCGGAAGCACGCCCCTGTTCCGACCCTGGTCGGGGGAACAAAAAAGGGGGAGAGCGACCGGGGGAACGGGCCGGGTCGGCCGGATGGCCAGGTGGGCCGGCCTGGCTGCGAGCTGGACCGTCTGGTCCAGGGGGGGCTTTTTTTCTGTTTCTATTTTGTATTTTCTTTTATTTATTTATTTTTCCTTTTCTGTTTTATTTAATTTAGGGCATTTAGGTATTTTATAAAATTGCGTCTTCTACACCATAATTACCTGTGCCATTTTTGGCACTGCCCGAACATTTTTGTTTTAACTTTTGAAAACTTTTATAGTTGACATTAATTTGAATTTGAACCTTGAAAGGGTTTCGAATCATCACGAGTTTAACAACAGTAACCCTGGTGACGTGGCATCATTAGCGTGGGATTACTATAGCTTAATTATCCGGGCGTCACATTGATGTACCGAAGGAGTTCTGAGTCCCGGATGAGATCGGGGATATGACAAGGAGTCTCGAAATGGTCGATACGTAAAGATCGATATATTGGATGACTATATTCGGAGTTCGGAAAGGTTCCGAGTCATTCGGGTATTTTTCGGAGTACCGGAGAGTTACGGGAATTCGCCGGGGAGTATATGGGCCTTATTGAGCCATACGGGAATAGAGGAGAGAGGCCGAAAGGAAGGAGGCGCGCAGCCCCCCTATGGTCCGAATTGGACAAGGGGTGCAACCCCCCTTTCCTTCCTCCTCTCCCCGTCTTTCCTTCTCTCCTACTCCAACAAGGAAGGGGGGAGTCCTACTCCCGGTGGGAGGAGGACTCCTCCTGGCGCGCCCCTCCTGGCCGGCCGACCCCCTCCCCCTTGATCCTTTATATACGGGGGCAGGGGGGCACCTCTAGGCACAACAACAATTGATCCCTTGGATATCTTATCCGTGTGCGGTGCCCCCCTCCACCATAATCCACCTCGATAATATCATAGCGGTGCTTAGGCGAAGCCCTGCGTCGGTAGTACATCAAGATCGTCACCACGCCGTCGTGCTGACGGAACTCTCCGTCGACACTCGGCTCGATCGGAGTTCGAGGGACTTCATCGAGCTGAACGTGTGCTAGAACTCGGAGGTGCCGTAGTTTTGGTGCTTGATCGGTCGGTCCGTGAAGACATACGACTACATCAACTGCGTTTTTCTAACGCTTCCGCTTTCGGTCTACGAGGGTACGTGGACACACTCTCCCCTATCGTTGCTATGCATCACCATGATCTTGCGTGTGCGTAAGATTTTTTTTTGAAATTACTACGTTCCCCAACACATTTACCATATTTAAGGGATTATGTGAATTTTCTAGGCACTTGGCGCATATAAATCCAATCCATCTACAACAACACGGATGTGATGTGAGGGACGTGGATTTCCGTTCGATCGCGGCGCATCCTATGGTGCACACGCGTGATCTGCGTGGCTGGGGTTCCGACCAATCATAACGCAACATACAATAGCCTCAACACACACTGTTTCCGGAAGCGGCCGAGATGAACCATGTGCGATAATGAACGAGCAAAATTGCAAGGGAAGCCAAATTTCCTTTCTCGTTTGTTGTTGAGCTCTTAAAACCCACCGCACTGTACGGCAGCCCGGCCCTCCGTCCCACAGCTCTCTCCAAGCGGCGATCATGGCACCGCGGTGCACAATAACCGGTAAGGAAGCGATGGCATCCCGCGGCACCACGTTCCTCGCCGCCCGCGGCCGCACAGATGGTAAGAAAGCGATGACATCTCGCTGCGCCGAGTTCATCGCCGCCGGCGGCCGCACAGTTATGTGGGCGGACTTTGAGGCTGCCATGGCCGAATGGGCGGTGGATCTAGCGGCGGCCAAAGCTGCGTAGGAGGATCGGAAAAGGCAGAAAGCAGTCGAGGAAAGAGAGTACCACCGCCGCAAGAAAGAAGAGGCCACACACCATGATGAGGAGAGCTTGGCAGAGATCGAAGCACGGTTGGCTGCCGCCTACAAGGCCGGGAAGGAGAACACCAGTGTCTAGCCAGCATGCCCCGATTGCAGCATGTGAGAAGTAGTTTAAGTTTGTAGTATTAGAGAAAATTACCAGTAGTACTTTAAGTGTGTAGTATTAACGTACAATGAGCATCCTTTGAGGGCTTTGAGCGTTGATTAGCATGTTTGACCGTGTGCACTCTTTTGCGTTAATCATTAGAAGATCACAAAACAAACGGTTTCTATGCCGTACCTATGTGCGTTTTTTTGCGTTAATGATCCATAAGTCTGTTACCTATGCGATGGTTCCTAATAAACCAGGCGTACCATTGACCGAAAAAATCGACTAACGTGTACTTTTTTTGGATACGGGAACTGCCAATTTTCTGTTTTCTCGCACACAAGTATTTTACACGCTTCGTCTCTGTTGTGTGTTTCCCCCGCCCAAGTTTCAAGTTTCGCAGCAAAATTTTCATTAGGCATGCAATTTCAGAATTTATTCCTCCAACCACATCCCCACCCATCAAACTTCCTCAGTATCTCCCCCACCACCCACTTATCCCCCCCATGCGACTCCCCCTACCGGTAGCTCAAACCACCGCCACCGCAACCACAGCTTCAACCACATCTATGTTCTGCTCGAATCCAGTCAGGTAACCCACCGATCTCTATCATGGCCCCGGCGTGATTGCTTAAATGGCGCCTGCAAAATATCCTCATGCCTCCAAATCCCCATCGTCCCTACTTCCAGAGCATCGCCGCACAAGCCCAACCTGATGCGGAGCATCCCACGTTCATCCCCATGTACACTCCGACCACTCTCCAAACCCCAAGAGGACTTATGACGAGACCTCAACTAGACGCCATTGGACACAAGGTGAACTCGCTCCTTTCCGAACCTTCACTTTCTACATGTGAGACATGGGTACTACCTCAAACGGAAACACTATGTGTGCTTGGAGGAAAGCTATGGTACATCTACATCCATTGGACAAGACGGCAAGGCTACCAACCGCGAAGGACAAGAAGAAGATCTAACGGAGAAAACTCCAACCACCGGACGACCGGTCGGGACCGGACATCCGGCGCCTGAAGCCCCAGCTGTCAAGTTCCAGCCAACGCAGGCCCCAGCGAGCGGACGTCCGGCCCGGCCCGGACGATCGGCCCCACTCTCCAGCGAGCGGACGACCGAAGTCACCGGACGTCCGACACCCCCCCCCCCAACAGAATGGATAGTAACGGAAGTATGAAGATACCGGACGACCAGCGCCTCCTTCACAGAACACATCTAGCGGATGTCCGACGACACCGGACGTCCGGACCCCCGTGAGCCACCGGACGTTCGGTCCCCGGCGGACGTCCGGTACCTGTCTGCGCACAGTTTTGGGCCGAAGCCCATGTACCCCTTCACTTCGCCCCCTTTTGCACTAAGACTATAAATACACCTCTCCCACCTTCTAGTTAGGGTTAGCATCGGTTTAGCTCATATTTGTGTGAGAGTCTTGCTCATCCACTTGGGTACTTCTCCTCGGAGTTCACGACCTCTTCGGGGAAGATCCCCCAAGCGGATTCAAGACCCCTTCAAGGGAAGACAATCAAGACCTCCTCACGGAGAAGAACGGTTCCTTTTTATCCTTACCTTTGTTGATTGTGGATCATGTGTTACTCTTTGTTTTCGGTGATCTAGCACTTGTTTGATTGATTCCTTGTCGGTTTAGTGATTCTCTCGTTTTCCCCATGTTTCCCCTTTTGTGCTTCCGCGTGTTCTTCGTGATTCCCCGTAAGATCCACTCCAAACGTGAAAGATCGTCACCATAGGGTTCCGCACTACATCATCTTGGTATCATGAGCCACGTTGATCACGTTTTTGGAGCCCCTACCCTTCTTTTTCTAGCTTGATTTTGTTGATTTCGTCCTAAATCCGAAAATCTCCACCAAAAATAGCCCCAATTTTTTTTGTGATTTGTTGGTTTGATGATGTTTTGTTGATTTTGATCCGTGGATTTGCTTGGTTTCAAGTGGATCTAGCATCTCCCCAAGTTTCCCCACCTTTCATCCATGAAATCCCGCAAATTTTGACCCCGAAATCTCCATTTTCCACCCAAAATCACGCCCCCGATCTCGCATCTCGCGTTGACCCCGACCCACCGGACGACCGGAGTTTTACGGACGTCCGGAGCCCCAGGAACGACCGGACGTCCGACCTTTCCGGACGACCGGAACACCTAACCTGAGCCAAATTTACGGATTTCCGACTTTCCCGGACGTCCGATGCCCCGGACATCCGACCTTCCCGGACGTCCGTAAGCTGTAGGTTTTGACTTCGGCTCATTCTTGTTTCGGCCATAACTAATTCATCCGGACTCCGATTTTGACGTTCTTTAGCTCGTTTTGAAGCTCTTGACACCCCCCTTCCCACAAAAATACCACGAACATCATTTGACTACATCAAAATTTGTGAATTTTGGCATCTTTGCCTAGGCCCTCCACCATATCATCCGCATAGCCACCACCGACTTCCACAACCTAACCCATTTTGTTCCCCATAGCATTAGTGGTTGCTTGAGTAGTGATTCGAGTTTCCTAAGGTGTTTCGGCTACTTAGGGACAATTGCTTCTTCATCAACCACCGCCACCACTTCCGCATAGGCTTACCCACCATACATTTCGCCACCCCCAACTTAACCCAATAACTGTTTGAGCTTGTTTGAGTTGTGGCTTGTGTCTCCTAAGGTGTTTCGGCTACTTAGGGATGACAACTTCAACATTGACTCGCATAACCCATCATCCCACTTCCGCATTGCCTAGTGCAAAACCACCACCGCTTTTCGCTGCCACCATTTGACATTTGTCATTTGAGATTTTGAGTTCGCGGTTTTTTCCGTTTCCTAAGGTGTTTCGGCTACTTAGGGACGAGTCTCCATATTCTTGGTATCTACATCAAGAACACCGCCACTCATCATCGCAAAGGACAGTAACCTCAACGACACCATTGTATATTTCCTTGCAATTGCATTGTTAACCCCTAGCCCATTTTGCGTTACTTGCCTACAGAGACTAGCCATTTGAGTATTGCCGGCAACGTGACTTGTGCACATTAGTGGTCTATATCTTCCATTACATACCATACCATATCATCTTGGTATCATATCATCCATTGTGTCTCAAGTTTGTTCCCGCATACACACAATTGCTATCTTGGTTTGTGCATTGTGCAAAAGTGACCATAGAAAAAAAGAGAAATAAAGCTTTTAAGCAAAGAAAAAAAAGAAAGCAAAGAAGCTTGTAAGCAAGTGCCATGGCATCATACCACATTGCGTAGAAGATTGTCATATCCGATCATCTTGGATCATCTTGAGAGAAACACCGGGAACCATACATACATAGCATACTTGGAATACAAAGCTTATCCATTTTGCATCTTATAGGTTGTGCACAAGTGTCGTATCCGCCTCTTGAGCAATCGTGCTAGCATCTCTCTTGAGTTGTGCAACACGAGCGTTTTCCATGGATTCCACATTTTGTGCTCAATCCATGGTTACACGACCCCATTTATCTATCCGTGTGTGTGTTTCCGTGTACCATTCTTTGCTATTGGTCCATTTGTTTCACTTGCAAATTTGTGAATCTCTTTCAACATTATTGACTCTTGCTAACATTTTGCATCAAATTTTTGTGCCGCTATCCTCACCGAGATCCACCATAAAGCTTTTACTTGTGTAGGTGTGAGAACCGACAAGAATTGGTACCAATAGTGCTATTTCATTGTCCGCATTCGAGTGAACTTGTTTCATTGTCAACATCGGTCAAGGTACATTGGTATAAGTTCTTATCTTTCTCCCACTCATACTTGCTCGAGTCTTGTGATGGATAGGCAAGGCATTTCATCTCCGGACTATGACAACAACGACGGCGTGAACAACTACATCAACAAAGCGTCCATATTCGATCTACAACAACAAATGCAGGGCGCACAATCAAGATTGCGAGAGCGCATCGAGAACATCTCCATCGACATTCGTCACTCCGAAGCAAGGAAAAGGGACTACATCGACAAGAAGCTTTCCGCACATAATGAGGAGCAAGATGCAAGGATGGGGGAGATTAGAGCCTTGATCAAGTCTTCTTCCTCTTCGTCATCTTCAAGGCGGCGACATTCAAGACACAAGTCTTCGGAGCGCGAAAAAGATGCAAGTGCAAATCGTCCTCGTCCACATTTACATGGCGACCACCATCACGTTCGTGATCCACATCGTCACGAAGGGCAAGTCACCTCCAAGCATCATGTGCATGACGACGACGAACGACATCTACTACGAGCTCAAGCACAACAACGGCATCATCATCATGAAGATGCTCCACAAGCGCAAATGCACAAGTCCCAATGAGCCCTACTTCACGCCAAGTCCAAGCTTCAAGAGAACAAAAGAAAACTGCGAGACGACCACCACCAAGACGGCGCTACGGATACATCAACCACTTCGGCATCTTCGCCAAGTGTTCTCAAGGCATCTTCAGCTTTGGACGTATGACATCTTCGCCTATTTCCCACGAGTACGCCTACATCGACATCCTCAACAACAAGGCGACCACCTACAAGCGAGGGAGACACTTCCATCTTCGGAAGCCCCTCAAGGAAGATGGTCGAGCATGGGAAACTCCCTTCAGTCATGGAGACGAGCTATGAGGTGCCACATCATATGGGCCTCTAACAACAAGACGGCGACAAAAAGGTCGAGCAAGGGCCATCCCCTTCGACCACGGCAATAGGAGTTGAGGATGGAGACATTTGCACCTACATCTCTCCGACACCCACATATGTCGAGATGCCCCAAGTGCCATGTGAGGAGAGCCACCACCACATGAGTGACATTGAGAGCATTTCCTATGAGAGGATGAGTGTGACCACCACTAGCCCCACACATGAGAGCATGCCACACATCCTATGTGAGGTTGAGCGTCATTTGAGTGACTCCACCAACCATATGAGTGAGAGCATCCTTGAGGGAGTGAGTGAGCCACAACACTTAGTGAGTGAGGTAGTTGACACGGCATGTGAGGCCACTATGATTCCCACTTGGTGCTAGGTCTCTGTCGGAGTAAATGACCACGGGTAGCCTAACCGTCTCCCTTTGGCCCTCAGAAAAAAACAATGGGCTGACGGAGCCTTGAGGCACCCAAGACGTGAGGCCGCCTTCTTCCGGCCGGCTATCGCCTGGGCCAACTAGCGGAAGGCGGCCCGGCCGTAAACAATCTTCGGGGAACACCACAACAGGGCTGACTCCAAGAAAGCCGGCCCATGCAGCGCCGACTCCAAGAAAGCCGGCCCATGCAGGGCCGGCTCCAAGAAAGCCGGCCCGTGAAGGACCGGCTCCAAGAAAGCCGGCCCATGGCAGGCAGCCATGGGCCGCACCCCAAAGTCAACCCCCCATAACAGTGATGAGACAAGGCGTGGCTAAGTGGACCCTGCCACCCTTGAATCTCGGAACAAGCATACCTACAGTACGCCGTACAGGGCGAACATCCCCTGTCCGGCGAGGCACTGTTGCCATGCGAACCATGATGCCATCCACGACAGGCCGCTGGTACGGCCCAGATGCAGCGGGCTCCTTCGGTCGGAGAGAAATCCGAAACCGGCCTGGCCTCCTCTAGCTGGCCTAAGGCTAGGCCGGTTTCCTGCAGCCGGCTTGCCCCCCTCCTCGGGGCGCATGCACCATCAAGCGGACAGGACAAGGTAAGGCTACAGTGAGCGCCCGCAAGGTGGCGGCACTGTAGCCATGCTTACCTCAACAAATCCCTCGTCATCAGAGGCGAGGCGACAGTAACCAGCCCCCGACAAGACCCCCCAAGCGGTGGGGCCGTTAGCCGGCGGGACCCACCAAGTTGGCGGGCCCCAGAAGCCGGCGGCCTTAGACACTGACGGCCTGGGCCCACGCCCAGGCCGGATTACCATTGTACCCCCGGGGGGTAGGCCTATATAAACCCCCCGGGACACCCATGCAAAGGGTTGGACCCTGATAGTTTTAGCCACGACGTAGAGGGAAGAGAGGAGCTAGCCGTGCCCTTCTTCTTCTTCTCACCGAACAACTCTAGGAGCAGCTTGTAGCAACTTATTCACCTAGTGATCATGCGGAGACCCCGTAGAGCAGCAGTAGGGGTGTTATCTCCACGGAGAGCCCTGAAGCTGGGTAAAATTCGCCGGCGTGCATGTCTTCGCCTCATCCTGTTTCCAGGCACCGGCGACGTCTTACTGGCTCCAACAATGATAAGCCATCCGTTGGCATATGTCGCACCTACCACCCGACATTTGGCGCCCACCATGTGGCCAGGTGCATCGTCGTCCAGAGACCTGCTCTGGACGGGAACCCTCTTCCTCCCCAGCGAGTGTAGCTAGCCCGGCACACCCAATGGCGCTTGCCCCGACGCGCTGCAAAGCGTCGACGACGCCTCCGCAGCGAGCTGCCTCGCCGATCTTCTTGGCGAGGCTCGCATCTCCGACGAGCCCGCATCCGACGCGGGCACAGGCTACCCCGAGAGCCGCCTCGTCAACCTCCTCGACCAACTCCACGTCTCCGGTGAGCCTACCGCGGACTTAGAGTCGGTCGGCTCCACCGACCTGATGCTTTTCGATTCCGACACTGCGTCGCTCGACGCCTTCCCCTCCGACGTGATCGTCTTCAACGACCCTCTCCCTCGTGCCGACAGTGGCGGCAGCACCGTCACCGAGGTGTTTGTCATCAGCCACGGCGCCGCCTCCGATGAGAACGCCTGCGACGCCCTACAGGCCACTTTGCATGATCTGTCCGTGTAAGTGCATCTAGTGCCCCTTAGTGATTTTGGTGTATTGAAGACTTATAGGTTAAGGGACTAATGCGTTTGTGAGTGTACACAGGTCTATAAGTCTTTGAGGAGTTTGATATTTAGAGAGAAAGTCGACCCCTAAAAATGAAGTTCTTCAAGTGAAGACTTTGATATTCTGAAGACTTTCTGAAGACTTTGAAAGTGAAGAAATTGGTGTGACCTTGAAGACTTGGTATTCATTTCTGGAACATGAAGCGTGAAGACTTTTGTTTTCGTAGTTTCATTTTCTCTTTCTTGAGTCATAGGAAACACCGTACTGTTAAAGGGGGTCGAGGAAATACTAAGGAAAAATTTCCATGTGATGCTCAACTCAAAATCCTACACCTACCAATCCCTTCGAGTGAAGCCTTTGGAAATCTCATACAGTTCAGTCACTTTCTTCAGTGACAGAGATGAAGTTCTTCTGGTCACGGATGAATTTTTTCTGACTGAGGAGTTAGGAATTTGCCAGTGCGAATTACCTACACAGTGAGGAACATGATAGCCCTGACGAATTTGAGAGTCAAATTTCCGACCGTTGCTGTGTTGCGCGCCAGCTGTCCCAAAATATCTTATCCACCTAACGGTCATATCATTGAGGGGCATTTATGTCTTATCATGTCGGGCTGCTCCCTAGGCTATAAATAGCCGCCCCCTACAACCACTAGTCGGTTGGCTGCTCCGAGAGAACTTGTCACTTGTCATTTGAGAGCAACCCATCCTCCGAGGACTTTGAGCGAAAATCATCAAGTGAGGAAAATCCCAAACCCAAACACCTACAAACCCCAAAGTGATGGAGCATCACTGAAGAAATTGATCCCGCGTGGATCCGACGCTTGTTACCTTTGAAGACTGTGCTTCTTCCAAACGGTTAGGCGTCAAGGTCTAGAGCATCCAAGAGGAATTGTGGATCGCCGAGTGACCAAGTCTGTGAAGGTTTGGAAGTCGCCTGAAGACTTACCACGAGTGATTGGACGGGATCTGTGTGATCTTAGTTCAAGGAGAATACGGTGAGGACTGGGTGTCCTGAGCTGCGTGCTCAGAGACTGGGTGTCCGGGACTGCGTGTCCTCAAGTTTAAATACTCAGCCGCTCCAACCAGACGTACAACTGAGACAGCAGTTGGAACTGGTTTACCAAATCATTGTCTTCACCAACCTACTGGTTCTATTTCCTCAACCTTTTCATTTCCTCATTATTGTGTTGAGTGTTTGTTCATATCTGTGTTTGAAGACTTTGACTGAAGACTTTCTCAATTTCCTCAGTTCAATTTCTTCAGTCTGTTTGTCTTCATCTTATGTTATCCTGTGATTACGCTTCCTGTACTCTGTGCTAGTCTTCATTTCATCATGATGACCATGCTTGTATTCTGTCATACTTACTTCTGAGTACTTATTCCGCTGCTAATAGTTCTTCGCTAAGGAATTTCCTCACCGGCAAATTCCTCAGTGAAGAATTCATAAAAATCGCCTATTCACCCCCCCTCTAGTCGACATAACGCACTTTCAATTGGTATCAGAGCAAGGTACTCCCTTGTTCTGTGTGATTTTGGTTTAACCGCCTGGAGTTTTAGTTATGTCGACCGCAGGTATGATCAATGTCTCGGCTCGGTGTCCTACCTTTGATGGAATGGACTACCCCTACATGAAAAACAAGATGCGAATGCATCTCGAGGCAATTGACAATGATCTCTGTTATGTTGTGGAAAATGGTGTTCCCTCTGTTTCACCCTCACTGAACGCTACCGATGTGAAGAGATTCAAGCAACTCGATTCTCAAGCGAAGAATATCATATGTGGCCATCTGAGTAAAGGACAGTATGGAAGAGTGAGTGCTTTGGAAACTGCTAAGCTTATCTGGGATAGGCTGTCCAAAGTGAATGAAGGAGTCTCAACTCAGCGTGACTCTCGAGTTGATGTTCTTCGGAATCTCTTCAACCGCTTCAAAAGACTCGACAATGAAAATGTCCAACAAACCTTCGATCGCCTCACTGACATCTCAAATGAGCTTCAAGCCCTCGGTGCCACTGACATCACTGACCATGAGGTGGTGAAGAAACTGTTGAGATCGCTTGATTCCTCATTTGATACTCTGGGTCTGATGATACAAGAACGGGCTGACTACAAGTCTCTTGATCCTGTCGATATCCTCGAAAGGCTAAATACTCATGAGTTCCAGCTTGCTGAAAAGAGAGATCTCTATGGTTCGAGCTATGGCAAACCACGTGCCCTGAAGGCCAAGGTTGTGTCTGAGTCTGAATGTGAGGACTCTGGTAGTAGCCTTGGTGGTCCTGAAGAACTGAGCCAGGAGCTAGCACTGCTCATGAAGAAATTCCAGAAGTTCTCAAGACATGGTCGCTTTGGAAAATCCTCAAGAAGCAGTGATTCCTCATCAAGTGACTATAAGAGAAGGCTGTGCCACAAATGCAAGAAACCTGGTCATTATATTCAAGATTGTCCTCAGTGGGAAAAGGAATTGAAGGAGAAGAAATACAAGGATTACAGTTCTGATGATGCGAAGAAGAAGAAGAAATAATCAAAATCTTCGTCATCAAAATCTTCGTCATCAAAGTCCTCGAAGTCTTCATCTCACAAGAAGAGCAGCTCCAAGAATGCTCGGGCATTCATTGGCAAGGAAATGGACTCTGAAGCTGAATCTGAGGAAAATGAGGAAGAGGAGGCGTCTGAAGAATCCGAATCTGGTGTGGCGAGTCTGGCCTTCGCTACTGCTTTCGTTAGCAAGTCCATCTTCAACACTGAAGAAACTGACCCCACCGACAAGCCTGATGAAGATATCGATGACTACGCTCCCACCTATTGCTTCATGGAAAAAGGTGCAAAGGTACTCAAATACACCTGCTCTGAATCTAGTGAAAATGAATCTGATGAGAATCTCAAGCCCAGCTACTCTAAACTTGCAAAGATTGCTATAAAACAACAAAGGGCTTTTGAAAAGGTTCAAAACATGTTAGACAAAAGTGATGATATGTTGGGTGAAGAAATGGATCGCACTAAAGCCCTGACTGAAAATCTTCAGAGACTTCAGTCTAGGTTTGATAACCTTCAAAGTCATCATAACACTCTCTTATCTCATCATGAGAAACTTTCTTATGAATTTCTTCAAAGAAAGCAAGATCTTGAGAAGCTAAGAGTGAGTTATGAAGATCTTCAGAAGGAGCGCGATTCATTACTTGCTCAACAAATCAGCACTTCTCAGGAAGAATTTGTTCCTCCATGCTTAAAATGCATTGAACGTGAATTTGCCAATTCTTCACCTGAATGTTCAAATGCTTCAACTGTTACAAATTCTTCACCTGCCTCTGCTATCACTAATTCCTCATCTGAGGATATTGCTAGTATCACTAACGATGCAGGGCTGAAGGAACTGTACACGACAGGCATGTACAAAAGCCTCAAAGGGCATCAGATTCTCTGTGATGTGCTCAAAAAGGAGATCCTCAACAGAAACCCTAGGAAAGAGGGTATTGCCTTTGAGAGGAAACTTAATGCTGATGGAATATATTGGAAGCCTGAGCAGTACCCCAAAACCTCATGGGTTGCTGCAAAGGGACCTCCAGTTGATCCATCCATGTTATCTGGCTTTACATGTGAATCTCCTCATTCTTCTGATGAGTCATTTGACTCCAACTATAAACTGTTCAAAAATCAGAATGGTGAAGTATTTTCTAGATATGTTGGGACTAACTGCAGGAACGGTCCCCCTATGAAGAAAATCTGGGTTCCCAAAAGTTATGTTGAAAGTCTTCAGGTGAATGTCCTCATGACACCACCTGTGAAGAATGGGAACCCCAGAGCAAACTCTTCATATGGACCTAATTCTTCATATGGATCCAAGTCCTCATATGGACCAAATTCCTCACATGGATCAAATTCCTCAAATGGATCAAAGTACTCATATGACTATCATCGTGCTAACAACTCTGTTTCGCAGGGTAGAGCTAAGGGCTACGAATATGCACATTATTCTTCAAATCATTATGTTCATAAGTCCTCGAAGAATTTCTCTGCTTACTCATATGCTTACCCTAACCCCTCGTATGTGAAACGAAATGGTTTGGCGTCTATGCCACCATTCTCGTATGGTGCTCGCAGAGTGATGAACTCTTTGCCACCCCTTCAGATGTGGGTGGTGAAGAAAAAGAACTAATCTCTTCTGCAGGGTCAGGTCTCCAGATGTGCCTTAACGTCTGAAGAATTTGCTGGGGACCTGACAAAATTGCCTAAAAGGACGCAGGCTAACCATGATGAAATGAACTTTCATTTCACACGTCCTCATACTGCTATATCTGTTTACCGCTTGATGAAATTCATCTGATGAACTTAATATCATATTCTTCAGTGATGAAGCATATGAGATTGTAAGTTACACTAATTCATCTGCAGGATGACCAACCCAAAACCACTGAATGAGTCCTCGATAGTGGATGTACAAATCACATGACCGGTGACAAGAATCTTTTGATGGATGCTCCTTTAACACCGTCACATCTGAAGCATATCATCTTTGCTGACAAAGGAAAAAGTCAGGTATTGGGTCTTGGTAAGGTTGCGATCTCTAAGGATAAACACATGGACAAAGTCAAGCTTGTTGAGTCCTTAGGATACAACCTCATGTCAGTCTCAATGCTTTGTGATCTTGATATGGTTGTTGTCTTTGGCAAGTATCGCTGTGTTGTGATTATGGAAGCTGACAATTCCAAAGTCTTCGAAGGCTTTAGGAGAGGAGACTTGTATATTGTTGATTTCACTACAGGACCACAACCAGCCGTGTGCCTACTTGCAAAAGCTTCAGAAGGCTGGCTATGGCACCAACGACTTGGTCACGCAGGCATGAGGAATTTGCACACGCTTGCGAAGAAGAAGCATGTCATTGGCATTGAGAATGTCAAATTCCTCAAGGATCACTTATGCGGAGCCTGTGAAGCTGGAAAAATGACCAAGGCCAAGCATCCAGCGAGGACTATCATGACCACTACTCGTCCATTCGAATTGCTTCACATGGACCTCTTCAGACCTAATCATTACTCAGCAGTCACTAATGCTGCTTCTCTATATGGTTTTGTCATTGTTGATGATTACTCTCGATATACATGGGTACACATTGTTACTTACAAACATGAAGTGCAGGAAGTCTTTAAACGATTTTCTTCGAGGGCTTCAACCAACTTTGGTGTGAAGATCAAGCACATCAGAAGTGACAATGTAACTGAGTTCAAGAATTCCGGTCTAGATGACTATCTTGATGAACTTGGTATTACTCATGAATTATCTGCTCCTTATACTCCTCAGCAAAATGGCGTCGTGGAGCGCAAGAACAGAACTCTTGTTGAGATGGCTCGCACTATGCTTGATGAATACAAAACACCTGATCGTTTTTGGATTGATGCAATTGATACTGCGTGCCACATCATCAACAGAGTATATCTTCACAAATTCTTCAAGAAGATGGCCTATGAACTCCTCACTGACAAGAAACCCAATGTGAGTTATTTCAAAGTCTTCAGTGCTATATGTTGGATTAGAGATCCTCACCTCAATTCAAACTACGCACCGAAAGCACATGAAGGTTTTATGCTTGGTTACGGAAAGGACTCGCACACCTACAGAGTCTTCAACATTGTTCTTCACAAGATTGTTGAAACTGTAGATGTGCGGTTCGATGAAACTAATGGCTCGCAAAGAGAGCACCTACCTTCTGTGTTAGATGAACCAGCACCTAAGGATTCTATCAAGTTCAAGGCAACTGAAGATGTCATTCCTACTAAAGAATTTGCTGAAGAATTCATTCCAGTACGCGAAGAACATCGAGCTGACGCACCTGAAGACAATGGTGCTGAGGAAAATGATCAAATACCTCGACGTCAACCAGCTCATCCTCGCGTTGCAAAAGAAGTACAAGTTGACAAGATCATCGATGACATTGAAGCGCCAGGTCCTCTCACACGCTCAAAAGCTTCACATTTATCTAACTTTTGTGGGCACTATGCTTTTGTCTCTATCACAGAGCCCACTAAGGTAGACGAAGCATTTTTGGAGCCGGAGTGGATTCAGGCTATGCAAGAAGAATTACATCAGTTCGAGCTCAACAATGTCTGGGAACTGGTCAAACGTCCAGATCCTCACAAGCATAATATCATTGGCACAAAGTGGATCTACCGCAACAAGCAAGATGAAAATGGCCTTGTGGTAAGGAATAAGGCACGACTGGTAGCTCAAGGCTACACACAGGTTGAAGGAATTGATTTCGATGAAACTTTTGCACCTGTTGCTAGACTTGAGGCTATTCGCATATTACTTGCTTATGCTAATCATCATGATATCATCTTATATCAAATGGATGTGAAAAGTGCATTCCTCAATGGTAAGCTTGAGGAAGAAGTATATGTTGCTCAACCCCCAGGTTTTGAAGATCCAAAGAATCCTGACAAAGTCTTCAAACTTAATAAGGCCCTCTATGGCATCAAGCAAGGCCCTCGGGCGTGGTATGATACATTGAAGGAATTCTTCATGAAGAATGGCTTCACACCCGGTTCACTCGACCCTACTCTCTTTACTAAATCTTATGATGGTGAACTATTTGTGTGCCAAATATATGTTGATGATATTATCTTTGGCTGTACTGACCAACGTTATAGTGATGAATTTGCCTATATGATGAGTGAAGAATATCAAATGTCTATGATGGGAGAGTTGAAATTTTTCTTAGGTCTTCAAATTCATCAACAGCGCAATGGCATATTCATATCTCAGGAGAAATACCTCAAAGATGTACTGAGGAAATTCGGCATGCAAGATTGCAAAGGCGTCAAAATTCCTATGCCCACAAAAGGCCACCTATGCACTGATGAAAATGGTATTGACTTCGATCACAAGGTATACCGCTCCATGATTGGTTCTTTATTGTACTTATGTGCATCTAGGCTAGATATAATGCTTAGTGTGTGCATGTGTGCCCGATTTCAAGCTGCACCGAAGGAATCACACCATAAGGCTGTGAAGCATATTCTTCGATATCTAGCTCACACACCAACACTAGGATTATGGTACCCCAAGGGCTCTGTCTTTGATCTCATTGGATATTCTGACTCTGACTATGCTGGTGATCGTGTGGACGGCAAGTCAACTTCTGGCACTTGTCATTTCCTCGGACGATCTTTGGTCTGTTGGTCCTCGAAGAAACAGAAGTGCGTATCACTGTCTACTGCGGAAGCTGAATACATTGCTGCTGGCTCTTGCTGTGCTCAACTGTTTTGGATGAAGCAAACGCTCAAGGACTATGGCGTGAACGTGAAGAATGTGCCTCTCCTCTGCGACAATGAGAGTGCCATCAAGATTGCTCACAACCCAGTTCAGCACTCAAAGACAAAGCACATTCAGATTCGTCATCATTTTCTTCGTGATCATGTGTTGAAGGGCGACATCTCCATCGAGCACATGAAGACTGAAGAACAGCTAGCTAATATCTTCACTAAGCCCTTGGATGAGAAGAGATTTAGCAAGTTGCGGTGTGAACTAAATATCTTAGAGTCTTCGAATGTTCTTTGAAAAGGACACACATCCTAACACTTATGCAAAATTGATGACTTAGATGTGCAAGACATGAAGAAACGTTTTTCTTCAATCAATGAAGAATAACACTCTAAGTGTGAAGAAATTAATGAAGAATTTGATTCTCAGAACCCTACGACAAATGTACACGGTGTCTGAAATCATCATTCTTATACGGTGGGTCACGCCACCACAAAAAGTTGAAAATCTTCAATTTGAGTTTTTCCTCAGTTTTTGAAATTCTTCAATTTGTCAAATTCTTCAACTTTGCAAGATCTTCACTGTTTCCTTCATTTTTCTTCATTGGCTATATATATATATGAGTTTATGTCCTCTACAGCATTCACTTATAGCTATTTCTTCAAGTTGCTTTTTCTGCTAAATGAATGTGATCGGACCCTTCCCCTCTATGCTATACTCAACCCAATCTATTCACAAATTCTTCATGTGCGTTCTATTTGAAACTCGTTCAAAGTCTTCACTGTGTCCTTGGCAGCTGAAGAAATTGCGAACGAAACTTTAAAACAAATCTTATCCAAATTTTCGGTTTTGCCGCTCAAACTGTTCCGCATCGCACGATGCATTATTCTATTCACCCACGATCGTACATGATCTCCACTACACAGTACGTGGGTGACACATGTCGCGTGAAGGAGAAAGGGCAGGGGCACGTTCGTCCTAAATCTTTGGGCGAACAGTTTTTCACCGTGTCTATAAATACCCCTCTCCCCTTCCTCACTTCATTTACTCCGCTCGACCATCTCTCTCCCGCTCGAGCTCCTCAAACCCTAGCGCCACCGCTACTCCATCGTCGCCGGTGAGGAAGAGCTTCGCTGCCTCGACCTCGTCGCCGTCGTACTCACACCGACCGCGGAAATCTTCACTCCGCCGCCGCCGTAGCTGTCTTCCTCTGCCGAATTAGGGAAGGAAGATCTAACCTGACGAACTTCCTGTCTGTTCTTCTCAGTTCGTCGTGTTCTTCATTTCGGGTAATTAAAAGTTACTTTTATTACTCGCTTTGATTCTCAAGCTTTCCTGAAAATCTTCAAAGGTGTTTATTCTTCAAATCTTCACACATACGAACACCACACACTTCATATGATCTTGAACTGTTTCTCTAAGCAACCATTTTCTTCAAGATTCCCTAATTGTGTGGATCTTCGATCTGTACAACTCTGGAACCTAAGACAAGAACGCTTAGTGAAATTCCTCAAGGTTCATCTGGTCAAATTCCTCAAAACTTGTTCTTTTCAAAAACCTTCTCAGAACGCATATGACCTCTCCAAATTCCTCGCACCTGTACTCTGTTCACAGGTACTCATGTCTGCTGCTGAATCACTAGGTTCTCATCAACTTAACTCATTTCCAGCGTTCCTCGAAGAAAAACTGCATACTTCTTCAGAGAACTCATTTGTTCAAATTCCTCAACTGAAGAATATGGCAGACGGTAAGAAGCCGCAGAAAGGAGGAAAGAAACCTGAGGTTATAACTGCGTTTGAAATCCCTGAGGAAATTTATGCTGACTATTGCACACCTGATGAAGCAAAATATGGCAAAGAAAACAAAAATCAGCGCAAGGTGCGCATTCAGAAGATTGAACGGAGATGGGCAAGGGAATGGAGGGAATACAGATATGTGACTCCAAAGTACATGAAGAAATTCTCCCTCAATCCTCCATGCCCAAGAGCTCCATTGGTACCTGGCCTAGTAGCTGACCCCACAAGCATCAAATGTGGTGAGGACTTTGCTGAAGAATGGGCTAAGCGCCAAGCCAAATTGGCAAGACAAGCCAAGGAGGCAGTGAAGAAATTCAATGAGGATTCTGCCACTGCTACTGCTACTGAGGCCTCAGTCAAACCGAGGAAATCCATGCCAAAGAAGCCTGCTCGTAAGCCAAGTGCTTCACCAACAGCGCCCTCACGGCCAAGTTCCTCAACAGCGCCCTCACGGCCAAGTTCCTCAGCAGCACCCTCACGGCAAATTCCTCACACTGCTACTGCTCCTTCAAAGTCCTCAGCTCCTGTGCATCTGACTACATGTCAAAGGACTGTTGGTTTCTCGATTGCCTCTGGTGTTTCAGCAAGTTCCTCTGCTACACCAAAGTCATCATCTGGCCCGACTCTGCTGAAGACCAAAGCAACAGTTGGACGAGGTCCTCGGCCAAGTCCAAAGAAGAAACAGGTCGCATTCCATGTGCCTTCTGATGATGAACTCGCAGAAATCATCATAGACAGACAGGTAAAGGCCGCTAGAGCCAAAGGCACATCTGTGCCACTGCTGTTGGATCCGAGGAAAATCCTCGATTATATTGATCTCTGGCACAAGGATCCAAACACCCCCATGCCTGATTTTCATCTGACCGCCGGTCAAAGTCACATGCTGACCCATTTCATCACTGAAGAGAAATGGAAGTTTGAAAAGGCAAGAGAGATTAAGAAAGCTCAATACAGAAAGGAGAAGCTCCTGAAGAAAAACGTTGTCAGAATGACACCTGAGGAACTTCTCCAGGCTCAGTCTGAAATTCAAGCCCTCAGCAAGGATTTTGATGCCTACTATGCTGATTGGCAAGGAGCCAAAGTCAGATTCGTTAACCTGATGAAGAAATTCACCAATGTTGCTGCTCCAATGCAACATGAAATTCCTCAGGCTGAAGTCTCAGCTCAGCCGATTGAAGAACATGCCAGCACCACTGATGAAGTTCAGGCTGCTGATGAAAATGCTAGTTCCAGGGCTGATGATCCTATTCCAGCCGCTGAAGAAATTGCCAGGGCATCCACTAGTGGTGCGCCTGAAGAAACTGAAGAAGTCAGGGCAAATGCATCAGTTGCCCTTGAAGAAAATCAACCAGATTCCTCAGCTCCATCTGCACCTACACCAACTCCAATTCTTCCATGTGCATTTGATGTGAAGAAGACCAAGGCTGCAGAGTGAGCTGCAGTGAAGAAAAGGAAGGCATCAGTTGTGTCAAACTCTTCGGCTGTGAAGAAACTGAAACCAATGACCAGCTCACTCGAAAATCCAATTGATGTTGTTCCGTTTTCCTCCATGTCAACAAAGGACCTTGTTCCTTTTGGAGAATACTATGAGATCCCCATCGGATCTGATGAAGAACATCATTCTGCTGCTTCGTCAGAGCAGATGGATGAAGAAATTGAAGTGGACGCAATCCCTTACCAGTCATTTCCTCACCTATGCCTCAGTTCACAGCTGAAGAGGCTGGTGTTGAGGAAATTGAAGATGAAGATGTGGATATAGGGTGCACCACACCTGTGATGAATGATGACTTTTGGGAAAGTCAGCATCCCAATACTCCTCTCTTCACCCCGCTCCAACAGATTCCTCAGTCCCCTGCACCAACAGTTCAAATGGGCTCTAAAGAAACTCAACCCACTCTCTCTGTGCATGAAGAAATTCCAGCCACTAGTGCTGATGAACCTGCTGCTGCTGATCCACAGACTGCACCTATTGAGGAACATGAAATTCCTCAGCCTGAAGAAGCTGAGCTCGCGATTCCTGAGGTGGTGATGCAACTCACTGACATCCCTCTGCCAAAGCAAAAGAATCCGTTCTCAAGCAAACAGAAGTTTAAGGCTGAAGTTTTCTTTGCCGAGCATGTATTCTTCACTGATTATAATCCATATGATTCTGCTCGCATAAGGAAGAGGCGTTTCTGGACTGCCAGCCAAGCCAATTTCTATTCCTCAGTGCTCTTCAACAAAGACAAAGTCTTCGATCATGCACATATTCCTCATGTGGACATGGAGTCTCTGCCCGGCTTTGAGCCAGTCCTTAGTGTTCTTCACGACGCAGGACTTCTAAATTTCTGCATTGATATCTGTGACTAGAATGAAGAACTCATTCTTCAATTCTATGCAACTCTGCACATCACCGGAGACGCTGAAGATGTGAACTCCTGGGTATTAGACCGGATGTCTGAAAATACTCACTACAAGGCACCTGCAACTGAATTGCTTCGTGCTCTACCACTCAGTCCTCCACTTGATGATCCTCGTTGTATCTACAACGAACCAGAACTTTCAAATCACTATATGCAAGTGTTGATGAAGCCATTGAAGCCAAGGCAGGCCCCACGAACCAAATTCCTCGTCAAGGAATTACTCTATGTGCCTCGGACTGTCTATCGAATTCTGACGAAGACAATGAGTCCCATCAAAGGCCACGACTCAAATGATGAAGAAGTCGTTGGCATCATGAAGAATATGCTTTTCAACATCATTCATGGCGTTCCCATCAACTTCCATGATTTCTTCATGAGGACTCTGGCCAATATTGCTATGTCACCATTCGAGCTGAAGCCCTATGCTCCTTGGATTATGAGATTCATCAGGGCAAGATCTTCACTGAATTACAAAGCTGACACTCTGAACCACGGTAGCTACTTGCCTCCCATTGAAGTCCTCAAACGGACAGTTTCATCAGCTGATGATAAAGGCAAGGCCTCTGCTGTGATCGATGAAGGCATTCGTCCATTGGATGGTCAATTTCGCAAGGCTGCATCTTACTCTACCAATGACGATTCTGCCACACATGACTCTGTCGCAAATACCTCAGCCAAGCAAAATCCTCAAGCCACAGCACCCAGGGTGATGACTGACCGTGAGTTACTCCTCAGTCTTCATCAGAAGGTTGATCGCAATCATAAATGGGTCAAGCGTCAGTTTGGTTCAATTCTTCACAACATGACCTCAACACACAATGCAGTGAAGAAAAACCAATACTACCTCCATGAAACCTTCAACCGTACCTAGGCTGTTCTCTCTCATGTCTACAGCACTGCTGATCTGAAGAATATGGGTCTCAAGGAAGAATTTGACTGGTCTGCACCTCCACCGAAGAAATTCAAGAAGGTCAAAGTTCCTTCCTTGGTGGCCAGCTCTTATTCTTCATCACGTGACACT
Source organism: Triticum dicoccoides (assembly GCF_002162155.2). Lineage (NCBI taxonomy): Eukaryota > Viridiplantae > Streptophyta > Magnoliopsida > Poales > Poaceae > Triticum > Triticum dicoccoides. Next base: position 298,246,733 of record NC_041387.1, on the reverse strand, counting down.
GATGAGTATGAAGATTTGGACGACACTGCGGCAGGCCCTGCTCCTCCATCTTCAGGGGCCTTAGTCCTCAGTTTCAATCCTTTTGGTCATTTGATGACAAAGGGGGAGAAATCTGAGTTAGTCTTCAAGCGGGTCTATATTAAGGGCATATTTCTTAAGTTACAACTCTCGTTCTTCTGAAACTTTTATTTCGATCGAGTTGTAATCTTAAACCCGATGGTGCGCTGATACTTTTGTTGCATTATGCTTTGCATGCTTATTCCTCATTAATGACATTGCACGCATGCTGAATCTCATCAGGCACCATATTTCATCATGCATTTCAAATTCTTCATATTATATATCAAATGCGTGTATGAATTACAAGATATAGGGGGAGATCTCCATAATTCAACTCTTCAAATGTGCAATGCCTCAAAAGCAAATTCCTCACTATGCACATCTTCAGGGGGAGTTCTTCTATATCTTGCAATCAAATTCCTCAATATCAGTGTATACACTTCATATATTTATCCCCGTTGAAAACTTAACCTATGTTGTCATCAATCACCAAAAAGGGGGAGATTGTAAGTGCATCTAGTGCCCCTTAGTGATTTTGGTGTATTGAAGACTTATAGGTTAAGGGACTAATGCGTTTGTGAGTGTACACAGGTCTATAAGTCTATGAGGAGTTTGATATTTAGAGAGAAAGTCGACCCCTAAAAATGAAGTTCTTCAAGTGAAGACTTTGATATTCTGAAGACTTTCTGAAGACTTTGAAAGTGAAGAAATTGGTGTGACCTTGAAGACTTGGTATTCATTTCTGGAACATGAAGCGTGAAGACTTTTGTTTTCGTAGTTTCATTTTCTCTTTCTTGAGTCATAGGAAACACCGTACTGTTAAAGGGGGTCGAGGAAATACTAAGGAAAAATTTCTATGTGATGCTCAACTCAAAATCCTACACCTACCAATCCCTTCGAGTGAAGCCTTTGGAAATCTCATACAGTTCAGTCACTTTCTTCAGTGACAGAGACGAAGTTCTTCTGGTCATTGATGAATTTGTTCTGACTGAGGAGTTAGGAATTCGCCAGTGCGAATTACCTACACAGTGAGGAACATGATAGCCCTGAGGAATTTGAGAGTCAAATTTCCGACCGTTGCTGTGCTGCGCGCCAGCTGTCCCAAAATATCTTATCCACCTAACGGTCATATCATTGAGGGGCATTTATGTCTTATCATGTCGGGCTGCTCCCTAGGCTATAAATAGCTGCCCCCTACAACCACTAGTCGGTTGGCTGCTCCGAGAGAACTTGACACTTGTCATTTGAGAGCAACCCATCCTTCGAGGACTTTGAGCAAAAATCATCAAGTGAGGAAAATCCCAAACCCAAACACCTACAAACCCCAAAGTGATTGAGCATCACTGAAGAAATTGATCCCGCGTGGATCCGACGCTTGTTACCTTTGAAGACTGTGCTTCTTCCAGACGGTTAGGCATCAAGGTCTAGAGCATCCAAGAGGAATTGTGGATTGCCGAGTGATCAAGTCTATGAAGGTTTGGAAGTCGCCTGAAGACTTACCACGAGTGATTGGACGGGATCTGTGTGATCTTAGTTCAAGGAGAATATGGTGAGGACTGGGTGTCCTGAGCTGCGTGCTCAGAGACTGGGTGTCCGGGACTGCGTGTCCTCGAGTTTAAATACTTAGCCGCTCCAACCAGACGTACAACTGAGACAGCAGTTGGAACTGGTTTACCAAATCATTGTCTTCACCAACCTACTGGTTCTATTTCCTCAACCTTTTCATTTCCTCATTACTGTGTTGAGTGTTTGTTCATATCTGTGTTTGAAGACTTTGACTGAAGACTTTCTCAATTTCCTCAGTTCAATTTCTTCAGTCTGTTTGTCTTCATCTTATGTTATCCTGTGATTACGCTTCCTGTACTCTGTGCTAGTCTTCATTTCATCATGATGACCATGCTTGTATTCTGTCATACTTAATTCTGAGTACTTATTCCGCTGCTAATAGTTCTTCGCTAAGGAATTTCCTCACCGGCAAATTCCTCAGTGAAGAATTCATAAAAATCGCCTATTCACCCCCCCTCTAGTCAACATAACGCACTTTCAGTCCGCCCCTATCCCGGCGGACACTGACGCTGAGGCGCTGGAGGCACGCCGCCTTGCCCTACTTGTGGAGGGCTAGAAGATAGCCACCATGAGACGCCTCACGGAAGCCCATCAGCGCGAAGTCGACCGCGCCGCCTACGACACACCGCCTCCAGAAGGACCAAGCCGAGTCGGCGTCGTCAAGAAACGCGGCGCAGCCATCACCAGCATGATGGGCGCGGACCGCCCAGTCTATGCCACGCCCCTCGAGAACCTGCGCGCCGCCCAGTCAATCGTTGATGAGCTAAACGGACTGGGGGCCGACGAGCTCCCCTACATGACCAGACACACCCAGCAGCTGATCGATGCGGCTGCAACACGGCATGAAGCCGATGTCCGAGCTGGAAGCCCCCCTCACCGAGAGCACGGCGCGACGTCGCGCACGCCAACCGCGGGTGTCGCCCATACGAGACAGGAGAAGGAGTCGGCTGCCAGCCGCAGCCGGACTCGCATTACCATCGAGCGCGACGCAGAAGGCCACCCCCGAGGAGTGCAGCGACGAGGCGACCTGCCTCCTCCTCCGCCTCGCGGGGAAAGATATCCTACCCCGCCACCTGTCGAGCATCCGACTCTCAGCGGCCGCGAAGGAGTCGGCGAGAATGATGCCCGCCATCGGATCGACCGCCTAGCGTGATCCCTACCCCTGGAAGAAGAAGATGATGTCGGCCCGCCTTGTTTTGGCCCCCGCATCCATGACGAGCCCTTTCCCAAAGGGTTCTCGCTCCCAAGAGACACGCCCGAGTACAACGGCTCCGTGAAGCCGGAAGACTGGTTGATTGACTACTCCACCGCCATTCGCATAGCGAATGGCAATCGACGCGTTGCTGTGAAATATGTCCCCCTGATGCTCCAAGGCACGACGCGCTCCTGGCTCAACAGCCTCAAGCCTTACAGCATCAACAGCTGGCTGGACTTCACCGAAGCCTTCATATGCAACTTCACCAGCACCTACAAGAGGGCTCCCAAGCCTCGACAGCTCTCCTTGTGCGTACAAGGGCCCAGCGAATCAACCCGCGACTACCTCATGCATTGGGCCGAGCTCCGCAACTCCTGCGAAGGGGTGCACGAGGTCCAGGCCATAGAGTACTTCACCGCCGGGTGCCGCGAGGGAACTCTCCTCAAGCACCGACTCCTCTGCGACGAGCCGGCAACCCTCGATGAGCTACTGATCATTGCGGACAAGTATGCCATGGCCGACTCCTCGATGAAGACCGAGCATTGGGTAGACGCCTCCGGAAAAGTGCTGACGCCGGCTCCCAATACGCCACCCGGAGAATCAAGCCGGCGCCCGTATCAAAATGACCACAAGCGCAAGGCCCCTATGCCGCCTTCCACCAGTCGGCAGGTGGCCATGAAGAAGAGCAACCTAAGGGACGACCGGCTCCGAAGAAGCAGAAGGGCGGTAGGCCGGCTTGGCAGCCGGCTTTCTCCTACGAGCAAACCCTCGACGCCCCTTGCAAGTTCCACAGCGGCGCAAAGCCATCCAACCATACAACACGGAAGTGTCATTGGCTCACCCGAATCTCCAAGGGCGAGGGGCTGTTGCCGCCTCCGCCTGCAGGCCAGCCGCCTCCTGCCCCGCAGCAGCCGGCCGCTAGGCCTGCAGTCGGAGCCATCCAAGACGAGTTCCCTGACGAACAAGCCGCCTACGTCGTGTTCACTAGCCAGACAGAAGATCGGCGCAGCCGGCGCCGATAGTAGCAAGAAGTCAACACGGTCGCCTCCAGTAACCCTGAGTTCATGCATTGGTCAGAGAAGCCCATCAGCTGGAGCCGGGACGACCACCCAGAGGTGATGCCGTCTCCTGGCTCCTATGCCCTGGTTCTAGAAATCACCCTGGCGACAGAGAGGCATGCCGCCCGATTCTCCCGCGTACTGATAGACGGCGGGAGCAGTATCAACATACTGTACCGAGATACAATGGAGAAGCTCAACATCAAGCCCAAGCAACTCATGCCAAGCCATACTGTGTTCCACGGCATCGTACCCGGCCTGTCCTGCTCACCAATCGGCAAGATCAAGATGGACGTCCTCTTTGGGGACAAGGATCATTTCCGCCGAGAGGCAATATGGTTCGAGGTAGTGGATTTGGAGAGCCGGCGGTGAAGCCGGAGCCGCCTGTCTCGCCGCCGCCCCTTGCGGCGTCGTCATCCAGGGCGGCCGCCCCCAAGTCAGTGTCCTCGGAGTCGTCCACCTCGTGGTCAGGGGCGAACTCGCGCTCCGGCCCCGCAGTCCCAGCCGAAGGATGAAGGAGAGGATTCTGATTGAAGACAAACCGACTAGTCAAGAGTCGGCCAGAAAAGAAGATTGGGCAACAAAGAGAGAAAGAAAATTTACCAAGGGCGGTGGATTGGCGTGAGAGTACGGCGCCTTGCCATACTGCCAGTCCTCGGTGAGCTTGCAGTTGGCAATGTAGTTCACCATGTACGACACCTCTTCGTGAGGCATCTCCCTGGTGCTGAGCCGGCTCGGGTCGAAGCGGCCGCTCATCTGACAGATCAGATGAGGGCGGCCCTGAAGCGGGAGAACCCGGCGCTCGATGAAGGCGGCGATCAAGTCGGGCCCGGTCAGGCACTCCGACTGGACCAGCACCCGAAGCTGGGAGATGGGACCGGCTCCAGCCGGCATTAGCGACCTGGACCGATAGGACCATGAGGCCGGCCTCGCAGCCGGCGGGCCGGCTACATAAGCCGGCAAATTGACATAATCGCCATTCGGGGCAACGTTCTTCACTTAAAAGTAAGAACGTTGCCAGAGTTTCACCGATTGGATCAGCGTGATAGGAGGGAAGGGGTTGTCGGCGGTGGACCTCCTTATGGCGATGAAGGCGCCACACGGAGCCGGCACGCCCGCGACGACCGTGCCGAGCTTGGATTGGAAGAGCTCCCCCCAGAGCTCGATGGTGGGGAGGACGCCGAGGAAGCCCTCGCACAGCGAGACGAAGGCCGACAGCAGCACCACCGTGTTGGGGCTGAGGTGGTGCAGCTGAAGCTGGTAGAAATCAAGAAATGCACGGAAGAAGCCGCTCGCGGTGAGGCCGACGCCGCGCAGGCAGTGCGAGTAGAAGATTACTCGCTTGCCTTCCTCCGGCGCCGGCGAAACCTCCCTCGCTAGCGCGAGATGGACTCGCACGAGATGCTCGCCGGGCAGCCACCATGTCTTGCGGAGGAAATCAATGTGGTCGTCGCGGACGGTGGAGCCATCCCAAGAGCTGAACGTCGGAGCCATGACGGCAAGCGTGGCAGCGGAGAGTGCTCAGCATGGAGGTAGCAGGTCTGCGGCACGCTGCGAAGAGGGGAAGAATGGCGGAGCAGGGCACGGCGATGGGCTACCACGGCGAGGAAGGAAAGGGTGGGGGCGAGGGCGAGCGAGCGAACAACTGCTACTCCCCCTCCCCGCCCCTACTTATAGCCTCGCGCGGCGAAGCCGAGGAGGCGAGGCATGGGGGTAGGGGGTGTGGGATTAACTGCGCCCACTCCCCCATGACCCGCGATTATCGCGCCTTGATGACGAGTGGGAACTGCTGCCGGAAGACGTGCGGTTGGTTTCGGGCCACAAAGAATCCGCGCACGGGCCGAGGCGCGGAAGTGGTGGGCCCTGGCCTGCAGCGGCGTCCCGTCGCGCGCGTGGGCTGGCAGGCCCTTCCAGCCGAAGGAAGCCACACGGCATGCGGGTGGCGGGCGGCCAGCCCGCCGCTTGGCGGGCGCACCAGCTGTTTTCTCGCCTTAGGAATTTGGGAAGGCTTCGCCGAGAAGGCACGCGCAAGGGAGACCGGCTCCTAGCCGCCGGCTCTTCAGGATAGGAAGCTGGCCGAGCTTCTCGTTCCCCCCCTTCAGCCACGAAGACCAACCAGCTTCGGGGACTATTGTCGGAGTAAATGACCACGGGTAGCCTAATCGGCTCCCTTTGGCCCTTAGAAAAAAACAATGGGCTGACGGAGCCTTGAGGCACCCAAGACGCGGGGCCGCCTTCTTCCGGCCGGCTATCGCCTGGGCTAACTAGTGGAAGGTGGCCCGGCCGTAAACAATCTTCGGGGGACGCCACAACAGGGCCGACTCCAAGAAAGCCGGCCCATGCAGGGCCGACTGCAAGAAAGCTGGCCCATGGAGGAACGGCTCCAAGAAAGCCGGCCCGTGAAGGACCGGCTCCAAGAAAGCCGGCCCATGGCAGGCAGCCATGGGCCGCACCCCAAAGTCAAGCCCCCATAACAGTGATGAGACGGGGCGTGGCTACAGTGGACCCTGCCACCCTCGAATCTCGGAACAAGCATGGCTACAGTACGCCGTACAGGGCAAACATCCCCTGTCCGGCAAGGCACTGTTGCGATGAGAACCATGACGCCATCCACGATAGGCCGCTGGTACGGCCCAGACGCGGTAGGCCCCTTCGGTCAGAGAGACATCCGAAGGCGGCCTGGCCTCCCATAGCCGGCCTAAGGCCAGGCCAGTTTCCTGCAGCCGGCTTGCCCCCCTTCTCGGGGCACGCACACCATCAAGCGGACAGGACGAGGTAAGGCTACAGTGAGCGCCCGCAAGGCGGCGACACTGTAGCCATGCTTACCTCGACAAAGCCCTCGTCATCAGAGGCGAGGCGACAGTAACCAGCCCCCGACAAGACCCCTCAAGCGGTGGGGCTGGTATCCGGCGGGACCCACCAAGTCGGCGGGCCCCAAAAGCCGGCGGACATAGACACTGACGGCCTGGGCCCACGCCCAGGCCGGATTACCATTGTACCCCCGGGGGGTAGGCCTATATAAACTCCCCGGGACACCCATGCAAAGGGTTGGACCCTGATAGTTTTAGCCACGACATAGAGGGAAGAGAGGAGCTAGCCGTTCCCTTCTTCTTCTTGTCACCGAACAGCTCTAGGAGCAGCTTGTAGCAACTTATTCATCTAGTGATCATGCGGAGACCCCGCAGAGCAGCAGTAGGGGTGTTATCTCCACGGAGAGCCCCGAAGCTGGGTAAGGTTCGCCGGCGTGCATGTGTTCGCCTCATCCCGTTTCCAGGCACCGGCGACATCTTACTGGCTCCCACAATGATAAGCCATCCATTGGCATATGTCGCACCTAACACCCGAGAGTCTCCTACATGACAACATGCCTATCCTCGACGAGTCCATCCCTCCAAAGGGAAAACCGATGGCCATGGTGGACAATGATGCACCCCCACATGGTTCCATCAAGATGAAGATGACAATGAGACGATCTTCAACACCTCACCTACAACACATGAGCGACAATCCAAAGGTAACATAGGTGATGGTACTTCTCTTGTCCCACTAGTGGACTATCTTGACATCGATTGCTCCCATGATGTTGACCCAACTATTACCATGCTTCACGCTAGTGAGAATTATTCATGCCTTGAGTTACCTATTTATGATGAATATGATGATGAGCATGTTGAGTTGCCTAGTTGTGATGCTATGCTCCATAGGATATCATGTGAAAATTCTTTTGGTCACATCATGTTTGACAATCCATTGAACTTGTCATATGCTATGAGTGAGATCTCCCATATTGCATCATTTCAATCTCAACATAGTAACTATGCATGCCCCGTTAAAATAAATCCTATTTGCACTTATGTCATAGATGACGAGATGATGGTCATTGGCTTTTGTTTTTCATGTGATGATATTTCCATGCTTCCTTTACATCATTTGCGCAATTCATCTACTATGCCATGCCATGATCACATTGTTCTGAATATGCATTGTTTTGGATGTTGTCAATATTCTCCACGTGATGTTTCTACTCTTGCTCATGAGGAGACCCCCATAGTTTCCTCATACATATTAGGAGATCTTGATGAATTCCATACTTTGCATGGTTCCCACGATTGCGTGCACCTTATGCATTCCATGAATAATAATGCTCTAGATATTTATCATGATGCATTACACAATTTTAGTCTCCATTATGCGATATATAATAACAAACCTCTCATGATGGATGACATGTTTCTATATCACGCATCTCATTTATTTGAGCATTGGCTATTTAGTGCTAACCAACACAAGCACGTGCGCATCATGATGGATGATGTGTACATATACCACACACACACAATTTTCCCTTTGTTTTTGTTTTGTGTAGGTACTCATGTATACTCATCAACCTCTCAATCCCAAGAGTTGACAAAACGAGCTCTTGAGAGCAACGATGACTATCCTTACCACTCTTCTCTTCGCGCAAGGACTACACGAATCTCTTTCACTTGGCTCTCACACGGCTATGGGCTATTTACCACTTGTCACCTTATGCTCATTTCTCTGTGTTCACTTTGCATGTTATCCTTGCTTCTATGCCTTTGCCATGCAATTGTGACCCTTGTTTGCATCTACCCATGATTCACCATTATGATACTCCTATGTGTATTTGCATGCTTGGTGGAGACCCTTGTTGCTATTGCCATATTTATCATGTGCCCCATGTTATTGATGCTTGCTGTGTTGGGAGAGTCATGATGCCCCATTGCTATTTACATATGGTCTCTCGCCAATACATTGATGACATTTTACTCATATCTTTCTTTCATGCTTGTGCTATGACATGTGAATTATTCATGCCCACTATTTGCACACATGACATTCTTGCCATGATTCCTTCTAGTACGTTGCATCTTCGCACTACTAGCATGCTTGCCTTGATTGCTAGGATTGCTTGCTTGGTTGCATCACCCATGTTCCACTCTTACTCGCTTTCTTGGGTTGATGACATATATTCTCATGCCTCTCACATGATATATCTTGATCATTGTCTCTTGTGTCCATTAGTTGCATCTCTCATATCACCTTGTATTGAGTGCAACCATACTATGCTTATTGCTCTTGGAGACTTTGACAACTTACTTGTGATGCATGCTTGTTTACTTGAGCCTATTGTATTTGGTTGTTCTCGCATCATATGCCTCCATACTATGAAATGCTCCCTTGTTCTTTCTTATGATGAGCATGATGCATACAGTTGTTGGGTATCTTACCACACGAATGTTAGGTTTTGCATTTACGCTAACCTCATTTGTTTTTCCGAGTGTTTGTCATGTTCGTTCATTTTGAAGGAATCACAAGGCGATACCATCATGAGACATCTTGGTTATGTGAAGGCATACAAGATGCGCAATGCCATCATCCTTAAGAACCTCCTAAAGGTGACCTCCTTCGCTTGGAGCCATCTTCAAATATGCATATTGGATGGGCCATACTTTCATTGTTGTTTCCTTCTTCTTGTCTACATGATAGATATATTAGACGGAGGACCGACATTGGAGATGGACCCTATGGACCTTCAAGTTGAGGAGTGCCATGACATCGAGCTATGGTACAACACCACCCATGACAAATTTGCACCCTATGCATGGATTGACACACATTATGATTGTCTTGTTGCACCTATTCCCATGTCATCCATGATATACGAGCTTGCGCATTTTCTTAGCAAATTTGTTGTGATTTTTCTTTATGGCATATTCATACATCGTGATCATATTGCCTACCATCAATTGCATGATAACATAATCATGTTGAGCATCCATTGCCATATTCATGCTATTGATAAACCGTCTCACTATGACATCATTTTGCACCGTGGTTGCATTCAACATATTCACAACACATTTGTGTGCACAATGATTGCATTTCCTCCCATGAATGATTTGCATCTCATTCTAGATCATCTTGATAAGCTTCATGCGTTTTGTCATGACCAATCTTGCCGCACAGACTCATTCTTACATGATGGACACTTTGTGTGCGCTAACCATTGTATTTCCGAGTGTCGCTTGTGTTTGCTCTTTTTGCATGTCTATCACTGTGGCGACACCTTGGACTACTTGGATTGCGCCATGTCTTCAACTTCGTCCAACTACAAGTCCGTCTACGACAACCGTTTCCATGGTGATGAGGATCACGATCCGAGGTCGGATCTTTCCCAAGGGGGGGGGGGCGAGATGATGCGGAGCATCCCACGTTCATCCCCATGTACACTTCGAATACTCTCCAAACCCCAAGAGGACTTATGACGAGACCTCAAGTAGACGCCATTGGACACAAGGTGAACTCGCTCCTTTCTGATCCTTCACTCTCTACATGTGAGACATGGCTACTACCTCAAACGGAAACACTATGTGTGCTTAGGTACTTGGAGGAAAGCCATCGTACATCTACATCCATCGGACAAGACGGCAAGGCTACCAACCGCGAAGGACAAGAAGAAGATCTACCGGAGAAAACTCCAGCCACCGGACGACTGGTCGGGACCGAACGTTCGGCGCCTGAAGCCCTAGCTGCCAAGTCCCAGCCAACGCAGGCCCCAGCGAGAGGACGTCCGGCCCGGACCGGACGAGCGGCCACACTCTCCAGCTAGCGGACGACTGAAGTCACCGGATGTCCGGCACCCCCCAACAGAATGGATATTAATGGAAGTATGAAGATACCGGACGACCGGAGCCTCCTTCACAGAACACATCTAGCGGATGTCCGACGACACCGAACGTCCCGACCCCCGTGAGCCACTGGACGACCGGTCCCCGGCGGACGTCCGGTACCTGTCTGTGCACAGTTTTGGGCCGAAGCCCATGTACCCCTTCACTTCGCCCCCTTTTGCACTAAGACTATAAATAGACCTCTCCCACCTCCTAGTTAGGGTTATCATCGGTTTAGCTCATATTTGTGTGAGAGCCTTGCTCATCCACTTGGATACTTCTCCTCGGAGTTCACGACCTCTTCGGAGAAGATCCCCCAAGCGGATTCAAGACCCCTTCAAGGGAAGACGATCAAGACCTCCTCACGGAGAAGAATGGTTCCTTTGTATCCTTACCGTTGTTGATTGTGGATCATGTGTTACTCTTTGTTTTCGGTGATCTAGAACTTGTGTGATTGATTCCTTGTCGGTTTAATGATTCTCTCATTTTCCTCGTGTTTCCCCTTTTGTGCTTCCGCGTGTTCTTCATGATTCCCCGTAAGATCCACTCCAAACATGAAAGATCGTCACCATAGGGTTCCGCCCTACATCACAACCACATATCACGTGGAGGTCGAGGAGCTAATGGCGGTCCATGGCGCGATGGCCGCTGTGCGTGTTGACTCGGAGGAAAACCTCGCCTGCGCCACCGCCAACATGGTGCAGGCTCTAGCCCAAAAGAAGTGCCCCGACGACTACACCCCAGGACTTAACAGGTATGATCTGACCAGCTAAATCTTACCAATACCACTTGCAATGTCTATGTTTTGTACGGTTGATGTATTAAGCATGTTCATGCCTTGTTTATTTCAGTATTGCACACTACGTGACGTTCAAGTATTAACTGTACAGTTCAATTTCACCAATACCAGCAACAAACTTTGCTACCATGCTACTCTCCGCAATGAAGATATACTAGAGATGCTGCCCATTTGCTAGTTTTGGTGGATGCTAACCCTGTTGTACTTAACATGCCTATCCATGTACTTACGTAGGGCCATAATGGGCGACATTGTTGTTTGCTGTCGAGGTTAGCTGCATCCCATGTCTTACAGTATTTTACATCATTTGTGCAATTACAGTTTGGCTTCTAACATTTACTTGCTTCTTGTAGGTACACATGTAGGGGGCACTGATCCACGCTTCAACCCAGAGGAAGAGCTTGCCTCCGCGGCCGCTGACTTTGGCCGGGCTCTGGCCAAGGTGAAGTGCCCCAGCAACTACCTCTTATGACTTACCAAGTATGAACTCACTAGTTCAATCTTACCAATACCAGTTGCAATTAATATCTATGTTTTGTATAGTCGATATCTTAAGCATCTTGTAGTAAACATGCCTAACACGTTTTAGCTATTTTCCCTACATTTTTGTAGACAACTAGGCCATTATCTGCTCTGGCAGCACCTGCCTTGTGATGTTTAACTCTGCCAATTGCATTTTTATCAGTACTGGTTTCAATGGCCATTAAGCCTATTGCAATTAACAGTTGTATCCATTTTTATACAGTTGTATTTCAATGGCTACAAATTTACAAAACATGAATTAGGATGCTGTTAAGCCTGTTGCAATTAACAGTTGTATCCATTTTTTAATCCGTCCCTTTGGTACCGTGTTACTCTTTCACAATGAAGATATCCCTACAGATGCTGTCGTTTTATTACCATTTGCTATTTTTGGTGGATGTTAACCCTGTTGTAGTTAACATTGGCTTTCCATGTACTTACACAGGGCTACAATTGGGATGCTGTTGTTTGCCGTCGAGGTTAGCTGCATCCCATGTCTTATACACCATCTACTCCTAAATTTAAGTAGTTTTAGAGATTCCAATATAGACTACATAAGGTGCAAAATGAGTGAATCTAGATTCTAATCTAAACTTCTATAATTCTATATACATCTGTATGTAGTTCATATTGAAATCTCTAAAAATACTTGTACTTAGGAACGTAGGTAGTTGTATTTTGCATCTTTTGTGCAATCTCATTTAGCTTCTAACATTTACTGGTTGCTTGTAGGTACGTATATGAGCGGTACTGATCCATGCTTTGATCCCTTTTGCGTATGGGGCAATGAGATATTCATGAACAAGCGTCAAGTGAGGAAACTAAGAAATATTGTTAGGCAAAAGAAACGGGTGATGGGAATTAAGCTCTTTATTTACACTTTGTCCAAGTCATCAGTGTACTTTAGGGTGGTAAGTAATCTGTTGCCTTTTCCCCCTGCCCACAACAAGTTACTCTATTAGACCCCATGATCTGATATTTTTCTCTTTTCAGTGGTTTCCAAAGCTATTTTCTGATGATTACCTTGCAAACTACATGACTGGAGTGGAGGCAACTAAGGTTAAATTATATAATTGATGCTACCATGATAATGCTCTAGAAGTCTTCCTGAAGACGGTGAAGGATGAGCGGGCGATCGTCACAAGGGGTTGGACAAAAGTTGTTCATGCCTATGGCATGCAGGAAGGCACATTATGGGCATTCTGCTTCTTCAACAACATCGTCAGTCAAAATGATTTACACTTGTCTCTTCACCTTTACCACCTATAAATATTGTGGTTCATCATAGTTAATTGATGTCTAATCCTGTAATTACTGAACATATTGTGCTAACAATTTTATTTATGGATTCATTGTTAAACCATTGTGCTGAGAATTTGAATTGCATATTTCATATTTCAAAATTTCCAATTCGAATAATAAATTACAGCCAAAAAATTGTACAGGAGCGAATAGAATAATGTGCACATGGTTAGAACAAAAACAGCATGTGCGATGAAAAAAGAAAACAGACGGTTCTTTGATGTGAAACGTTTGTGATGCCCTTCGGACGCACACATGGTTTCGTCTCATATGTGTGTGCGATTCATGGTAATACGGCAAATGTTTCAAACCAGTGTACGTGTGTGATAGGAATACCAATCACACACAGTTACAAAAATATACACGTTGGCGTTAGTAGAGGCACAACACACATTTTACATTCTTGAACCGTGTGCGGTAACGTACCTATCACAAACATATCGGCAGATTAAATGTTGATGTCCACCTTTTTCACACGATAATAGCGTCCTAATAGTTTGGGATGTACATACGAACGGAAACGTTTTCCCGGGATTGACTATGTGGGATGTACATATGAACAGAAACATTTTCCCTGGATTCACTGTGTGGGATGTACATAAGAACAGAAACATACTCCTTGGATTGACTGTGTGTGACATACATATGAACGGAAATGCTTTTCTGGGATTCACCGTGTGGGATGTACATACCTGCGGAAACGATTGGGTTTCCATTGGTCACCCGATCCCACACGAAATCATTTGGTGTCCCAGGAGGCTCTATCCCCGACGATTTTTGGGTCGTGTGGGAAGGACCCCCTATCGCCCACAGTCACTTAGCGACAGTTCCAAATGCCATCACGGAAAGAGGTTAAAAACTATTTATATAGCACCGACGCGTACCAGTGATGGTACGGAGAGAGGTCCTTGATGTTGAAGACGTCAATCACGTTGTACTTGTCGTGTGGGAGATCGGTCTTGTATGTTTTTGTGGTGTGCTAGGACCTTGAAGTGTCCTTGATGTTGAAGACGTCAATCACGTTGTACTTGTCGTGTGGGAGATTGATATTGTATGTTTTTGTGGTGTGCTAGCACCTTGAAGTGTCCGTTGGCTCGAGGGAGAAGCTTGGACTTACGCTCGTTGGGGAAGTGGTCCTTGTGAAGGGCCACACGAGATCTCCAGCATCAAATTTCATGGATTGCTTGTTGATGTTGAGCTTGGCTGCGAGACATTGTACTTCGCGCTCGATGGTGTGCCTTGTATCTTCATGCATCTTCTTGAGGAAGTTCACTCGTGCACTTGCATCCATATTGGTGCGCTCTTGTAGTGGTAGAGGGAGAATGTCCAATGGGGACAACAAGTTGAAGCCGTAGAAGACCTCGAAGGGGGACTTGCCGGTAGTAGAGTGTCTTGCGCGATTGTAAGCGTACTCGGCGATGGGTAGGAACTCCTCCCACTCTTTGATGTTCTTCTTGATCAACATGCGTAGTAGAGTTGAGAGCGTTCGGTTCGTCACCTCCATTTGGCCGTCGGTTTGAGGATGGTATGCCGAAGAGAACAAAAGCTTCATTCCGAGCTTCTCACATAGGGTCTTCCAAAAGTAGCTCAAGAATTTGACGTCACTGTTCGAGACAATAGTCTTTGGAACTCCCTGTAGGCGCAAGATTTCCTAAAAAAAGATTTGCAACATGTGAAGCATCGTCTATCTTGTTGCATGGGATGAAATGATCCATTTTAGAGAATTGGTCCACAATAACAAACACATAATCTTTGCCATTTCTAGTTCTAGGCAAACCAAGCAAAAAGTCCATACTAATGTCTTCCCATGGGTGATATGGAATTGGAAGTGGCTTATAGAGACCATGGGATTGAGCTTTTGACTTTGCTTTGCAACATGTTGAGCATCAGTTGGTCAAGCGTGAGACATTGCTGAACATCTTGGGCCAAAAGTACTTCTTGGAGAGCCTGGCGAATGTCTTGTCGCGTCCAAAGTGTCCCATTAGTCCTCCTTCATGAGAATCTTGCAGAAGTAACAAACGAAGAGAACACTTGGGAATACATAGTTTGTTAGCTCTCATAAGATAATCATCTTTAGTGTAAAAGCGTTCCTAAGATGTATGCATCAAACATTTGGCATAAGGAATTGCAAAAGTAGGATCATGAGCATACAAGTGTTTTATGTGCTCAAAGCCGATGACATTCAATTCAAGTTGGGTAACAAGCATGCATCTACGGGAAAGCGCATGTGCTACTACATTTTCCTTATCTTTGATGTATTTGATGACATAAGGAAATGACTCGATGAATTCACTCCATTTAGTAGGACGCTTGTTCAACTTAGTTTGACCCTTAAGATACTTAAGTGTTTCATGATCCGTGTGAAGAATGAACTCATGAGGGCGGAGATAATGCTCCCAAACATGCAAGACTCTAACTAAAGCATATAGCTCTTTGTCATATATGGGGTAATTGAGTTGCGCTCCGGAAAGCTTCTCACCAAAGTAAGTTATGGGGCGCTTCTCTTCCATTAACACACCTCATATGCCATAACCTCTAGCATCGCAATATATCGCAGATGGTTTATCAAAGTTGGGTAATGCAAGCAAAGGAGCATGTGTAAGCAAATTCATAAGCTCATTGAAAGCGGTGTCTTGGGATGGTCCCCAAACAAATGGTGCATTTTTCTTACTCAAAGCATGCAAAGGATATGCAATAGTGCAAAAGTTCTTAACGAATCTATGGTGGGAGCCAGCTAGACCAAGGAAACTTCGCAATAGTTGCAAGTTGGTTGGTTGGGGCCAAGTTTTAATAGCATTGATCTTAGATTCATCTACAAGCAAACCCTTAGAAGATACTACAAAACCCAAGAAAATAAGCTTATCAACACTGAAGAGGCATTTGTCCATATTAGGATATAGACATTCTTTCCTAAGGGTTTGCAAAACGGTTCTAAGATGGGTGACATGATCTATGAGGGATTTGCTTAAGAAAAGGATACGCCAAAATAGACCACAACAAATATGCCAATGTACGGGTGGAGAACAAAATGCATCACACGCATAAAGTTCCGAGTGCTTCGGATAAGCCCATAGGCATGACCAACCATTCATACAAGCCAAACTTGGTTTTGAAAGCGGTTTTCCATTCGTCACCCTCTTGGATGCGAATTTGGTAATAACCACTCTTAAGATAAATCTTAGAGAAAATGGTCGCTCCGCTAAGATCATCTAGCATATCGTGAAGGCGTGGAATGGGGTAACAGTATCTAACGGTGATAACATTGATACGACGGCAATCAGAACACATGCAATAAGAACCATATTTATTGGGAACAACGATTATCGGGATGGCACAAGGGCTCAAGATTTCTCATATATGGCCATTGACGATTAGTTGTTGTACTTGCCATTGGATCTCCTTGGTTTCCTCGGGGTTGACGCAGTAGGGAGCCTTGTTAGGAAGAGGTGCTCCGGCGATGAGGTAGATGCGGTGTTCGATGCCTCGAAGGGGAGGTAGACCTGAAGGTAGCTCGACAGGGAATACATCTTGGAATTCCTGCAATAAAGAACACACCACTAAAGGTAGATCATGAGAGGTGTTAGTTTTTGGTGCCTCATCCTTGCACAAAAGGACTTAGAGCATAACACTTGATGGTTCTCACACACTTCTCTCGTCTCACTTTTTGTAGCAAAAAGGACTAGATTTTTCTGATCACTCATCATGGAGGCACTTGATTTTGGCTTGTGGCACTCACTCTCTTTGTGGTGGCTCGCTCTCTCACTTTTCTCTCCATGATGGGTGGTGGCTTGTTTGTGAGCGATTATTTGACTTGGAGACATAGGTCATAGCACATACTCCTTTCCCTTCATCTTGAAGCTATAGTGGTTTGTTTGCCCATTGTGGATGACACCAAGGTCGAATTGCCATGGTCGTCCAAGAAGGAGGTGGCAAACGAACATCGGAACGACATCACACTCCAAAGTATCTTCATATGCTTGAAGGAAACTTGCACAAATATGTTCCACTTGGATAGTGCCGGAGTTGTTAAGACATTGGACCGTATAGGGGTGGGGATGCTTCATCTTGACAAATTGGAGTTTGGAACATACCTCTTCACTCGCTAAGTTATGGAAACTCCCTCCATCAATGATGACCGTCACGGACCTTCCATTGATGCCCTCCTTGGTGTGGAAGATATGTCATCTTTGTTGCTCGTCTTTTTGATGTTGAGGTGTCGGGACCTTGGAGACAATGAGAGCGGGGCTCGAATCTTCATCACAAAAGACTTGATCATCTTCATCTTCGTTCACTTGCCGGTGCATGGCCACTTGCTCAAGGGCTTCCATTTCCTCTTCACTCATGGAGTCATAGGTTCCATCATCGTTGAGGATCATGGTGCGCTTACTGGTTCACTCGAAAGACTTGTGGCCTCGACCGCCACATGTGAAGCACTTGGTTGAACTTGTCTTGATGTTCTCATCGGTTGGAGTAGATGTTGATGAAGCTCTTGGCTTGAAGTTTCTTGTACTAGGAGGACGACTTGAAGGTGTCAAAGTTTTCTTATAACTTGACTTGTCGCCGTTTCTTGGTGAATCTTTTGTCGAGGTAGGAGTCATCGTAGTTGTTGAAGGTTGGTTGTAGGATGAGATGTATGTCCTGGAAGTGAACTTGGCATACTTGAAGTCATCTTGCACTTGGCGTTCCGCGTTGGTAGCTTGGTTCACTAGCTCGATGAGGTTGGAGTAGGTTTGGAAGTCGGCGATCTTCTTGATAGGATGGTTGAGTCCTTCAAGAAATGTGCCATAGTTTGTTCATCATCTTCCTTGACATTGGCTCGTATCATGGTGATCTCCATTTCCTTGTAGTACTCTTCAACGGTCTTTGTTCCGTGCCTGAGGAGTTGGAGTTTCTTGAAGAGGTCGCGGTTGTAGTAGGTTGGCACCAAGCGTGCTCGCATGACATCCTTCATTTGAGCCCATATTGTGATGGGAGGCTTGCCTCTTGTCTCGCGGAGCTCAATGACTTGCTCCCACCAAATGAGGATGTAATCTTGGCACTCAAGAGATGCCATGGCGATCTTCTTCTCTTCCTCATAGTTGCGCAAATGAAAGATCTTGTTGACCTTCAATGCCAATGAAAGATATTCTTTGGGATCATTGCTTCTAGAACACTTGGGCATGGTGAACTTGAGTTTGTCGTAGCGTTGCTCTTCATTGTGTTGGGGTCAAGGGTGATGATGATGCCCTTGGCGTGGAGGGTTGTCAACCTCATGCTGCTCTTGGCGTTAAGGATTCCTAGTGTCTTGTTGCTCTTGATGAAGTTGTCGTTCTTGTCAGGAGCTTGAGGAGCTTGACGTTGTGAGTGTGCTTGATAGTTCCTCTCTTGAATTTCATCACGAAGTGCTTCTTCTTGTTTGCGTGTTTAACCATTGCGGTTGGCGAGGGCATGTTGCGTTGCGGAGGGCACGTTGCACCTCAAGTGCTTGGGTTTCAGGACATTGTTGTTGTTGATGGAGTGCTTCGGTGTCTTGCTTGTCTTGGTGTTTGCGTGCCTTCCTCTTGTTGGCATAGGTGTTGCCTTTCTTGTGCTTGTGCAAAGGTAGCTTGGTTTTGACGATGCCGATGTTCTAGCGCTAGAAGTTGCTCTCGAGGATCGGTGCCGTGTAGAGGATTGCGGTTTGCTTGACGGTCTTGGCGCACGTCTCGACGTAGAGTGTTCGATGTCGGTGTACTTGAGCCAGAGATTGTGTCGTCGGAGTGTCGACTCGAGCAGCTCCATCTTGAATATGATGAAGTGGTAGAAGCGTGGTTAACCAACAAGGCACGAATCTCTTCCATTCATTCATTGTTCTCTTATTTTTGTTCGTCGAGCTTGCTGTTGAAGTAGTCTCTTGTATGTTGCTCGGAGATGCGCAAGTCGGTAGCGATATTGTCGATGCGGTTGCCCAATGCTTGTTGTTCTTGATGCAAAGCTCATTGTGCACCGAAGAGGTGGTTCTTGGTGACGTAGGTGTTCAGGTCGTCATCTTGCTCGAGGAAGAGTGGGTTGGTAGAAGAACTAGGGCTATCCATCATTTCAAGCAAATATGTGAGTGGAAGTGATAGAGGTGAAGGTGTCCCGATGTTTCAATGAGATAGCTATCGTTTTCTGTGGGAGTGGACTTTGATGGTCTGACTATGAACGCGCGATGACGTCGCGCCTTAGAAATCGCTAAACTAGTTTCTGAGGGGTTATTGACCATGCCGGAGCACGATCAACCTGACCACGAGGTTCTATTTCCTACGAGCCAACGAAGAACAAGCAAGAAACTGAGATTGCAATCTAGATATTGCGAACTTAAGACAAAAGCTTTATTAATGAAGGTGCGGTTTTGTGACGTCTTGGTCAGGTAGTTCAACAGAAACGAAGTACGCGAAGTTGCAGCTATGGCGAACTTTTAATCTAAACAAAACCCAAAGTCTAAAATGTTCCCTAAGGGCTGTATATATGGAGGAAGAGGGGGGGGGGATTTCCCCACACATACAGATTCTAAAAACATCCTGTACTCAAGTATTTCAAAATTACATGGGCATGGCCCAATAATAAGGCAACGCAGCACCTATAATAGCCTCTAGACGAAATTTAGGAAGTGGCATCTTGTATATTTCGTCCAAGCTTTCATGCACTCATTACGGTGGCTTCAAAGTCATGGAATCATCACTTGAAACTTCATTCTTGTTCCCCTTGCGCATGCCATCATCTCCATGCTTAAACTTGCTCCAAGGTTCATATTTCTTGTCCAAGCTAGGCCCTTCATTTGTAAGCAAAAAAAATGTATCCAATTTAGGCATCATCATATTCTCATGAACATTGGAATCTTTACCAAGAAACAAAAGTACTTGGTAATTCAATTGGCATGCGCGAGCTCTAGTAATTGGTCCTGTATGTATATCAGCAGGGGTAGTGGGTGTAACAATGGTATTGACGTACTCATCATCCTCCCCTTCTTGAAGTGAAGTCGTCCTCGATGAAAGCTCATCTTCCTCACACAAATATGGCTTCAAATCTGCATTGTTAAAAGTGGGATTAACCCTAAAATTTGTAGGCAGCTCAATTTTATATGCATTATCATTTATTTTCTCTAACACCTTAATGGGACCATCAACATTGGGCATTAACTTTGATTTGCGCCAATCGGGAAATCTATCCTTACGGAAATGTAACCAAACAAGATCTCCAGGTGCAAAAACAACATGTTTTCTACCCTTATCTCTAGTAAGTTTATATTTGGCATTAAAGCTCTTGATGTTTTCCTTAGTTAACTCATGCATTTTTAAGATCAATTCAACATGTTGTTTAGCATCAAAATTAACCTTCTCCGAAGATGGAAGAGGCAACCAATCAATAGATGTATGAGGTAGAAAACCATACACAATTTCAAAAGGGCACATCTTAGTAGTAGAATATAGCAAACGATTATAAGCAAATTCAATATGAGGCAAGCATTCTCCCCCCATTTTTCTTGCTATTCTTCAAAACAACCCTAAGCATAGTAGATAATGTCCTATTGACTACTTCGAATTCCATCTGTTTGGGGGTGACATGTAGTACTAAAAAGCAGTTTAGTCCCCAACTTAGCCCATAAACATCTCCAAAAGGGGCTAAGAAATTTAGTATCACGATCTGAAACAATAGTATTTGGCACACCATTCAAACAAATTGTTGCGGGAAACCACGTCCACCTATGGGACCAAGGGTCCCTTGCTGGTTCGGCAGGGGGGATGTCATGTTGCACAAAGAGCTGAGGAGCGTGGGGCAACACGACAGAGATCACACGAGCAATTTTACCCAGGTTCGGGCTGCCGTGAGGCGTAAAAACCTACTCCTGCTATGGTGGATTGATGGTGGAAGAATGGTGGTGAAGCGTAGTACACTTCCCTGGCAAGGGGGGTAGTGGCTACACGCATATGAGTCTGTGGATGTCTAATGTAGGGCGGAACCCTAGGGGCCGATCTTTCACGTTTGGAGAGGATCCTACGGGGAAACACGAAGAACGCGCGGAAGAACATGAGGGAAATCATGGGGACAAACGAGAGAAACACTCAACCGACAAGGAATCGATCACACAAGGGTTAGATCATCGAAAGCACAAAGTATCACGAGATCCAAAATCAACAAAGGAAGATACAAGAGTAATCGTTCTTCTCCGTGAGGAGGTCTTGATTGTCTTCTCCGGATGGAGGCCTTGAATCCGAATGGATCTTCTCCGAAGAGGCGTGGTCCCTCACATGGAGTAGATCCGGTACGGATGAGCAATGCTCTATCTCAATGAGCTATCACAATGCTAACCCTAAAACATAGGTGGGGATGGAGTATATATAGTCTAGGGGCGAAGAGGGGTACATGGGCCTCGGCCCTACACTGTGCGCAGACAGGGAAGGCCGGATGTCCAGGCATCGGGCCGGATGTCCAGTGGCTCGCGAGGGGTCGGATGTCCGGTCGGCAGGGCCGGATGTCCGGGCTGGTGAAGATGGCCGTTCTGTCCTCTGGATGGGCGGCACCGGATGTCCGCTCGGAGGGGCCGGATGTCCGTTGCTTCGGGAGGCGCCGGATGACCGGGGTGCTGGCCGGATGTCCGCGCTGACGGGGCAACCTTCTGTGCTCCCTGGACGTCGGTGCCAGATGTCCGGGATTTTGGCCGGATTTCCGGTGGGGCGGGCCGGATGTCCGGGCTGGACGCCGTATGTCCGGTCCTTGTAGCTTCTTCTATAGAGTCCTGGCCATGTAGATCTCCAGGGGCCGGATGTCCGGGTTCCTGGTGGGATGTCCGGTGCCTGGAGGCTGTTCTTGCCTTCTTCCGTTGGTTCTCTTCTTCCGTGGACTTGGGGTCTTGACCATGTTCATGTGCATCCTCGGGGGGGTCCTCTTGGTACCTAATCATGCACAACATTCCGGATTGAGGTAGTAGCCATGTCTCGAGAGGATCGTGTGATATATCACTAAGGAGAGAAGTCACCTCGGTCTCGAGAGATCTAGCTCGTTCTCTAGTCATGGGTCCTCTTGGTGCTTGGTGAGACGATGGAAAGTCCATGGGGATGACCGAAGGATGCTCCGCATCATCTCCCCCCCCCCCCTTGGGAAAGATCCGACCTCAGATCGAAATCCTCATCACCATGGTACGGGGAGAGATCGCAGACATTGAAGATGTCGCTCACGTTGTACTTGTCGCGTGGGAGATCGATCTTGTAAGCGTTGTTGTTGTAGCGTCCTAACACCTTGAAGGGTCCATCGGCTCAAGGAAGAAGCCTGGACCTGCGTTTGTTGGGGAAGTGGTCCTTGCGAAGGTGTAGCCACATGAGGTCTCCAATGTTGAATATCATGGGATGCTTGTTGACGTTGCGCTTGGTCGCGAGTCGTTGTACTTGGCGCTCGATGGTGTGCCTTGTATCTTCATGCATCTTCTTGATGTAGCTTGCACGGGCACTTGCATCGAGGATGGTGCGCTCTTGTAGAAGAAGAGGTAGAATGTCCAATGGGGACAACGGGTTAAAGCCGTAGACGACCTCGAAAGGGGACTTGCCGGTAGTCGAATGTCTTGCACGGTTGTAGGCGTACTCGGCGATGGGTAGACACTCCTCCCACTCCTTGATGTTCTTCTTGATCAACACGCGAAGTAGAGTGGAGAGTGTACGGTTTGTCACCTCCGTTTGGCCGTCGATTTGAGGATGGTGAAAGTGCTAGTTATCGACTAGAGGGGGGGATGAATAGGCGATTTTTATCAAAGTCTTCAAAACGTGGAAGTTTCGAAGACAAACAATAGAAATGACCTAATTGATATGCAGCGGAAGATAAACTACAACAAGCAAACCATAGTCAAGTATGCAATAATGTGAAAGTACAAAGACTAATAGCAGCTTGGTAGTAAGGATCAGGATGGAAGATAGTATGAAGCCAACCAACGATAGTAGTCAAGCAATGAAGTCAAATAGGTACGACAAATAGGCAATGACTTCACGAAGACAAACTCAAAGTAAAGGGAGGGAGAGGATAGAACTAGTCACTTGTTGAAGACACAGGATTTGTTGGACCAGTTCCAGTTGCTGTGACAACTGTACGTCTGGTTAGGGAGGCTGAGATTCAACTCAGAAGACCGCGTCTTCACCTTATTCCCCTTGAGCTAAGGACACACAGTCCTCGCCCAATCACTCTGGTAAGTCTTCAAGGTAGACTTCCGAACCTTCACAGACTTCGTTCACCGGCGATCCACAATGACTCTTGGATGCTCAGAACGCGACGCCTAACCGGCTGGAGGATACACAGTCCTCAAGTGTAATAAGTCTTCAAGTCACTCAGACAGAAAGACTTTAGTGATGCCAAACACTCTTTGGCTCTGGGTGTTTGGGCTTTGTCCACGCAAGGATTTCTCTCTCTCAAAGGCTTTGAGGTGGGTTGCTCTCAAACGACAAAAGCCATGAACTAACTCTGAGCAGCCACCAATTTATGGTGTAGGGGGTGGGCTATTTATAGCCACAAGGCTACCCGACCTGATATGTCCAAAATGACCCTGGGTCACTAAGGAACTGACACGTGTTCCAACGGTCAGATTTCAAACACACACGGCAACTTTACTTGGGCTACAAGCAAAGCTGACTCATCTAGCTCTGGATAAGATTTGCTCTCATTGTATTCGCCCGAAGACATAGGATTTGCGTTGAGCATCACTTTAGTCATTCTGACTTTGTTCACTTGGACCCCACTTAATAGTACGGTGGTTCCTATGACTCAACAAAGAAGAAAAGGAAACAACGAAACAACACAGTCTTCACGCTCCATAGTCTTCACTCAATGTCTTCTCATGTCATAGTCTTCAATATGAATATCTTCACATACCACCATTGTCGTCAACGTCTTCATCATTTTTAGGGGTCATCTCCGGTAGGTAAACCGAATCAAAGAGGGACACTACCTGCGTTATCCTTTAATTCTCACAAATGCATTAGTCCTTCAACCAACTTTGTCGTCAATACTCCAAAACCAACTAGGGGTGGCACTAGATGCACTTACAATCTCCCCCTTTTTGGTGATCGGTGACAAACTGGTTGAAGTTTTCAACGGGAATAAAGTATGTGAAATTGTAAAGGCTCCCCCTGAAGATGTGCATATAATTAATTTGCTTTTGGAATGCAAATGCACATGGCAGGTTGTACTTGTGGAGATCCTCTTCAACTTATGAAGATAATTCATCATGCATGAAATGATATAACTAAGAGAGTGACATGCATAATGAAAAACGGACGTATGCAGAATGATCTAAGTGCGGAAGTTATCATTGCAAATGGAAAAGCAAATAAGTAGCAGATGACCATCGAGCTTAAGTGTTACAACTCAAAGAACGAAATGTATCAAAAGCAAGAGTTGTAATCACTAGGCAAAATATAAAGCAACCACCCATATGAACTCGCTTGAAGACTATCAAACTCATATGCTTCTCCCCCTTTTGTCAGGAATGACCAAAAAGGTTTGAAGACATAGAGCATCTACTCGTCCTCATGAGGAGTAGGTGAAGCAGCTAGGTTGTCGTTGTTGTTTGGCGGCGCGGACGAACTTGGCGCAGTGTCGATGCGTGCAGAAGTAGGGGGCGGTGAAGTAGCATCGTCTTCATCATCGATCACTTTGGCATTCACAGTTGCCGCGGAGGAGGAATAGTCAGAGTCTTCAAGGGATGGAGTTCGACGTAGGACAGCATTCCGTGGAGGAGTGGAGTCAAACTTGAATCTTTCAGTGAAGCCATCATCTTGAAGATCTACTTCAGCACTGAGCAGTGTTAAACTCTTCCATGATCGACGACAGGTCTCGTGAGTGACAAAGGCATTCTTGGTGGCAAGATTTCGAATGCGATTGACGTCCACCAAGAGGCTTTGCATCTGTCGCTTGAGCCAGAAATGATGCTTGTCTTGTTTCTGATGCAGTGCCACAAGAAGTTCTCGGTCATTTAGGACGCGAGAGCGCTTCTTAGGCCTTTGGGCAATTGTGCTCTCAGTAGCTTCAGTTTGCGCACGATGAGGCAGACGAGTGTTCCCAGCCATTGGATAGACACGAGTTACTGCTTGGACTCCTTCCATGGGCTGAGTGAAGCTTTGGTGTTTAGCATTTTGAAGACAAAGAGGCTTCTTGGCAGGCTCAGGGTATATGGCTTCAACTGACATATCAACCTCTGGTAGAAAGATCAGATGATTGCGAGCAGAGGGCTGATAGTTGATAGCAGAGTGTAGCTTGATGAGGCGCATGACCCATGGAGCATAGAATTTTAGGCCAAAAAGGTCAGATCCAGACGCAGCCAGTTGCGGGAGGAAGAATTCTTGTGTATTGAAGCTGATGCCATTGAGGATGTAAAAGACCAATGTCTTCATGGCTCCATCAAGTTTTGCGGCTGATGAATGCACTTTGATAGGCCATAGAGTCCGCCTGATGATGTGATATATTGTGTGAGGCAGATACTCAAGGTCATCAACAAAGAACTCCTTTGGGTATTCAGCGTCAGGTGGCAGAGGCTTCATCATGCTCAACATCTGGCTCATGTTGGGCTCTGGCTTATGGAAGATGCTCTCCGGTGCATTGCGGTGGAGTTGACAATCAGGTTCGAATAGCTCTCCGGGAGTGGGTAGGCCTGCAAGCTCAATGATGTCAAGAGCTTTGGCTTCATGATGAACATTTCCTGTCATCCACTCGAGAACCCATGTCTTTGTATCCCTGTTGTAGCCGCGAATGTGGAGGGTAGCATAGAATTGAAGCAAAAGTTCCTCATTCCAATGTTCTTTGTCTGTCACAAAGCTGAGCAGACCTGCATCACGAAAGTAGTCAAGTGCTTCTTCTAAGCATGGCAGTCCAGCAATGGCTTCAGTGTCGAGGCGCATATGAGGGAAAATGCGCCCTTGATCATACAGAACGCAGGAGTAATAGCTTCGCTGCTGATAGCTCCAGAAACGATCAGATGATAATCTTGGCCTTGAGTTGGGGTTCTTTGCGCTGTCAAAGAAGGTGTTGTGGCTTTTGAAGCCATTTGGATTGAAGGACCCTATAGAGGTGGCAGTATCTGGGAATCTTGGTAGTCTTGGCTTTGGTTTCTGGACCTGAGGCCTATGCTCAATATGATAATCAAACTGAGGACCAGAGGCATTAGGCGGAGGGACCAGAACGGGCCATTTGATAGTGATTAGCTGGCCATGGTTGTATGCTTGCTCGATTGTATGGGGCCTTGGTGGCGGAACAGGAGCAGTGGCAACAACAGTGGCTTCAGGATGCACAACAGAAGCTTCAGGAGCAGTTGCAGCATTGGCTTCTGGCGTATTGGTTGGTGCAGGCTCCACACTTGCTTCAGCCATGACTACGTCATTGGATTCATTTGTGTTGGTGGTGGCACACTCAAGATTTTCAACCTCCACTTGATGAGCTGGAGGGTCTGGCCCTGGCACGTTTACTTCAGGAACAACTTCTTCAGTAATGGGGGGAGTAGGGACACGTTCTTCTTCTTGTTCGTCATTGGCTGATGCAGCCGGATTGTCTTCAGAAGCTTTGGCTTCAGACACGGAGACATTCACAGTCGGAGTGGCTTCTGGAATCACTTGACGTGAAACAGATTGGTGGTGCACTTCTCCTTCTGGAACGTTCAAAAGAGGGACTTGGGGCCTTGGTCCTTTGTGAAGCCTGTGTAATACGGGCGACACCTTTGGAGATGGAGTTGGCTGGTCCTCATCCTCTTTTTCTTGCACAGGTGGTGTGACTTGTTGTTGTTGGGGAGTACTCGGGGAGTCTTGTTGTTGTGGGTGATCATCCCATGATGCATCCTGAGCAATTGGCGTCAGAGGACGACCAATGCTGATGAGTTCATTGTTCGTGAGAACAGGTGATGATACCAAGTTGTGTTCGATCTGAGGAAGAACTACATCCTCTTCAACATTGTCATTGTGACCAATGTCTTCAGCAGCGGTGGGATCAACTACTGGAATGTCTTCAGCTTCATGAGCCTCTGTGGAAGCAGGCTTGAAAGTGCTAGTTATCGACTAGAGGGGGGTGAATAGGCGATTTTAATCAAAGTCTTCAAACATGGAAGTTTCGAAGACAAACAATAGAAATGACCTAATTGATATGCAGCGGAAGATAAACTACAACAAGCAAGCCATAGTCAAGTATGCAATAGTGTTAACGTACGAAGACTAATAGTAGCTAGGTAGTAGGATCAGGATGGAAGATAGTATGAAGCCAATCAACAATAGTAGTCAAGCAATGAAGTCAACCAGATAAGACAGATAAGCAATGACTTCAAGAAGACAAACTCAAAGTAAAGGAGGGAAGAGATAGAACCAGTCACTTGTTGAAGACACAGGATTTGTTGGACCAGTTCCAGTTGTTGTGACAACTGTACGTCTAGTTAGGGAGGCTGAGATTCAACTCAGAAGACCGTGTCTTCACCTTATTCCCCTTGAGCTAAGGACACACAGTCCTCGCCCAATCACTCTGGTAAGTCTTCAAGGTTGACTTCCGAACCTTCACAAACTTCGTTCACCCGGCAATCCACAATGACTCTTGGATGCTCAGAACGCAACGCCTAACCAGCTGGAGGATACACAGTCCTCAAGTGTAATAAGTCTTCAGGTCACACAGACAGAAAGACTTCAGTGATGCCTAACACTCTTTGGCTCTGGGTGTTTGGGCTTTGTCCTCGCAAGGATTTCTCTCTCAAAGGCTTCGAGGTGGGTTGCTCTCAAAACGACAAAAGCCCTAAACTAACTCTGAGCAGCCAACAATTTATGGTGTAGGGGGTGGGCTATTTATAGCCACAAGGCAACCTGACCTGATATGTCCGAAATGACCCTGGGTCACTAAGGAACTCACACGCGTTCCAATGGTCAGATTTCAAACACAAACGGCAACTTTACTTGGGCTACAAGCAAAGCTGACTCATCCAGCTCTGGATAAGATTTGCTCTCATTGTGTTTGCTCGAAGACATAGGATTTGGGTTGAGCATCACTTCAGTCACTCTGACTTAGTTCACTTGGACCCCACTTAACAGTACGGTGGTTCCTATGACTCAACAAAGAAGAAAAGGAAACAACGAAATAACTCAGTCTTCGCGCTCCATAGTCTTCACTCAATGTCTTCTCATGTCATAGACTTCAGTGTGAATATCTTCACACACCACCATTGTCTTCAATGTCTTCATACATTTTTAGGGGTCATCTCCGGTAGGTAAACCGAATCAATGAGGGACACTACCTGCGTTATCCTGCAATTCTCACAAACGCATTAGTCCCTCAACCAACTTTGTCGTCAATACTCCAAAACCAACTAGGCGTGGCACTAGGTGCACTTACAATCTCCCCCTTTTTGGTGATTGATGACAAACTGGTTGAAGTTTTCAACGGGAAAGAAGTATGTGAAATTGTAAAGGATAGCGTATTGTCTTCATAAGTGGCAAGGGCTCCCCCGGAAGATGTGCATATAAATAATTTGATTTTGGAATGCAAATGCACATGGCAGGTTGTACTTGTGGAGATCCTCTTCAACTTATGAAGATAGTTCATCATGCATGAAATGATATAGCTAAGAGAATGACATGCATAATGAAAAATGGACGTCTGCAGAATGATCTAAGTGCGGAAGTTATCATTGCACGTGGAAACGCAAATAAGTAGCAGACGACCATCAAGTTTAAGTGTTACAACTCAAGGGACGAAATGTATCAAAAGCAAGAGTTGTGAACACTAGGCAAAATATAAAGCAACCGCCCTTATGAACCCGCTTGAAGACCATCAACTCATATGCTTCTCCCCCTTTTGTTAGTAATGACCAAAAAGGTTTGAAGACATAGAGCATCTACTCGTCCTCATGAGGAGTAGTTGAAGCAGCAGGGTTGTCGTTGTCGTTTGGCGGTGCAGACGAACTTGGTGCAGTGTTGATGCGTGCAGAACTAGGGGGCGGTGAAGTAGCATCGTCTTCATCATCGATCACATTGGCATTGACAGTTGCCGCGGAGGAAGAATAATCAGAGTCTTCAAGAGATGGAGTTCTTCGTAGGACAGCATTCCGTGGAGGAGTGGAGTCAAACTTGAATCTTTCAGTGAAGCCATCGTCTTGAAGATCAGCTTCCGCACTGAGCAGGGTCAAACTCTTCCATGATCGCCGACAAGTTTCGTGAGTGACAAATGCATTCTTGGTGGCAAGGTTTCGAATGCGATTTACATCCACCAAGAGACTTTGCATCTGACGCTTGAGCCAAAATGATGCTTATCTTGCTTCTGATGCAGGGCCACAAGAAGTTCTCGGTCATTTAGGACCCGAGAGCGCTTCCGAGGCCTTTGAGCAATGGTGCTCGCAGTGGCTTCAGTTGATGCACGATGAGGCAGATGAATATTTCCAGCCATCGGATAGACACGCGTGACAGCTTGGACTCCTTCCATAGGCTGAGTGAAGCTTTGATGATCAGCATTTTGAAGACAAAGAGGCTTCTTAGCAGGTTCAGGGTATATGGCTTCAACTAACATATCAACCTCTGGTAGGAAGATCACATGATTGCGAGCAGATGGTTGATAGTTGACAGCAGAGTGTTGCTTGATGAGGCGCATGACCCATGGAGCATAGAACTTTAGTCCGAAAAGGTTAGATCCAGATGCAGCCAGTTGCCTGATGAAGAAATCTTGCGCATTGAAGCTGATGCCATTGAGGATGTAAAAGACCAATGTCTTCATGGCTCCTTCAAGTTTTGCAACTGATGAATGTCCTTTGATAGGCCATAGAGTCCGCCTGATGATGTGATATATGGTACGCGGCAGATACTCAAGGTCATCAACAAAGAACTCCCTTGGATATTCAGCATCACGTGGCAAAGGCTTCATCATGCTCAACATCTGGCTCATATTTGGTTCAGGCTTATGGAAGATGCTCTCTAGAGCATTGCGGTGGTTTTTACAACCAGGTTCATAGAGCTCTCTGGGAGTGGATAGGCCTGTAAGCTCAATGATGTCAAGAGATTTGGCTTCATGATGAACATTTCCTGTCATCCACTCGAGAACCCATGTCTTCGTATCTCTGTTATAACCGCGAACGTGGAGTGTAGCATAGAATTGAAGCAATAGCTCTTCATTCCAATGTTCTTTGTCTGTGACAAAGCTGAGCAAACCAGCATCACGAAAGCAGTCAAGTGCTTCTTCTAAGCAGGGCAGTCCAGCAATGGCTTCAGTGTCGAGGCGCATATGAGGGAAAATGTGCCCTTGATCATACAGAACACAGGAGTAATAGGTTTGTTGTTGATGACTCCAGAACTGATTTGATGATATTCGTGGCCTTGTGTAGGGGTTCTTTGAGCTGTCAAAGAATGTGTTGTGGCACTTGAAGCCATTTGCATTGAAAGACCCTATAGATTTGGCAGTACCAGGAAACCTTGGCAGTCTTGGCTTTGGCTCCTGGACCTGAGGCCTATGCTCAATGTGATAGTCAAATTGAGGACCAGAGACAGTAGGCGGAGGGACCAGAATGGGCCATCTTACGGTGATTAGCTCGCCATGGTTGTATGCTTGCTCAATTGTATAGGGCCTTGGTGGCGGAACAGGAGCAGTGGCAGTAACAGTGGCTTTGGGCTGCACATCAGAAGCTTCAGGAGCATTTTCAGCATTGGCTTCTGGTATGGGGCTTGGGACAGGCTCCACATTTGCTTCAGCCATGACTATGTCATCGGCTTCATTGGTGTTGGTGGTGGCAGCATCAAGGTTTTCAACCTCCACTTGCTGAGCTGGAGGGTCAAGCACAGACACGTTCACATCATGAACAACTTCTTCAGGAATGGGGGTGTAGGGACATGTTCTTCTTGACGTTCGTCATCGGCTGATGCAGCCGGATTGTCTTCAGTAGCTGGTGCTTCAGAGTCGGAGACATTCATAGCAGGAGTGGCTTCTGAAAACACTTGACGTGCAACAGGTTGATGGTGCACTTCTCCTTCTGGAATGCTCGGAAGAGGGGCTTGAGGCCTTGGTCCTTTGCGAAGCCTTTGTAGTACAGGCGACGCCTTTGGAGATGGAGTGGGCAGGTCCTCATCCTCTTCAACTTGCACGGATGGTGTGGCTTGTTGTTGTTGGGGAGTGCTGGGGGAGTCTTCTTCTTGCGGGCGATCAACCCATGAAGCATCCTGAGCAATTGGCGTCAGAGGACGACCAATGCTGAAGATTTCGCTGTTCGTATGAACAGGCGATGATACCACATTATATTCAATTTGAGGAAGAACTTCATCATCTTCAACATTGTCATGATGACCAATGTCTTCCGCAGTGATGGGATCAACTGCTGGAATCTCTTCAGCTTCAGGAGCCTCTGTGGAAGTAGGCTCATGAACAGTCATGCGAAGTTCTTGGGTTGTAGATGCAGGACGAACCACTGAGATGGGTTCAACAACAAGGGGCTCTGTGGGAGCATCCCGACTCTTCTTGGTCTTGCGCTTCTTCTTGGAGGGAGCAGCATCAGAGGCTTCTGAGGTTTTCCATTTTCTGGCTTCAGCCTCTGCAGCCCTTGTCTTCTTCTGTTTTGAAGCGGTTGACGTGACTTTTGTCTTCGAGCCAGTCATGCTGCTTGGGAAGACAATGCGAGGTTCATCTGGCCTTGAAGGTGCAGATTGGATAGTCGATTTCTTCTTCTTTGCAGCCATCCTGGGGTCGATGCCAGGACGACCAAGAGCCTTGCGCTTTTTAGCCTCATTGTAGGCAAGCACACACTTGTCAGCCAGATTTTTCATGCACTCTCTGGAGCCTCGAGCTTCTTCACGCTTCTTGTGAAAGGCTTTTGAGCTCAAGCAGCATGATCCTGATGTTCTTGACATCTTGGACGTTGAGCGTGGCCACATGCTTCTTGAACTGAGCGTTTTCATAGTCAATCTTGTGCTTCAGTTCGACGATGCGCTGAGCAATAGCTAGCTCAGAAGCAATGGCGCCATTGAAGGCGACGCTGAGGCCAATTGGAAGTTGCAGATCATCAAAGCTGAGATTTGGTGTGTCAAACCACTCATCAATGAAGTTATGGATGATTGCCACGTCAAAGAGAGGCAAGTTGTTGAAGATCTCTGCTTCTTCCTTGCTCTTGATTAGTTGCTCAAGAGCATCATCTGCAAGATCGTCATCACTAGACAGATCAATGTGCTCTTCACGCAGAATAGCAGCAGGAGTCAAAGCCTGATCAATACTCTTGATGATTTTCTTTTTCTTCTCCATCTTCTTGGAGATGCGGGAAAGATCTTCAGACTGCACACTCGTTTCAGGAGGTGCAGTGGCTAGTGGCTTCACACGAGAAGCTTTTGGAGGTGCAGCTGATGATGAAGCCTTAATCTTCTTTGGCTTCCGCGGCCTTGGAGGAGGAGCTGGGGCTTCATCAGAATCAGCATCATTGTCAGAATGATCCACTTTGGCACCTTGTATCAAGATGTAGGAGATGAGGCCATCCAGGTTTGCAAAGGGGCCAATTCTATTTTCTTCAGCTTCACGTGTGCCATCATCACGGGGAGTAGAGGGACCAGGATTGAAGTCTAATCCCCATGACTTCTTGTTTTCCTTCGCCGAAGCCTTAGCATACTGTTAGTTGCGCTTGAAGAGATTGTCGTCACGACACCAGAGCAATGATGATGGGTCGGCTTCTTCAGGCTGTGGCCCACGGACCATGCAAGGATAGAATTCTTGCGCAATGGCTTCAGCTTTGTTCTTGGGGAGAAGGCCTCGATAGAGAATATCACCCCAAGGTCTCTTGATAGCATTCTTCTCGGCGTACTCCTGGGTCACGAACTTGTACTTGAACCGTTGTTCAGCCCAATAGCATCGAATCCATTGGATTCGTGTCTTGCGCTGATTATAATGTTCTTCAGGATCTGTTTTGTAGATTTCTACAAGATCATCAGGAAGATCCTTTGAAGTTCCCCCACGATGCTATCTGCCACCCTTCCTTACAGATTTCTCTGCAGCCATGAACTTCAAACTGAACGGTTTCAATATGTTCAAAGGCTTCAAAGGCTTTCGCTTGCTGGTCAGACAGGAACTGGCTTCAGGAGAATCAATGTGTTGCTGTAAGAATTCTACAAACGAATGCAAACTATGAGAACCTAGGGATTCTCCCACGGACATGTACCTGTGACAGCTTTAGAGATGCGAGGGAAGGGGAAGAGGTCATATGCATTATCAGGAGATTTTGAAGATAAATCAGTTTGAAGACATTGACCTCATGTTGCGAAGACATTCACTTATATGTTGAGAGTCGGTTCCAGATTTGTACGAATCCATGAATAAGTACAAGTGAGGAATCTAACTAGATGTGAAGCTTAAGTGAATATACTAGGCAGTATGAGATGCAGACAGAATAGATCTAACTTTGTATAGACAGAAACCAATTTTGGTAAATTGGATGAATCATTGAGGATCAAAAAGCGAGTAAAAATAGAGTTATATTTACCACACGAAGAACTGCTAGATGGGATGAAAGGAGAACGAGCAGTTCAATCCACCGTGACCTAACTTGGCGACGCAGGACACCTACGGCGGCGGCGGAGAGGACGATGCCCGCGGCCGGCGTGAGGACGGCGTCGGAGAAGTCGCGGCAGCTAAGCGCTTCGTCGTCGGCGTCGTCGAGAGCTAGCGGTGGCGCTAGGGTTTTGACGAGGTGGAGAGGTGGAAGAAGGTTTTCTTGACCGCAGGGGACACGTATTTATAAGTAGGTGTGCGGCACAGCGCAATTACGCAGGTGCCCCTGTCTGTTCACATCCGTGGGACACGTGGCAAGCATGCAACATACTCAGAGTTGTCCGACGTTCCCACGCCGGCCAAGTTTGTCGGATGGTTGTTCCGGCTTCTCCGGATATCGACAATAAATATGAATCATTTAAATAGGACTTGATGTTTGTCTCTGTGTCTTCTGCTGACAAGGATGCAGAGAAGACATTCGACAGTTTCAATAGAATGCATATGATTGGGACAGATAGAGTTTGAGATAGTAAGCATAGAGAGATTAGGGTCCGATCACATTCACTTAGTTCAAAAGATTCAACAATGAAGACATAGCTATAAGTGAATGCTGTAGAGGACAGAACAGTAGTATATATATATATATGAGAAAGCAATCAACTCAACATAGTGAAGTAAATCATGAAGATAAGTTGAAAGTTGAAGACAAATCAATATGCGAAGATATTCAACAATGACGCCATGAGTGAAACACTTCAAACCAAGAAATTTGGTGGTGGCGTTACCCACCGTATAGGAAGTATTAGACCCAGACACGGCGCACAATTATCGTGGCGCCCCAAAGTCAAATTCCACATTCATGTATTCACACTCAGAATGTAAGTCTTCATTGATTGAAGATATACTTTACTTCGTGTGTTGCACCTCTAAGTCATCAACATGCATAAGTGTTAGGATGTGTGCCTGATCACAGGACATTTGAGGATTCCAAGATATTTAGCTCACACCGTAACTTGCAAAACCTTTTCTCATCCAAGGGCTTTGTGAAGATATCTGCCAGTTTCTCTTCAGTGTTGACGTGAATGATGTCAATATCTTTGTTCATGACATGATCTCTGAGAAAGTGATGACAAATTTCAATGTGCTTTGTCTTCGAGTGCTGAACTCGATTGTTGGCAATCTTGATGGTGCTTTCGTTGTCGCAGAAGAGAGGGACTTGCTTCAGATTGATGCCATAGTCCTTGAGAGTTTGCTTCATCCACAGAAGCTGAGCACAACAAGATCCAGCAGCAATGTATTCAGATTCAGCAGTTGAGAGTGATACACAGTTTTGCTTCTTTGAAGACCAACAGACAAGTGATCGTCCCAGAAAGTGACATGTTCCTGATGTTGACTTGCGATCCACCTTGTCACCAGCATAATCAGCATCCGAGAATCCAATCAGATCAAACCTTGAGCCCTTTGGATACCATAATCCGAGTGTTGGGGTGTAAGCCAAATATCTAAGAATTTGTTTCACAGCTAAGTGATGCAATTCCTTTGGTGCCGCTTGGAATCGAGCACACATGCAAACACTAAGCATAATATCTGGCCTAGATGCACATAGGTAAAGTAAAGAACCAATCATGGAGCGGTATACCTTTTGATCGAACTCTTTACCATTATCGTCGGGACCAAGATGATGTTTGGCTGGCATTGGTGTCGTGTAACCTTTGCAATCTTGCATGCCGAACTTCTTCAGGCAGTATTTGAGATATTTTTCTTGAGATATGAAGATGCCATTTCTTTGCTGACGAATTTGAAGACCAAGGAAGAACTTCAGCTCACCCATCATGGACATCTGATATTGCTCTTGCATCATGTATCCAAACTCATCACTATACTTCTGGTTGGTGCAGCCGAAGATTATGTCATCCACATATATTTGGCACACAAACAGTTCACCATCATATGTCTTCATGAAGAGTGTGGGATCTAGGGATCCTGGTTTGAAGCCTTTGCTCTCCAGGAAGTCTTTGATTGTATCATACCAAGCGCGAGGAGCTTGTTTATGGCCATACAATGCTTTGTTTAGTTTGCACACCATATCAGGATGTTTTGGATCTTCAAAGCCAAAGGTTGAGCAACGTACACTTTTCACATCCATTTGATATAGCAAGATGTTATGGTGATTGGCATAGGCTAGCAGTATGCGAATAGCTTCAAGCCTAGCCACAGGAGCAAATGTTTCATCGAAGTCAATTCCTTCAACTTGAGTATATCCTTGACCATGCTCATCTTGTTTGTTCCGATATATCCATTTTGTGCCAATAATGTTATGCTTGCCAGGGTCAGGGTGCTTGACAAGTTCCCAAACATTATTCAGCTTGAACTGTTGAAGTTCTTCTTGCATGGCTTGAATCCATTCAGGTTCCATAAAGGCTTTAGCAACTTTCTTGGGTTCAGATATTGATACAAACGAAAAATGCCCACAGAAATTTGCTAATTGTGTTGCTCTTGATTGAGTAATCAGACCAGGTGCGTTGATGCTATCAATTATCTTCTCAATTTGTACTTCATTTGCAACACGAGGATGAACTGGACGAAGACCTTGCTCATGCAGATC
Source organism: Triticum dicoccoides (assembly GCF_002162155.2). NCBI lineage: Eukaryota > Viridiplantae > Streptophyta > Magnoliopsida > Poales > Poaceae > Triticum > Triticum dicoccoides. Next base: position 298,210,489 of record NC_041387.1, on the reverse strand, counting down.
ATTGTCATCATTGGAAGGATTGTCTTCGGTCTGAGCATTGTCTTCAGGTTAGTTTGGTGCAGAGGGCATGATTTCACCAGTTCCCATCAGTTTGATAGATTCACTAGGAGGAGCTTCATCTAGTGTGCTTGGCAGGAGTTCTCGTTGTGAGCCATTGGTTTCATCAAATCGCACGTCCACAGTTTCAATAATTTTGTAGTGGAAGAGGTTGAAGACTTTGTAAGAGTGCGAATCTTTTCCATAGCCAAGCATGAAGCCTTCATGAGCTTTGGGTTCAAATTTTGACTTCTGATGGGGATCCTTGATCGAGCACCTAGCACCAAAGACTCTGAAGTAGCTGACATTTGGCTTCTTGCCAGTAAGGAGCTCATAGGATGTTTTGTTCAGAAGCTTATGGATGTAAACAGAGTTGATGATGTGACATGCAGTATCAATAGCTTCAGGCCAGAACTTTCTTGGTGTCTTGTACTCGTCGAGCATTGTTCGAGCCATCTCAATGAGGGTTCTGTTCTTGCGCTCAACAATGCCATTTTGCTGAGGTGTGTATGGAGCAGAAAATTCATGAGTGATTCCCATTGTATCCAGATAAAGATCAAGCCCGGTGTTCTTGAATTCAGTGCTGTTATCACTTCTGATATGCTTGATCTTGACGCCATAATTGTTCATTGCTCGATTGGCGAATCGTCTGAAGACATCTTGTACTTCAGTCTTGTAGAGAATTATGTGCACCCATGTATATCTTGAGTAGTCATCAACAATGACAAAGCCAAAGAGACACGCCGTTGTTGTGAGGGTGGAGTAGTGAGTAGGCCCAAATAAGTCCATGTACAACAGCTCAAAGGGTTGAGATGTCGTCATGATTGTCATCGAGGGGTGCTTGGCCGTAGTCATCTTCCCAGCTTCGCAAGCACCACACAAATGATCTTTGTTGAACTTGACACCTTCGATGCCTATGACATGCTTCTTCTTGACGAGAGTGTGTAAGTTCCTCATGCCAGCATGTCCCAGCCTTCGATGCCAGAGCCAGCATTCTGAAGCTTTTGCAAGAAGACATACGGCAAGCTCTGGACCTGCTGAGAAATCTACCATGTATAGATCACCTTTCCTGTACCCTTCAAAGACTGGAGACTTGTCAGATTCCATTAGTACAAGGCAACGATATTTTCCAAATATCACAATCATGTTTAAGTCACAAAGTATTGAGACAGACATTAAGTTGAATCCAAGGGATTCAACAAGCATCACTTTATCCATGTGTTGATCCTTTGAGATTGCAACTCTACCTAGACCCAATACCTTGCCTTTACCACTGTCAGCAAATGTGATTTGACTCTTGTCGGATGGACGTAAGATTGAGTCCATGAGAAGACTTCGATCACCAGTCATATGATTAGTGCATCCGCTGTCCATAATCCATTATGAAGCACGAGGTGTCATACCCTACAGTGCAGTTAGGAGGATAGGCTTCACAAGGTATGTTGTGAAGCATAAGCATTTGACGCACACTTGGATTATCACAGCTTAGATGAAAGTTAGCACACAGTATGACAGGTAAGCGATTCATATGTGTAATATGTAGTAAGTCATTTTATCATGCGTCCCTTTGTGTTTTAGGTCCCCAGCAATAATATCGGGCGCCTTTGATTGCTGGCTGGAGACCATGTTCTGCAAAAGAGAGTTAGTTCTTCTTCACCACCCACATCTTTAGGGGTGGCTTAGAAGCAATGAGTCTAAGTGCAGCATCTGAGAATTTCGGCTTTGGAGCCCTAGCAAATAGCCTTGCAGGAGATGAATGATACTCATATGAATAAGCAGAAAAGTTCTTAGTACTATGAACATAGCGGTTTGAGGACACACGCTCATATTCATAAGTTTGAGTATGATTTCTCTGCAAAACATTGGCGTTAGGGTGACTCGGGTGAGTCATGTTTCCGTATGAAGCCGTTGGACCATGTGATGCCTTTGGTCTAGGGTTTGTCTTCTTCCCAGGTGGTGTCATGACAACATTCACAGAAAGATTCTCAAGACAACTTTCAGGAACCCAGATCTTCTTCATTGGCGGTCCATTCCTGCAGTTAGTACCAATATACCTGGCAAACACTTCACCATTCTGATGTTTGAACAGTTTATAGTTTGCATCAAAGGATTCATCAATGATAATAAGATTAGCACAGGTAAAGCCAGATAGAGTGGATGGATCCACTGAAGGTTCCTTTGCAGCAACCCATGTGGTTTTGGGATACTGCTCAGGCTTCTAGTAGGAACCATCAACATTCATTTTCCTCTCGAACCCAACACCCTCTTTCCCAGGGTTTCGGTTCATAATCTGCTTTTTGAGGACATCACAAAGTGTCTGATGCCCTTTCAGACTTTTATACATCCCTATTTCAAGCAATGTCTTCAACCTAGCATTTTCATCAGCAATAGTAGTGGTATCCTCAGCAGAGAGGTTAGTTACCACATCAGTAGTTGAAGACAGAGCAACAGTAGTAGCAGTGGAACATTCACCAATAGAGGCAGCATTATCACGCTCAATTTATTTTAAACATGCTGGTTCAAATTCATCCTGAGCAACATTGATTTGTTGAGCAAGTAATGAATCGTGCTTCTTCAGAAGATCTTCATAATCCACTCTTATATTTTCAAGATCTTGCTCTCTTTGAAGACATTCAGAAGAGAGTTTCTCATGATCAGACAAGAGAGCATTATGTTGATCTTGAAGGGCGTCAAACTTGGAATGAAGTCTCCGAAGACTCTCAGCCAAAGCTTTTGACTGATCCATTTCTTCGCCCAACATATCATCGCTCTTACTAAGCATGTTTTGAATCTTTTCCAAAGCTCTCTGTTGTTTAGTGGCAAGGGAAGCAAGTTTGACATAGCTGGGGTCAAATTCATTACCTGATTCATCATCACTGGTTTCAGAGAGGTAGCATTCAGTTACCTTAGCACCCCCTACCATGAGGCATGGTGAAGATGAAGACGATTCAGGTGGAAAGGTCATCTCTATAAGAGACTCCTTGTAGTCATCAAGCCAAGGATCATGACGATTAAGACGACTTTCATAGACCTCAGAAAGCCGGTCCTAGATTAGCTTCGCGTGATTGAGGTGCATGATGTTCCTGAACTGATTTCGGGACAGGCAGGAGCAGATGACATCCTTTGCTGTGAGGTTAGGTAGAGTGTACTTGCGAATGTCATCAGCCTCCGCCATCTTGCATAGATCGGTAAGACCAATCTCAATGACGGTCCATAGTTCACTGTCCATAGCCATGAGTCGTTTCTTCATCATGACTTTCCATCGAGGATATTCATGACCATCAAAGGTGGGGCAAGATACATTCCTCAATCCTACAGTCGACATAGCTAAACTCCAGGTGGTTAAACCGAATCACACAGAACAAGGGAGTACCTTGCTCTGATACCAATTGAAAGTGCTAGTTATCGACTAGAGGGGGGCTGAATAGGCGATTTTTATCAAAGTCTTCAAAACGTGGAAGTTTCGAAGACAAACAATAGAAATGACCTAATTGATATGCAGCGGAAGATAAACTACAACAAGCAAGCCATAGTCAAGTATGCAATAGTGTTAATGTAAGAAGACTAATAGCATCTAGGTAGTAGGATCAGGATGGAAGATAGTATGAAGCCAATCAACAATAGTAGTCAAGCAATGAAGTCAACCAGATAAGACATATAAGCAATGACTTCACGAAGACAAACTCAAGGTAAAGGAGGGAAGAGATAGAACCAGTCACTTGTTGAAGACACAGGATTTGTTGGACCAGTTCCAGTTGCTGTGACAACTGTACGTATGGTTAGGGAGGCTGAGATTCAACTCAGAAGACCATGTCTTCACCTTATTCCCCTTGAGCTAAGGACACACAGTCCTCGCCCAATCACTCTGGTAAGTCTTCAAGGTAGACTTCCGAACCTTCACAGACTTCGTTCACCCGGCAATCCACAATGACTCTTGGATGCTCAGAACGTGACGCCTAACCGACTAGAGGATACACAGTCCTCAAGTGTAATAAGTCTTCAGGTCACACAGACAGAAAGACTTCAGTGATGCCTAACACTCTTTGGCTCTGGGTGTTTGGGCTTTGTCCTCGCAAGGATTTCTCTCTCAAAGGCTTCGAGGTGCGTTGCTCTCAAAACGACCAAAGCCGTAAACTAACTCTGAGCAGCCACCAATTTATGGTGTAGGGGGTGGGCTATTTATAGCCACAAGGCAACCCAACCTGATATGTCCGAAATTACCCTGGGTCACTAAGGAACTGACACGTGTTCCAACGGTCAGATTTCAAACACACACGGCAACTTTACTTGGGCTACAAGCAAAGCTGACTCATCCAGCTCTGGATAAGATTTGCTCTCATTGTCTTCGCTCGAAGACATAGGATTTGGGTTGAGCATCACTTCAGTCACTCTGACTTAGTTCACTTGGACCCCACTTAACAGTACGGTGGTTCCTATGACTCAACAAAGAAGAAAAGGAAATAACGAAACAACTCAGTCTTCACGCTCCATAGTCTTCACTCAATGTATTCTCATGTCATAGACTTCAGTGTGAATATCTTCACACACCACCATTGTCTTCAATCTCTTCATACATTTTTAGGGGTCATCTCCGGTAGGTAAACCGAATCAATGAGGGACACTACCTGCGTTATCCTGCAATTCTCACAAACGCATTAGTCCCTCAACCAACTTTGTCGTCAATACTCCAAAACCAACTAGGGGTGGCACTAGATGCACTTACAAGGCTCATGAACTATCATCCGTCGTTCTTGGTGTTCAGATGCAGGGCGAACCATTGAGATAGGTTCAACAACTAAGGGCTCTGTGGGAGTAGCCCGATTCTTCTTGTTTTATGCTTCTTCTTGGAGGGAGCAACATCAGAGGCTTCTGTATTTTTCCTTTTTCTGGCTTCAGCCTCGGCAGCCCTCGTCTTCTTCAGTTCTGAAGCGGTTGACATGACCTTTGGCTTCGAGCCAGTCATGCTGCTTGGGAAGACTATGCGAGGTTCATCCTGCCTTGAAGGTGCAGATTGGTCAGTTGATAGCTTCTTCTTCTTTGCAGCCATTCTGGGGTCAATGCCAGGACGACCAAGAGCCTTGCGCTTCTCAGCCTCATTGTAGGCTAGCACACACTTGTCAGCCAGACTATTCATGTGCTCACGAGAGCCTCTAGCTTCTTCGCGCTTCTTGTGAAAGGCTTCTTTGAGCTCGTGCAGCATGATCTTGAAGTTTTTGACATCTTGCACGCTGAGCTTGGCCACATGCTTCTTGAACTGAGATTTCTCATAGTCGGTCTTGTGCTTTAGTTCGACGATCCATTGAGCAAGAGCTAGCTCAGAAGCAATGCGCCATTGAAAGTGACGCAGAGGCCAATGGGAAGTCGCAGATCATCAAAGCTGAGATTTGGGGTGTCGAACCACTCATCAATGAAGTTATGGATGATTGCCACATCAAAGAGAGGCAAATCATTGAAGATCTCTGCTTCTTCCTTGCTCTTGATCAGTTGCTCAAGAGCATCATCTGCAAGATCTTCATCGCTGGATAGATCAATGTGCTCTTCTCACAGAATGGCAGCAGGAGTCAATGTCTGATCAGTATTCTTGATGATTTTCTTTTTCTTCTCCGTCTTCTTGGAGATGCGTGATAGATCTTCAGACTGCACACTATCTTCAGGAGGTGCAGTGACCAGTGGCTTCGCACGTGAAGCTTTTGGAGGAGCAGCTGATCATGAAGCCTTAGTCTTCTTTAGCTTCTGCGGCTTTGGAGTAGGAGCTGGGGCTTCATCAGTTCAGCATCATTATCAGAATGATCCACTTTGGCACCTTGGACCAAGATGTAAGTGATGAGGCCATCAAGGTTTGAAAAGGGGCCGATGACATTGGGTTCTACATCACGTGAGCCGTCAGCACGGGGAGCAAAGGGACCAAGGTTGAAATCTAATCCCAATGACTTCTTGTTTTCCTTCGCTGATGCCTTTGCGTGCTGGAAGTTGTGCTTAAAGAGATTATCATCACGACACCAGAGCAATGATGATGGGTTGGCATTTTCAGGCTGAGGTCCACGGACCATACAAGGATAGAAACCCTATGCAATAGCTTCAGCTCTGTTCTTGCGTGGAAGGCCTCGGTAGAGAATATCACCCCAAGGACTTTCGATGGCATTCTTCTCAGCATATTCCTGGGTCACGAACTTGTATTTGAACCATTGTTCAGCCCAATATCGTCGAATCTATTGGATTCGTGTCTTGCGCTGATTATAATCCTCTTTAGGATCTGTCTTGTAAAGCTCTGTGAGGTCATCAGGCAAATCTTTTGATGATTCCCCTTGACGCTGTCTGCCACCCTTCCTTACTGATTTCTCTGCAGCCATGAACTTCAAACTGAACGGCTTCAACACGTTCAAAGGCTTCAAAGGCTTTCTCTTGCTGGACAAACAGGAACTGGCTTCGGGAGAGTTAATGTGTTGCTGTAAGAATTCACACGCAGAACTACTAGATGGGATGAATAGGAGAACGAGTAGTTCAATCCATCGTGCCCTAACTTGGCGATGGAGGACACCTACGGCGGCAGCAGAGAGGACAATGTCCGCGTCTGGCGTGAGGACGGCGTCGAAGAAGTCGCGGCAGCTAAGCGCTTCCTTGCCGACATTGTCGAGAGCTAGCGGTGGCGCTAGGGTTTTCACGAGGTGGAGAGGTGGAAGAAGGTTTTCTTTACCGCAGGGGACATGTATTTATAAGGAAGTGTGTGACATAGCGCAATTACGCAGGTGCCCCTGGCGGTTCACATCTGAGGGGCACGTGGCAAGCATGCAACATACTCAGAGTTGTCCCATGTTCCCACGCCCGCCAGTTTTGTCGGATGGTTGTCCCAGCTTCTCCAGATTTCAAACAATAAGGATGAATCATTTAAAACAGACTTAATGTTTGTCTCTGTGTCTTCTGCTAACAAGGATGCAAAGAAGACATTCGACAGTTTCAATAGAATGCATATGATTTGGACAGATAGAGTTTGAGATATAAAGCATAGAGAGATTAGGGTCCGATCACATTCACTTAGTTCAAAAGATTCAACAGGGAAGACATAGCTATAAGTGAATGTTGTAGAGGACATAACACTAGTATATATATCAGAAAGCAATCAAATCAACATAGTGAAGTAAATCATGAAGATAAGTTGAAATTTGAAGACAAACCAAATACGAAGACATTGCAAAAATAACGCCATGAGTGAAACACTTCAAACCGAGAAATTTGGTGGTGGCGTTACCCACCGTATAGGAAGTATTAGACCCATACACGGCGCACAATTATCGTGGCGCTCCAAAGTCAAATTCCACATTAATGTATTCACACTCAGAATGTAAGTCTTCATTGATTGAAGATATACTTTACTTCGTGTGTTGCACATCTAAGTCATCAACATGCATAAGTGTTAGGATGTGTGCCTGATCATAGGACATTTGAGGATTCCAAGATATTTAGCTCACACCGTTACTTGCAAAACCTTTTCTCATCCAAGGGCTTTGTGAAGATATCTACCAGTTGCTCTTCAGTGTTGACGTGAATGATGTCAATATGTTTCTTCATGACATGATCTCTGAGAAAGTGATGACGAATTTCAATGTGCTTTGTCTTCAAGTGCTGGACTGGATTGTTGGCAATCTTGATGGCGCTTTCGTTGTCGCAGAGGAGAGGTACTTGTTTCAGATTGATGCTATAGTCCTTGAGAGTTTGCTTCATCCATAGAAGCTGAGTGCAGCAAGATCCAGCAACAATGTATTCAGATTCAACAGTTGAGAGTGATACACAGTTTTGTTTCTTTGAAGACCAACAGACAAGTGATCGTCCCAGAAAGTGACATGTGCCTGATGTATACTTGCGATCCACCTTGTCACCAGCATAATCAGCATCCGAGAATCCAACCAGATCAAATTTTGAGCCCTTTGGATACCATAATCCGAGTGTTGGGGTGTAAGCCAAATATCGAAGAATTCGCTTCACAGCTAAGTGATGCGATTCCTTTAGTGCCGCTTGGAATCGAGCACACATGCAAACACTAAGCATAATATCTGGCCTAGATGCACATAGGTAAAGTAAAGAACCAATCATGGAGCGGTATACCTTTTGATCGAACTCTTTACCATTGTCGTCAGGACCTAGATGGTGTTTGGCTGGCATTGGCGTTGTGTAACCTTTGCAATCTTGCATTCCAAACTTCTTCAGACAGTCTTTGAGATATTTTTCTTGAGATATGAAGATGCCATTCCTTTGCTGACGAATTTGAAGACCAAGGAAGAACTTCAGCTCACCCATCATGGACATCTGATATTGCTCTTGCATCATGTTTCCAAACTCATCACTATACTTCTGGTTGGTGCCGCCGAAGATAATGTCATCCACATATATTTGGCACACAAACAGTTCACCATCATATGTCTTCGTGAAGAGTGTGGGATCGAGGGATCCAGGTTTGAAGCCTTTGCTCTTCAGGAAGTCTTTGATCGTATCATACCGAGCGCGAGGAGCTTGTTTGAGGCCATACATTGCTTTGTTTAGCTTTTACACCATATCAAGATGTTTTGGATCTTCAAAGCCAGGTGGTTGAGCAACGTACACTTCTTCTTCAATCTTGCCGTTGAGGAGTGCACTCTTCACATCCATTTGATATAGTAAGATGTTGTGGTGGTTAGCATAGGCTAGCAGTATGCGAATAGCTTCAAGCCTAGCCACAGGAGCAAATGTTTCATTGAAGTCAATTCCTTCAACATGAGTATATCCTTGAGCCACAAGACGTGCTTTGTTTCTGACGACTTGACCATGCTCATCTTGCTTGTTTCGATATATCCATTTTGTGCCAATAATGTTATGCTTGCGAGGGTCAGGACGCTTGACTAGTTCCCAAACATTGTTCAGCTTGAACTGTTGAAGTTCTTCTTGCATAGCTTGAATCCATTCAGGTTCCATAAAGGCTTCATTAACTTTCTTGGGTTCTGATATTGACCCAAACAAAAAGTGCCCACAGAAATTTGCTAACTGTGTTGCTCTTGAGCGAGTAAGTGGACCAGGTGCATTGATGTTATCAATTATCTTCTCAATTTGTACTTCATTTGCAACACAAGGATGAACTGGACGAAGACCTTGCTCTTGCTGATCATTGTCATCATTGGGAGGATTGTATTCGGTCTGAGAATTGTCTTCAGGTTGGTTTGGTGCAGAATTGATAAGTTCCTCTTCAGGCTATGCTTCAGAAGGCATGATTTCACCAGTTCCCATCAGCTTGATAGATTCGCTGGGCAGAGCTTCATCTAGTGTACTTGGCAGGAGCTCTCTTTGTGAACCATTGGTTTCATCAAATCACACGTCCACAGTTTCAACAATTTTGTAGAGATAGAGGTTGAAGACTCTATAAGAGTGCGAGTCCTTTCCGTAACCAAGCATGAAGCCTTCGTGAGCTTTAGGTGCAAATTTTGACTTGTGATGGGGATCCTTGATCCAGCACCTAGCACCAAATACTCTGAAGTAGCTGACATTTGGCTTCTTGCCAGTAAGGAGCTCATAGGATGTTTTGTTCAGAAGCTTATGGATGTAAACACGGTTGTGATGTGACATGTTGTATCAATAGCTTCAGGCCAGAACTTTCTTGGTGTCTTGTACTCGTCGAGCATTGTTCGAGCCATCTCAATGAGGGTTCTGTTCTTGCGCTCTACGATGCCATTTTGCTGAGGTGTGTATGGAGCAGAAAACTCATGAGTGCTTCCCATTGTATCCAGATAAAGATCAAGCCCGGTGTTCTTGAACTCAGTGCCGTTGTCACTTCTGATATGCTTGATCTTGATGCCATAATTGTTCATGGCTCGATTGGCGAAGCGTCTGAAGACATCTTGCACTTCAGTCTTGTAGAGAATTATGTGCACCCATGTATATCTTGAGTAGTCATCAACAATGACGAAGCCATAGAGACAAGCAGTTGTTGTGAGGGTAGAGTAGTGAGTAGGGCCAAATAAGTCCATGTGTAACAGCTCGAAGGGTTGAGATGTCGTCATGATTGTCTTCGAGGGGTGCTTTGCCCTAGTCATCTTTCCAGCTTCGCAGGCACCACAAAAATGACCCTTCTTGAACTTGACACCCTTGATGCCTATGACATGCTTCTTCTTGACGAGTGTGTGTAGGTTCCTCATGCCAGCATGCCCCAGCCTCCGATGCCAGAGCCAACATTCTGAAGCTTTTGCAAGAAGACATACGGCAAGCTGTGGACCTATTCAGAAATCTACCATGTATAGATCATCTTTCCGATACCCTTCAAAGACTAGAGACTTGTCAAATTCCATTAGTACAAGGCAACGATATTTTCTGAATAGCACAATCATGTTCAAATCACAAAGCATTGAGACAGACATTAAGTTAAAACCAAGGGATTCAACAATCATCACTTTATCCATGTGTTGATCCTCTGAGATTCCAACTCTACCTAGACCCAATACCTTGCTTTTAGTAGTGTCAGCAAATGTGATTTGACTCTTGTCTGATGGACGTAAGGTTGAGTCCATGAGAAGACTTGGATCACCAGTCATATGATTAGTGCATCCACTGTCCATAATCCATTCTGAAGCATGAGGTGTCATACCCTACAGTGCAGTTAGGAGGATAGGCTTCACAAAGAGTGTTGTGAAGCATAAGCATTTAACGCACACAAGGATTATCACAGCTTAGATCAAGGTTAGGGCTCATAGTATGACTGGTAAGCGATTCAGATGTGAAATACATAGTAAGACCATTTTATCATGCGTCCCTTAATGTGTTTTAGGTCCCCAGCAATAGTATCGAACGCCTTTGATTGCAGGCTGGAGACCTTATTCTGCAAAAGAAAGTTAATTCTTCTTCACCACCCACATCTTCAGTGGTGGCTTAGAAGCAATGAGTCTAAGTGCAGCATCTGAGAACTTCGGCTTTGGAGCCCTAGCAAATAGCCTTGCATGAGATGAATGATACTCATATGAATAAGCAGAAAAGTTCTTAGTTCTATGAACATAGCGGTTTGAATACGCACGCTCATATTAATAAGTTTGAGTACGATTTCCCTACAAAACATTGGCGTTAGGGTGACTCAGGTGAGTCTTGTATCTGTATGAAGCCTTTGGACCATATGACGCCTTAGGTCTGGGGTTTGTCTTCTTCCCTGGTGGTGTCATGATCACATTCACTAGAAGATTCTCAAGACAGCTTTTGGGAAGCCAGATCTTCTTCATAGGTGGTCCATTCCTGCAGTTAGTACCAATATACCTGGCAAACACTTCACCATTCTGATTCTTGAACAGCTTATAGTTTGCATCAAGGGATTCATCAATGATAATAGGATTAGCACAGGTAAAGCCAGATAAGGTGGATGGATCCACTGAAGGTCCCTTTGCAGCAACCCATGTGGTTTTGGGATACTGCTCAGGCTTCCAGTAGGAACCATCAACATTCATTTTCCTCTCGAACCCAACACCCTCTTTCCTAGGGTTTCGGTTCAGAATCTACTTTTTGAGGACATCGCAAAGTGTCTGATGTCCTCTCAGACTTTTATACATCCCTGTTTCAAGCAATGTCTTCAACCTAGCATTTTCATCAGCAAAAGTAGTGGTATCCTCAGCAGAGGGGTTAGTTACCACATCAGTAGTTGAAGACAATGTAGCAGTAGCAGAAGTGGAACATTCAGCAACAGAGGTAGCGTTATCACGCTCAATGCATTTTAGACATGGTGGTTCAAATCTATCTAGAGCGGGACTGATCTGTTGAGCGCGAAGTGACTCATTCTCTTTTTGAAGATCTTCATGAGCCGCTCTCAATTTCTCAAGCTCTTGCTTCCTTTGAAGATAATCATAGGAGAGCTTTTCGTAAGTGGTTGAGAGCGTCTCATGAAGACTTTCAAGTTCTTGGTACTTAGCATGAAGATTTTTTATGTCTTCAACTAAGGACTGTGAATATGTCATTTCCGCGTCCAACAGGTCATCGCTTTTGTCTAACAGTTTTTGAGTATGTTCCATAGCTTTTTGTTGTTCATTTGCAATTTTAGCATGTGTTTTGTAGCTGGGTTTGGATTCACAATCAGAGTCATCTTCACTTGATGTTTGAAAGTAAGCATCACGTGATTTTACCTTGGCACCACGTGCCATGAAGCAGTAGGTGGGAGCAGGATCGTCCTTGTCATCAGCTTCAGCGTTGGTGTGGAAGTCATTGTCTTCAGTGTTGAAGATGGACTTGGCAACATAGGCTGTGGCTAGAGCCAGACTTGCAACGCCAGGGTCGGACTCTTCTTCAGACTCCACCTCCGCCTCCTTAGAAGCAGATTCCTCCTCTGAATCCATTTACTTGCCAACAAAAGCACGAGCCTTGCCAGATGAGCTCTTCTTATGAGATGAAGACCTTGATGAGGACTTGGAAGAAGACTTTGAAGATTTCTTCTTCTTCTTGTCATCAGAATCATATTCCTTGCTCTTCTTCTTCTTCTTCTTATTGTCCCACTGTGGACACTCAGAGATATAGTGTCCAGGTTTCTTGCACTTGTGACATGTTCTCTTCTTGTTGTCATGAGTGGAAGCTTCATAATTTCTTGAGCTAGATCGTGAAGACTTTCTGAAGCCCTTCTTCTTGGTGAACTTCTGGAACTTCTTCACAAGCATAGCAAGTTCCTTTCCAATGTCTTCAGGATCATCAGAACCGCAGTCAGATTCTTCCTCAGATGAGGAAACAACTTTTTCCTTCAAAGCATGAGTTTGGCCATAGTTGGGACCATAGATATCTCTTTTCTCAGAAAGCTAGAACTCATGTGTGTTGAGCCTCTCAAGTATATCAGACGGATCGAGTGTCTTGAAGTCTGGGCGTTCTTGTATCATGAGGGCAGGGGTGTCAAAGGAGCTGTCAAGTGATCTCAGTAGTGTCTTGACGATTTCATGCTTGGTAATCTCAGTGGCGCCGAGAGCCTGAAGCTCATTTGTGATGTCGGTGAGACGATCAAACGTGAGCTAGACATTTTCATTATCGTTTCTCTTGAAGCGGTTGAAGAGGTTGCGAAGAACACTAATACTTTGGTCTCTCTGGGTTGAGACGCCTTCGTTGACCTTGGATAGCCAGTCCCAGACTAGCTTTGGCATTTCCAGAGCACTCACACGGCCATACTGTCCTTTGGTCAGATGACCACAGATGATGTTCTTTGCAGTAGAGTCCAGTTGAATGAACTTCTTGACATCCGTAGGGGTGACACCTTCACCAGTTTTGGGAACGCCGTTCTTGACGATATACCAGAGGTCGACATCAATGGCTTCAAGATGCATGCACATCTTATTGTTCCAGTAGGGATATTCAGTTCCATCGAACACGGGGCAAGCAGTGGAGACTTTGATTATCCCTGCAGTCGACATAGCTAAACTCCAGGTGGTTAAACCGAATCACACAGAACAAGGGAGTACCTTGCTCTGATACCAATTGAAAGTGCTAGTTATCGACTAGAGGGGGGGTGAATAGGCGATTTTTATCAAAGTCTTCAAAATGTGTAAGTTTCAAAGACAAACAATTGAAATGACCTAATTGATATGCAGCGGAAGATAAACTACAACAAGCAAACCATAGTCAAGTATGCAATAATGTGAAAGTACAAAGACTAGTAGCAGCTTGGTAGTAAGGATCAGGATGGAAGATAGTATGAAGCCAACCAACGATAGTAGTCAAGCAATGAAGTCGAATAGGTACGACAAATAAGCAATGACTTCACGAAGACAAACTCAAAGTAAAGGGAGGGAATGGATAGAACCAGTCACTTGTTGAAGACACAGATTTGTTGGACCAGTTCCAGTTGCTGTGACAACTGTACGTCTGGTTAGGGAGGCTGAGATTCAACTCAGAAGACCGCATCTTCACCTTATTCCCCTTGAGATAAGGACACACAGTCCTCGCCCAATCACTCTGGAAGTCTTCAAGGTAGACTTCCGAACCTTCACAGACTTCGTTCACCGGCGATCCACAATGACTGTTGGATGCTCAGAACGGGACGCCTAACCGGCTGGAGGATACACAGTTCTCAAGTGTAATAAGTCTTCAGGTCACTCAGATAGAAAGACTTTAGTGATGCCAAACACTCTTTGGCTCTGGGTGTTTGGGCTTTGTCCTCTCAAGGATTTCTCTCTCTCAAAGGCTTCGAGGTGGGTTGCTCTCAAACGACAAAAGTCGTGAACTAACTCTGAGCAGCCACCAATTTATGGTGTAGGGGGTGGGCTATTTATAGCCACAAGGCAACCCGACCTGATATGTCCGAAATGACCCTGGGTCACTAAGGAACTGACACATGTTCCAACGGTCAGATTTCAAACACACACGGCAACTTTACTTGGGCTACAAGCAAAGCTGACTCATCCAGCTCTGGATAAGATTTGCTCTCATTGTCTTCGCTCGAAGACATAGGATTTGGGTTGAGCATCACTTCAGTCATTCTGACTTTGTTCACTTGGACCCCACTTAATAGTACGGTGGTTCCTATGACTCAACAAAGAAGAAAAGGAAACAACGAAACAACACATTCTTCGTGCTCCATAGTCTTCACTCAGTGTCTTCTCATGTCATAGTCTTCAATATGAATATCTTCACATACCACCATTGTCGTCAATGTCTTCATACATTTTTAGGGGTCATCTCCGGTAGGTAAACCGAATCAATGAGGGACACTACCTGCGTTATCCTGTAATTCTCACAAACGCATTAGTCCCTGAACCAACTTTGTCGTCAATACACCAAAACCAACTAGGGGTGGCACTAGATGCACTTACAGATGGTATGCGGATGAGAACAAGAGCTTGATTCCGAGCTTGGCACACAGCGTTTTCCAAAAGTAACTCAAGAACTTGACGTCACGGTCGGAGACGATTGTCTTCGGTACTCCATGGAGGCGCAAGATTTCCCTTCAAAAGAGATTTGCAATGTGTGAAGCATCGTCTATATTGTTGCAAGGAGTGAAATGTGCCATGTTAGAAAATCGGTCCACAAGAACAAACACGAAATCCTTTCCATTTTGAGTTCTAGGCAAAACAAGTACAAAATCCATGCTAATGTCTTCCCAAGGTTGATAAGGAATAGGAAGAGTCATGTAAAGACCATGTGATTGAGCTTTAGACTTAGCTTTGCAACATGTAGAGCATCGGTTGGTGAAGCGTGAGACATCGCGGAACATCTTGGGCCAAAAGTAGTTCTTGGAGAGCGTGGCGAATGTCTTCTCGCGTACAAAATGTCCCATGAGTCGTCTCCATGAGCCTCTTGCAAAAGTAGCAAACGAAGAGAAGACTCGGGAATGCATAGTTTGTTAGCTCTCATAAGATAACCATCCTTGTTTAATATTGTTCCCAAGATGTATGCGTCAAACATTTAGCATAAGGAGTAGCAAAAGATGGATCATTAGCATAAAAGTCTTTTATGTGCTCAAAGCCAATAACATTCAACTCAAGTTTAGTGACAAGCGTGCATATGCGGGAAAGTGCATCGGCAACTACATTTTCCTTACCTCAATGTACTTGATCACATAGGGGAAAGATTCAATAAATTCAATAAACATTTAGCAGGCGGCCACTCTGTGCCCACGCTCCAGCGCATCCACCAACATGTCGCTCTGGGGGCCTCTCCAGGCGCGCGTGGCGGGAGGCTGTGCAGCCAGCGGTGCGCAGTGGCATGCGAAGCTGACAAGATCGCCATCGTGGCGAATGGTGGCGCCCCTAACGGTCCTTTTCTGCACTGTTTGGGTGACTCAGACGGGCATTTAATGCCCTTGTCCCCTGCTGTCAGGGTTAGGTAGGGCGCACTGTACAAGTAACTGTACCAACCACCTCACTTTTTACATTTGTACCCTTCTCTGCGTTGCCACCTATCGGTGACCCCTTTAGCGTATAAAAGGAGGCCCATGCGCAACGTAGAGGGGGTTCGACTGGTTCGGAACCCAGAAAAACACTACGCTCTCTCTCTGGAGAAAGAACACAAGATAATCAAACAAGCAGCAGTAGGAGTGTTATCTCTCCGGAGAGCTCCGAAGCTGGGTAAACTGCTCGTGTGCTTCGCCTCGATCTGCTCTTCGTGTGATCTCCGCCCCCCGCCGAACCGAAAGGGGCTCGGTCCGCCGGCCCCATAGGTGTTCGTGGATCAGTTTCCCCGACATCTTTGGCGTGCCAGGTAGGGGGCGTCGAGATTGTGTGAACCTGATCTGGCGTTCACACGAGCTAGATCTTCATTCCCTTCATCAACATGCCACCGAAGAAGAAGACTTCGGCGGCAGCCGCTCCGTCCACGTCACTTCCGCCACCGTTGGAGCAAACGGGTGGTGGAATGGACGCCGGCGGAAGAATGGACGTCGACGAGGAAGCTTATGATGCTGCCAGGTCCAAGGACAAGGCTGCACAAACCTCGGCGACTGTACATGTTCCGCGCTACTCTCAGGAGGCGCAATACCAACAGCGTCATGGCACTTGCAGTGCCATACGCATGATAGGCCAACACCAAGCTGGTGGATCTCGGGGCGCTCAAGACCAGCATGCACGCCAGCGTGCTGGCACGAGCGGGGCACGGTCGCCTGGACGGGATACTGCTCCTTCTAACATCTTTAGAAGTCCGAGCACGTCCCGCTCCTCGCGCCGTCCGCCACTGCCACCCACCACTCCAGCAGAAGCTTTGGCGCGAGCTCAACTGCTCCTAGATTACCCTCCGACGTCGGACAAGATCGACGAATGGAGGGCCACCATTCAGAGTCTCATTGGCTACACCAACGGCGACACTCCACGGCGGCCGAGCGCGTCGCCGCCGCGGCAGGGTTGCCGGGCGCGAGCCGGTGGTGATGAAACGGGTGGAGGTGCAACTACCATGCAATCACCACCCCGAAGGCCAAGATCGCCGATTCGCCGGTTCCACCTCGACAGCGACTCCACCGCATCGTCGGATCCACGAGCTCGTCGCAATCAGCGCCAAGTTCTTCATGATCGACAACAAGAAGACGCTCGAACTCGCATCAAGCGCTGAAGAGAAGCGCGACATCAATCCGACAAGCGCGCTGGGCCCTCTGTTGACATGCATGCGCCAGGGGAACCAGGCGATCTTACGTACGCGGTAGGTTGTCCTGCGTTCACTCGTGAGCTGCGGCAAGTCCAGTGGCCCAGCACAAAGAACTTCAAGCCAGACGTACCGGAGAAGTACGATGGCAAGACGCATCCGTCGGAGTTCCTCAGCATCTACACCATTGCGGTGCAGGCTGCCGGGGGACGGGATGACAAGATCCTTGCCAACTACTTCCCGCTGGTGCTCAAGCCCAACGTCAGATCCTGGCTCATGCACTTGCCGGACAACTCCATATCCTCTTGGGCTGATCTGTGCCATCAGTTTGTCGGCGCCTTCACAGGCGGACACAAGCCTCATGGCCAGGAGAGTGATCTTCATCTGCTCGCCCAGAAGGAAGGAGAGCCCCTGCGCAAGTACATTCAGAGATTCAGCAGTGTGCAGCACAACATCCCAGACGTCCACCCTGCCGAGGTGATCAGTGCGTTCCATCAGAACGTGCGAAACCGCAGGATGCGGGAGGAAATGGCGATGTGCAAGATCAGGGACTTCAGTGAGTTATATGCACTGGCCGACAAGTGTGCACGTGCTGAGGAAGGGAGGAGACTCCCCGGGGAGAATGTAGGAGCGGGAGGATCTGACAGTGAAGATGCTGCTCCGGCAAGGAAAAACCGGCGGCGGAACAACAGGAAGAGGAAAGGCAAAGAGGTGCTAGTTGTTGAGCAGTCCGGCAACGGTGTGATGAGGACATCAATACAATTGTTACACCCACAGCCCCTGCTGCTATACATACTGGACCAATTACTAGAGCTCGTGCACGCAAACTAAATTACCAGGTACTTTCGTTTCTTGGTAATGACTCTAATGTTCATGAGAATATGATGATGCCTAAATTGGATACATTTGTTTTGCTTACAAATGAAGGGCCTAGCTTGGAGAAGGATGAACATTGGAGCAAGAACAAGCATGGAGATGATGGCATGCGCAAGGGGAACAAGAACGGAGTTACAAGTGATGATTTCAGGACTTTGAAGCCACCATAATGGGTGCATGAAGCCTTGGACGAAATATACAAGATGCCACTTCATAAATTTCGTCCCGAGGCTATTTTAGGTGCTGCGTCACCTTATTATTGGGCCAGGCCCATGTAATTTCGAAATACATAAGTATAGGCTATTTTTAGAGTCCGTATGTGTGGGGAAACAAGAGATAGGGTTGATTTCGGACCCCTCCACCAAGGGCCACGAAATTCCCCCCTCTTCCTCCATATATACAGCCCTTAGGGCATCGTTTAGACTTTGGGTTTTGTTTAGATTAAAAGTTCGCCATAGCTGCAACTTCGCGTACTTCGTTTGTGTTCAACGACCAGACAAAGGCGTCACAGAACCCCACCTTGATCAATAAAGCTTTCATCTTATATTCACAATATCCAGATTGCAATCTTAGTTTCTTGCTTGTTCTTCGTTTGCTCATAGGAAACAGACCCTCGTGGTCAGGTTGATCGTGCTCCGGCGTGGTCAATAACCTCTCGGAGTTGGTTTAGCGATTGCTAAGGCGCGACGTCCTCGCACGCTCGTAGTCGGATCGTCAAAGTCGACTTCCACCAAAGCAAAATCCACCATCTCATCGAAAGACGGGACACCTTTGCCTCTATCAAGTGGTATCAGATTTCCAGGTTTCTCGGTGAGATTTTACAGTTTTTCGTAGTTTAGATCGAGTCTGTTCTTCATACCTACAGTCCACGAAAAAGCCACAAAAAAAATTAGGGTTAGTTCATCACATCCGAACCAATCTGAGCCTTTGCATAATCTTTTTAGGGTTTTGCTTTGTTGAATTTGCGGTTGCATCGTCGTGTCTAGTTGCTGGTCTTAGAGTCTAGTCTTTTAGAGTTTCGAGTTCTGGTCATAAGTTGTCACGCCGCCGCCGCACCATCATCATCGCCCCTGCCATCTACCACCACCGCTCCGAATCCGTATCCATATACCACCACCAATCCGTGTCCATATACCACCACCGATCCATATCCATATACTAACACCGCTACCACCACCGCTGCCATATACCACCACCATATATCCATCACCAATCCGAGTTCTTTGCTTTTAGGTTTGTTTCCGGGATCCATCTAGATTCCGATTCGTGTTTCCTTGCCGGAGTAGGTTTCGGAAAAAAAAAGAGTCGGGTAGCCACGCTCCGTTTAGGCCCAAAATTTTTCGAAAACGCATTTTTCGAAAAAATTTCTGGCTATCCTATTTTTAGGTGTTTCTGAGTGTTTTGAGACAGGTGCCATTATAGGAAGTTTTTTTTGACCTGTTTCCAGTTTTTGGGTCCGGGCAGTCGAAAAAAAAAATTTTGGTCGAAAAAAAAAATTTCGTGCCCATCCTGTCAGTTTGACCTAGGAAGAGTTTTGAGACACTCGCCATTATAGTGATTTTTCGCAAAAAAAAGCAGCGCAAAAAAAAAGGGCGCGCAAAAAAAAGAGCGAAAAAAAATAAAATTCAGAGTGTGCTTTTCCCTTGTTTACGTGCCGCGCCGTGATTTTGTTGGTGTTCTAGGCTCGCGTCTCTAGCACAGTCTAGCCTAGGACCAGCACAGTACCGTCGTTGAGCGTTTATTCAACTTTGCATCTCTGAATTGATTATTGCTGACCCTTTTTGCTACCATACTATAAGCCTTCCCAGCTCCACATACATCTACGTCGTGTGTTTGACTCTCCCTGGTAATCGCTCTATCCAAGCTTTGAGAGTTTTTGACTACAACGGTTGCCGATCACCGCCTGCTGCTGGGTAAGAACTGGTAAGAATTTGAGATTTGCTTGACGGATTTGTGATACACCACCACCACTTCTTAGTAGTCTGTAGGATCATATTCTTGTGTGTTTCTATTGCTGCTAACCATGCCAGGATCACAAGCCGACGAGATTGACTGGGAGAACTTATCGAACAAGGAGCTTCATGATAAGTTTCAGCAAATGATGACTGAACAGGTGCAAGATGTGCTGAATAATTTTGAAGAGGCCATGGAGAAGATCACTGGCCTTGAGAAGACGTTCGAAACAAAGCTCGATAACAGATTTAATGAACTGCTTGCGCGTCTTCCACCACCGGCTGCACCTGTCGCACCTCTGCAACAACAACAACTACGCCCCCTTCCGAATCAGTATGGACGAGCACAGTGTGTTCCTATTGAGCCAGGACAAAATTCTGGTGCCGCTGCTACTGCTGTTGGTGTTTCTTTGGCTCCTGCTACTGCTGCTGCTGGTACCCAGGAGGATGATGAGTATGCGGGCGATTATGAGGATGAGGTTGATCAAAATCAGATCTACGAGCAGCCACCAGCACCACCACCAGCAGGTCGACCTCAGGTATATATTCGTAATGGTAGGCCTGCACCACCACCTCAGGTACGAGATGATGTCCATATTCCTAAACTGAAATTGAATATTCCACCATTTGAGGGTAGATATGTTCCTGATATATATCTTACTTGGGAGTTAGAAACTGAACAACGATTTACATGTTTACAATATCCTGAGGAGAGACGAGTTGCTGCTGCTGTTTGTGCTTTCACTAGTTTTGCATGTGTATGGTGGTCTGAACATTGTAGATTATATCCTATTCCAACTACTTGGGCTGCTTTGAAAACTGCTATGCGTACGCGTTGGGTTCCACCATATTACCACGTGAATTGCTTCAAAAATTGCAGCGTTTAAGACAAGGAAAAAATTCTGTAGAAGAATATTATCAGGAATTACAAACTGGCATGATTCGATGTGGTATTGTTGAGGAGAATGAAGCTATGCTTGCACGTTTTCTGGGTGGATTAAATAGAGAGATTCAGACCATTCTAGACTATAAGGAGTATACTAATATCACTCGTTTATTCCATCTTGCTTGTAAAGCTGAACGTGAAGTGCAGGATCGACAAGCATTGGCGCGAACTAACTTTTCTGCAGGCCGACCTTCCTCATGGACGCCGCGTGCATCTTCTACTTCAACTGCACCAGCACCTCAATCAGGTGCCTCCTACAGCCGTGATACAAGAAAACAGGAACAACCACCATTATCTGCCAAGAGCGCACCTGCGGGGCCTGCACAGCGTTCTTCTTCTTCCATGGCATCAACAGGGCACACAAGTGATATTATTTGTCGTCGTTGTAAGGGAGGAGGTCATTATGCAAGGGAATGCAAATCTCCGCGTGTGATGATGGCTACCGCGGATGGTGGATATGAGTCCGCTAGTGACTATGATGAGGAGACATTGGCTCTTATTACACGTGAAGAA
Source organism: Triticum dicoccoides (assembly GCF_002162155.2). Classification (NCBI taxonomy): domain Eukaryota; kingdom Viridiplantae; phylum Streptophyta; class Magnoliopsida; order Poales; family Poaceae; genus Triticum; species Triticum dicoccoides. The sequence continues at coordinate 298,189,132 of NC_041387.1, read as the reverse complement.
CATGGTGGAGATGATTCTGATCATGAGACGCAATACATGGCTCCTGAAGACGCTGACATGTATGAATGTTTAGTTGCTCAACATGTTTTGAGTGTGCAGGTCACACAAGCTGAGCAAAATCAGAGGCACAATTTGTTCCATACCAAGGGAGTTGTGAAGGAACGTTCTGTGCGCGTCATAATAGACGGAGGGAGCTGTAACAACTTGGCTAGCATGGAGATGGTGGAGAAGCTTTCTCTCGCCACAAGACCACATCCACATCCTTACTACATCCAATGGTTCAACAACAGCGGCAAGGTTAAGGTAACACGTACTGTTCGTGTGCATTTTAGTATCTCTACATATGCTGATTATGTTGATTGTGATGTGGTACCTATGCAAGCATGTTCCTTATTACTTGGTAGACCATGGCAATTTGATAAAAATTCTGTACACCATGGTAGAAACAATCACTATACTCTTGTTCATAAGGATAAAAATATTACTTTGCTTCCTATGACTCCTGATTCCATTTTGAAAGATGATATTAATAGAGCTAATAAAGCACAACAGGAGAAGAATAAGAGTGAAAATCAGATTGTGGCAAAAGAATTTGAGCAACAAATGAAGCCTAATAATAAACCATCTAGTGTTGCTTCTGAAATTAAATTGAAAAGTGCATGTTTATTTGCCACCAAATCTGATATTGATGAGCTAGATTTCAGCAAATCTATTTGCTATGCTTTTGTGTGCAAAGAGGCATTATTTTCATTCGCGGATGTGCCTTCCTCTTTGCCTCCTGCTGTCACTAACATTTTGCAGGAGTTCGCTGACGTTTTTCCACAAGACGTGCCACTGGGATTACCGCCTATTCGAGGGATTGAGCATCAGATTGACTTAATTCCCGGTGCTTCACTGCCAAACCGTGCACCATACCGTACCAATCCAGAGGAGACGAAGGAGATTATGCGTCAAGTACAAGAGCTTCTCGACAAAGGTTATATACGCGAATCCCTTAGTCCTTGTGCTGTTCCTATTATTCTAGTGCCGAAAAAGGATGGTACATCACGTATGTGTGTTGATTGTAGAGGCATTAATAATATTACTATTCGTTATCGTCATCCTATTCCTAGGCTAGATGATATGCTTGATGAATTGAGTGGCTCTACAATATTCTCCAAAGTTGATTTGCGTAGTGGCTACCATCAAATTTGTATGAAATTGGGAGATGGATGGAAAACAACATTTAAAACTAAGTTTGGATTATATGAGTGGTTAGTCATGCCTTTTGGGTTAACTAATGCACCTAGTACTTTCATGAGATTAATGAACGAAGTTTTACGTGCTTTCATTGGACGATTTGTGGTAGTTTACTTTGATGACATATTGATTTATAGCAGATCTTTGGAAGAACATTTGGAACATTTACGTGCTGTTTTTATTGCTCTACGTGATGCACGTTTGTTTGGTAACCTTGGGAAGTGCACCTTTTGCACCGACCGAGTATCTTTTCTTGGCTATGTTGTTACTCCACAGGGAATTGAAGTTGATAAAGCCAAGATTGAAGCTATTGAGAGTTGGCCGCAGCCCAAAACGGTCACACAAGTGAGGAGTTTTCTTGGCCTCGCTGGATTCTATAGGCGTTTTGTGAGAGATTTCAGCACCATTGCTGCATCTCTCAATGAGCTTACAAAGAAAGATGTGCCTTTTCTTTGGGGTACTGCACAGGAAGAAGCCTTCATGGTATTGAAAGATAAGTTGACACATGCTCCTTTACTCCAACTTCCTGATTTTAATAAGACTTTTGAGCTTGAATGTGATGCTAGTGGAATTGGATTAGGAGGTGTGTTATTACAAGATGGCAAACCTGTTGCATACTTTTCTGAAAAATTGAGTGGGCCTAGTCTGAATTATTCTACTTATGATAAAGAATTATATGCTCTTGTTCGGACTTTAGAAACATGGCAACATTATTTATGGCCCAAAGAATTTGTTATACATTTTGATCATGAATCTTTGAAACATATTAAAAGTCAAGCTAAACTGAATCGTAGACATGCTAAATGGGTTGAATTCATTGAGACTTTCCCTTATGTCATTAAACACAAGAAGGGAAAAGAAAATGTTATTGCTGATGCATTGTCTCGTCGCTATACTATGCTTTCACAACTTGACTTCAAAATATTTGGTTTGGAGACCATCAAAGATCAATATGTGCATGATGCTGATTTTAAAGATGTAATGCAAAATTGTAAAGAAGGAAGAATGTGGAACAAGTTTGTCGTTAACGATGGATTTGTGTTTCGTGCTAACAAGCTATGCATTCCAGCTAGCTCCGTTCGTCTTTTGTTGTTGCAGGAGGCGCATGGAGGAGGATTAATGGGACACTTTGGCGTGAAGAAGACGGAGGATGTACTTGCTACACATTTCTTTTGGCCAAAGATGAGACGGGATGTTGAGCGTTTTATTGCTTGCTGCACTACATGTCAAAAAGCTAAGTCACGACTCAATCCTCATGGTTTATATATGCCTTTGCCTGTACCTAGTGTTCCTTGGGAGGATATATCTATGGACTTTGTTTTAGGTTTACCTCGAACAAAGAAGGGGAGGGATAGCATATTTGTTGTCGTGGATAGATTCTCGAAAATGGCACACTTTATACCATGTCATAAAAGCGATGATGCTGTTAATGTTGCTGATTTGTTCTTTCGTGAAATTATTCGCTTGCATGGTGTGCCAAATACTATTGTTTCAGATCGTGATACTAAATTTCTTAGCCACTTTTGGAGATGTTTATGGGCTAAGTTGGGGACTAAGCTGCTTTTTAGTACTACTTGTCACCCCCAAACTGATGGACAAACTGAAGTAGTCAATAGAACGTTGTCTACTATGCTTAGGGCTGTTTTGAAGAATAATAAGAAAATGTGGGAGGAATGCTTGCCTCATATTGCATTCTACTACTAAGATGTGCCCTTTTGAAGTTGTGTATGGTTTCCTACCTCATGCACCTATTGATTTGTTGCCTCTTCCATCTTCGGAGAAGGTTAATTTTGATGCTAAACAACGTGCTGAATTGATTTTAAAAATGCATGAGTTAACTAAGGAAAACATTGAGCGCATGAATGCTAAATATAAACTTGCTGGAGATAAGGGTAGAAAACATGTTGTGTTTGCACCTGGAGATCTTGTTTGGTTACATTTGCGTAAGGATAGATTTCCTGATTTGCGCAAATCAAAGTTAATGCCACGTGCTGATGGTCCCTTTAAGGTGTTAGAGAAAATAAATGATAATGCATATAAACTTGAGCTGCCTGCAGATTTTGGGGTTAGTCCCACTTTTAACATTGCAGATTTGAAGCCTTATTTGGATGAGGAAGATGAACTTCCGTCGAGGACGACTTCATTTCAAGAAGGGGAGGATGATGAGGACATCAATACAATTGTTACACCCACAGCCCCTGCTGCTATACATACTGGACCAATTACTAGAGCTCGTGCACGCCAACTAAATTACCAGGTACTTTCGTTTCTTGGTAATGATTCTAATGTTCATGAGAATATGATGCTGCCTAAATTGGATACATTTGTTTTGCTTACAAATGAAGGGCCTAGCTTGGAGAAGGATGAACATTGGAGCAAGAACAAGCATGGAGATGATGGCATGCGCAAGGGGAACAAGAACGGAGTTACAAGTGATGATTTCAGGACTTTGAAGCCACCATAATGGGTGCATGAAGCCTTGGACGAAATATATAAGATGCCACTTCATAAATTTCGTCCCGAGGCTATTTTAGGTGCTGCGTCACCTTATTATTGGGCCAGGCCCATATAATTTCGAAATACATAAGTATAGGCTATTTTTAGAGTCCGTATGTGTGGGGAAACAAGAGATAGGGTTGATTTCGGACCCCTCCACCAAGGGCCACGAAATTCCCCCCTCTTCCTCCATATATACAGCCCTTAGGGCATCGTTTAGACTTTGGGTTTTGCTTAGATTAAAAGTTCGCCATAGCTGCAACTTCGCGTACTTCGTTTGTGTTCAACGACCAGACAAAGGCGTCACAGAACCCCACCTTGATCAATAAAGCTTTCATCTTATATTCGCAATATCCAGATTGCAATCTTAGTTTCTTGCTTATTCTTCGTTTGCTCGCAGGAAACAGACCCTCGTGGTCAGGTTGATCGTGCTCCGGCGTGGTCAATAACCTCTCAGAGTTGGTTTAGCGATTGCTAAGGCGCGACGTCCTCGCACGCTCGTAGTCGGATCGTCAAAGTCGACTTCCACCAAAGCGAAATCCACCATCTCATCGAAAGACGGGACACCTTTGCCTCTATCATGGTGGTGGCGCCAAGAAAGCCAAAGCTGGTGACTCCGGCAAGGAGGTTGCCGCGGGGGTGGCGGTCGCCGACAAGCAGGACGGCACCAACAAGCAGTATTGCAAGATCCACCACACCAAGGGCCATGATCTCCAGAGCTGCAAAAAAGTCGAGCAGCTTGTTGGGCAACAAAAAGCTGAATACGAGCGGCGCGACAAGGAGAAGGCCCAGGAAGGTGCTGGGGGATCTGGCAAGAAATGTCCCGGCCGAGGAGGACGCCGCGGCAAGGCCAAGCAGCGGCAAGAAGATAGACCTCCTCGCGGCCGCGACAAGGGTGAAGATGACAACGACGATGAAGACATGGATGATGAGGAGACTGATGAGCAGGAGTTCCAGAAAGCCACAGAGGTCCTGTGCGTTGACGGTGGTGCTTCTCTGCATACCTCGCACCGTCAGCTCAAGCAGTGGGTGCGGGAAGTTAATGCAGCAGAACCACCCGTCGAGTCACGCAAGCCTTTGAAATGGTCCAGCACGCCTATCATCTTTGATATTGAGGACCACCCTGATCGCATAACTGCGGTCGGGTGCTTGGCGATGTTGGTATCACCAACAATCCGCAACCTCAAGGTCACTAAGATGCTAGTTGACGGCGGGGCCGGCTTGAACCTGATCTCCTCCGCGGTGCTCCAGAAACTCCAGATCCCTGACAGCGAGCTTGAAGAGACTGGTACATTTCAAGGAATCAACCTGGGAAGGAGCAAGCCGAAGGGAAAGATCACGTTGCCGGTAACATTTGGCAGCGAGCTGAACTTCAGGACTGAGAGGGTCACGTTTGATGTTGCTGACTTTCCATTACCTTACAATGGAATCCTTGGCCGTCCGGCACTCGCCAAGTTCATGGCAGCCTCTCACTATGCGTACAACATACTGAAAATGCCAGGCCCGATAAGTGTCATCTCTGTCCCTGGCGATAAGAAGGATGCTCTTATCTGTGCCGACAAGATCTACCGGGAAGCAGTAGCCTCAGCAGAATGCAAGACACTTGCCGCTGAAGCTCCCGGGGGGAAGAAGAAGACCAAGTCCGGCAAGAGCTCTGATGCCCACTCCGGCAAGCGCACCTCTTCGGAGTGCTGCGCTACCGTCGAGGACGCACCATCGAGCTCCACCGGCAAGTGTAAGAAGGCAACGACAGCTCCACCTGAGACCAAGAAGGTGTCCGCCAAGGAGGACGGCACTGGTGGTACCTTCACCATCAGCGCCACTCTTGACCCCAAATAGGAAAGCGCGCTCGTTGCTTTCCTGCGGGCGAATGTCGACGTGTTTGCGTGGCAACCGTCTGATATCCCCGGTGTTCCCAGGAAAGTAATTGAGCACCACCTTGCCGTCTGTCCTCATGCGCGGCCCGTCAAGAAGAAAGTCAGGAAACAGGCAGTGGAGCGCCAAGAATTCATCGCAGAAGAAATCAAGAAGTTGGAAGTAGCAGGCCTTGTCAGAGGAGTGCTCCATCCCACGTGGTTGGCCAATCCTGTTGTCGTGCGCAAGGCTAACATGAAATGGAGGCTTTGTATTGACTTCACTAATGTTAATAAAGCTTGTCCCAAAGACCCATTTCCCTTGCCGCGCATTGACCAGATTGTTGACTCCACAGCCGGATGTGATTTGCTTTCATTTCTTGATGCATACTCAGGATACCATCAGATCTTCATGGCAGAGGAGGATGAAGAGAAAACCGCATTTATCACCCCGTGTGGCACGTACTGCTTCGTACGGATGCCTTTCAGTTTGAAGAATGCTGGTTCAACATTTGCAAGGGTAGTCCACGACGCTTTTGAGCCGCAGATGCACAGAAATGTGGAAGCCTACATGGATGACATAGTGGTCAAGAGCAAGAACAGGGCGACCCTGATTCAAGATTTAGACGAGACATTTGCAAATCTGCGCAAGATCAACCTCAAGCTTAACCCCGAGAAGTGCGTGTTTGGAGTCCCTTTCGGCAAGCTTCTCGGGTTCTTCGTGTCTCAGCGGGGAATTGAAGCTAATCCCGACAAGATCAAGGCCGTTGAGCAGATCGAAGCACCAAAGCGCGTCAAGGATGTACGAAGGCTTGCCGGTTGCGTGGCTCCTCTCAGCAGGTTTATCTCTAGATCTACTGAGCGCTCCCTGCCATTTTTCAAAATTTTGAAAAAGGCAGGTCTAATAAAATGGACTCCAGAGGCGGAGGCTGCGCTGCAGGACTTGAAGAGATACCTGTCCTCCACTCCAACACTTGTCGCACCTAAGCTGCAAGAGAAGTTGCTGCTGTATATAGCGGCAACCAATCAAGTGGTTAGTGTTGAGTTAGTGGCGGAGAGGGAGGCAGATGATGAGCCAGCAACCACGGCAGATGCATCCAGCGACAAGCAGGGGGCTTCGCCGACAAGCTCTGGTCCCGACAGAGATGGATCTGCGCAGGAGCATGATAAGATGTAGAAGAGAATGGTGCAGCGTCCAGTGTACTTTGTCAGTTCCCTTCTACAGGGGGCTAGGTCAAGGTACTCTGGTGTGCAGATGTTGCTTTTCGGCCTCCTCATGGCCTCGAGAAAGCTGCGCCATTACTTCCAAGCACATGAGATCACAGTCGTCACTCGCTTTCCGCTGAAGAGGATACTGCAAAATCCAGAAGCGACAGGTAGGATTGTCGAGTGGGCGCTGGAACTGTCAAGCTTTGGCCTCAAGTTTGAGAGCACTTCAACTATCCAAAGTAGAGCATTGGCAGAGTTCATAGCAGAATGGACGCCAACACCAGATGAAGAAATTCCAGAGACGAGCATCCCCGTCAAAGAGGCAAGCAAAGAGTGGCTGATGTACTTTGATGGTGCCTTCTTGCTGCAAGGCGCCGGTGTGGGCGTGCTGCTTGTCGCGCCCACCGGAGAGCACCTCAAGTACGTAGTCCAGATGGACTTTCCCAAGGAGCAAGCAACCAACAATACTGCAGAGTATGAAGGATTGCTTGCCGGTCTCAGAATCGCAGCAGACCTTGGGATCAAGAAGCTCATTGTCAGGGGTGACTCACAGCTTGTCGTCCGCCAAGTGAACAAGAACTACCAGAGTCCATTGATGGAAGCATATGTTGATGAAGTGAGGAAGCTAGAAGAGCACTTTGACGGCCTACAGATGGAGCATATCCCAAGAGCTCAGAATGACATTGCTGATGGCCTGTCAAAGTGCGCCGCACTAAAGTTACCTGTGGAACCAGGGATATTTGTGCTCAAGTTGACTCAACCATCTGTAACACCATCAACTGGACAAAGCTTCCCGAAGCCGCCGCCAAGAAAGTCCCCAAGATCAACACCAAGGACGCTGAGGGGCAGTCTGCTCCGGCAAGCCTTATGGTTTGTTCCGTTGAAGCAGACGCTCCCGACAAGTTTTGCTCCGGCAAGCTTGCCGGGGAACATCAAGCTCCGGTAGGGCCGCAAGTCCTTGCTGTAGAAGCGGATGTTCCCGCAGCAGCAGATGTGCCTTTAGTCCTTGTTGTCAAGCCACAAGCTCCAGCATGGGCACAGCAGATTGTCCATTTCCTTCAGACAGGAGAACTTCCCGAAGAGCAAGAAGAAGCGGAAAAAGTAGCCCGGCAGTCAAGTATGTACTAGTTTGTCGATAGCATACTGTACAGAAGAAGACTCAACGGTGTGAAATTGAAGTGTATTTGCCGGGAAGATGGACAAAAGCTGTTGGCAGAGATACATGGAGGCATATGTGGCCACCACATTGGCGCAAGAGCACTTGCCGGCAAAGCTTTCCGGCAAGGTTTCTTTTGGCCGACAGCCCTCCAGGATGCAACTGCACAAGTAACCAAGTGTGAAGCGTGCCAGTTCCACTCCAAACAGATACACCAGCCAGCTCCACTCCAGACGATCCCTTTATCCTGGCCATTTTCGGTCTGGGGGCTCGATATCCTCGGCCCTTTCCCCCGAGCTGTCGGGGGCTTTGAGTACTTGTACGTCGCAATCGACAAGTTCACAAAGTGGCCGGAAGTGCAGCCAGTGAGGAAGGTGACAGCACAGTCAGCAGTCAAGTTCTTCAGGTCAATTGTTTGCCGTTTCGGGATCCCTAACAGGATCATCACCGACAATGGCACGGAATTCACAAGCCGCACCTTCATGCAGTACGTCCAAGACCTTGGCGTCAAGGTCTGCTTCGCTTCTGTTGCTCATCCAAGAAGCAACGGTCAAGCAGAGAGGGCAAATGCTGAAGTGCTGCGCGGGCTCAAGACCAGAACTTTCAACAGGCTGCGCAAGTGCGGAAGAAACTGGATCGAGGAGCTGCCGGTGGTTCTTTGGTCGATCAGAACGACGCCAAATCGAGCCACTGGCCAGACGCCTTTCGCTCTAGTCTATGGAGCAGAGGCAGTTCTCCCCACGAAACTCGTATATGGATCACCTCGAGTGCTCGCTTATGATGAGCTTGAGAAAGAATAGCTGCGACAAGATGACGCGCTGCTCCTTGAGGAAGATCGTCTTTAGGCTGCTGTACGAGCTGCTCGATACCAGCAAGCTTTGCGCCGCTACCATAGCCGCAAAGTTAAGGCCAGAAGCTTCGAGGAAGGCGACCTTGTTCTTCGGCGCGTTCAGTCCGCCAAGAATTCCAACAAGTTGACGCCGAAGTGGGAAGGCCCTTATCGGGTGAAACGAGTCAAAAGGCCCGGCGCTGTCCGCCTTGAGACCGAAGATGGCATTCCGGTGAGCAACTCCTAGAACATAGAACATCTTCGTAAGTTTTTCCCATAGGGCGCGGTTGCCGGAACCCGTTCTGGCAACCACCTTTTGTACAAGTCTTGCCGCTGTTGCATGTAATCCTTTGTACAAAGCCGGGCGCAGATCCCGTGCATAAATAAGACCCCATGTGCTCCGCACAACTTGTCCATTTCATGCATTAGTTTCTTTCTTGCATGCGTTATCTGACACTTTGTGCAGCACCTACATCCGGTAAGCAATAACGAGCCGAAGGGCTCCATATCATTATTTTCTCTTCTTTTTTTTCAACAAAGGAAAAGAAGGTTCCCTCGCACACAAGTTTGCCGGGGGGGGAGGAGAATATTATGGTATGGACAGGGCGTCGTTCAAGCAAAGTTTTGCCTTGCCGGGAAGGAAACGACAGAAAAGCTAAGTTGCCAAAGTTTGAGCAATCGGATTTTAAATTTTTGAGTTATCTTCCTCGAACGACCCTGCTTTGTATGGAAAACCTGTGCGCGGAGGAACCAACTCGTGGCTAGTTGCGCCCTTACTTTGTTTCGAGTCCGCTCAACAACTTAAGTCTGCTGCATCTAGTCGCGATAAGGTTTCTTGTCGGAAGCAGCGCCGCCAGCAGGCTGCTGACGTTCCGCACTCAGCGCTCGCGGCTCGGGTGCCTGCGCCGACAAGTTCCCTAGAAGCGTAGGGTAAAAACATACAAAGGAAGGAATCTAGTAGAGGAAATAACATAGCAATTGATAACAGAAATAAAGTAATATTACAAGATAACTTGTCGCAGCTCTAACAGACTGTTTTCATAACATGATTAGCAGCGACAAGGGAAAAAGAAGAAATGGGCGGCCTAGTCTACGCGGTCGCCCTCAACCCTCTTGATCTCGCTCACCTTGTCCACAATGGGTGCGACAAGGGCCTTGAGTGCGTCCCGATCGGTGTCTGGCGGCAAGGACTTGAGGACGTTGGTGAAGCTGAGGCCTGGATTGCGGAAGGCCACCTTCATCAGCACTTTCTGGAGAACCCCGGCGCAGATTCTGCGCGACTCGTCGGCCAGCTGCTTTGGGATCCTCTCCTAGAGCCGCTGGAGTGCCGTCGCCACGCCCTTGAAGAATAGGCTGAGCTTGGCGCTGGGTTGGAGATTCTCGTCGGAGGGATACCCAAAGTCCTCCATCCCCAGCTGCGCCAGCTCCTTGTCGATGACATCAAGTTGGCGGAGGCCGTAGGTGTTCATGATATCGCAGAAGAACTCCGAGAAGGGCGGGCAGAGCCCGCAATAGAAGAACAGCGCGAAGAATGGGTACCCGTTTGGAGCCAGTTCCGAAGCAGCGGCCGGGAGAACCCTCGTGCGCGGATGCGCACGCGTCTCCGTCTCCCAAAATAGGTAGAAGTACTGCCTCAGCTCCTTCGCGCCGAGCTGGGGGGAGAAGATCGCCCGCTCCTTCCGCAGCGCTGCGAGCCGCTGCGCCTCGGCCGACTTCACGCCCTTTCCCCTGTCGGCTTTCGGAGCCATGGCGGAGGTGGTGGGGGAGGTCGACGGCGTTGGTGATGCTGGTGGCAATGGGGGGCGGAGCGCTGCTCTCTCGGCTTCGAGAAGAAGGGGGAGCGGCGGAGGTTCGTGAAGATGGAGTAGTAGCAACCAGTGAGGGGGAACGAACTGCCCCTGTTTCCTCTGCTTATAAAGAGGGACGGGGCGGACATTTCGCCCTTCCAAATAAAGAACCACCCACGATCTCTCCCACGACGCCGCATTCAACGCGTGCCTTTAGGGGAGAGCGCGGTGGATACGGAGCGAGATTCGGCGTGGCCCAGTCCGCGTGTGCCCGTGCCCTATCTTGGGCCTGGCCCAACAATGCTCGGCACCGTGTCTGGCCCAGGCCCGGGGGCTCCTGTCGGTGTACTAGAATAGGGGTACCCTAGTACCCCGAACTTGTGCACGGGCAGTTGCAGCAGCCCGCGGCAAGGCTTGCCGGGCGAACGCCAAGATCCTCTGTGGTTCCCTTGGAGCCATTCAAGAACAAAGTATTTAAGCTCAGGAGACATGGCCCCGGCAAGAGGAGCTTGCCGGGAAGGCCAACCAAGGCACTCCAAGGAACTTGCCGCGACGCGCCACGCACTCCGGCAAGGCAACAAGGCCCCGGCAAGAGGAGCTTGCCGGGAAGACCAACCAAGGTACCTCGAGGCCCGGTGAGCGACAAGCTCCCGGACCCGACAAGATAACAGCAGCGGCAAGGCGCTTGCCGCGGCAGGCGGCCACTCTGTGCCTACGCTCCAGCGCATCCACCAACGTGTCGCTCTGGGGGCCTCTCCAGGCGCCCGTGGCCGGAGGCTGTGCAGCCAGCGGTGCACAGTGGCATGCGAAGCTGACAAGATCGCCATCGTGGCGAATGGTGGCGCCCCTAACGGTCCTTTTCTGCACTGTTTGGGCGACTCAGACGGGCATTTAATGCCCTTGTCCCCTGCCGTCAGGGTTAGGTAGGGTGCACTATACAAGTAACTGTACCAACCACCTCACTTTTTACATTTGTACCCTTCTCTGCGTTGCCACCTGTCGATGACCCCTTTAGCATATAAAAGGAGGCCCATGCGCAACGTAGAGGGGGTTCGACTGGTTCGGAACCCAGAAAAACACTACGCTCTCTCTCTGGAGCAAGAACACAAGATAATCAAACAAGCAGCAGTAGGAGTGTTATCTCTTCGGAGAGCTCCGAAGCTGGGTAAACTGCTTGTGTGCTTCGCCTCGATCTGCTCTTCGTGTGATCTCCGCCCCCCACCGAACCGAAAGGGGCTCGGTCCGCCGGCCCCATAGGTGTTCGTGGATCAGTTTCCCTGACAGATTATAAAGTAAATAAATAACAGCATGCCACAGTCGGGCGTCTGAGCGACACCACTTAAAGGGCTTATAAAGAAAATAAATAACAGCATGCCACAGTCGGGCGTCTGAGCGACACCACATAAAGGGCTTATAAAGTAAATAATCATAGTGAATATCCAGGAGGTAAAACCATCCAAAGGATACTTGATAATTCAAATAATATAACGGGTTAGTCCATAACAAAATAATAATCATAATCATCACAAGTCACAATCCATGTTCTGGTTTAACAGTTTCTCCTTCGAAGACCGACACTAAGACCGACACTTGACCCATCCCAGACTGTAATCCTTAATCATGGACACGGCTATTCGAATAGGTTTAATCTCTGCAGAGGGTGTACTCTTTACCCACGAGTAACGGATTCCTTTAGTCCATCGGGACTAATTCCGTCTACGGTCTTTTAATTGAAAACACACCTGACCTACACACACCAACTTAACTCACATGTGTCTGGAATCACCCACGACACCTGTCAAGCAAAACTCTAAGTGGGGAGGCTACAACCTCGCGTAGCATGGGATCAAATTTATATCGCGCGCTCTAAGGGGTAGCCTCCCCTCTCGGTCTCAACTGGATACACCCATGCCCCCGGACCAGGTGGCTTGCCTACCAGCTACAACCGGTATCTTCCACCATGGCCTCTCTGTACGGTGTGTGCTAGAAAGAGGTTGAAAACTTACTGAACCTTACTCTACTTGTTGTAGAGACGAGTGGTAGTACAAAACAAGTATGGGGGTTACTGGAACAAGACTCGATCTATGGTCGACTCAGGAGGTTTTAAGTATTCCCTGCAAGATTAGCATATCGAGTATACTTCATCCAACAGACAGAATCACCACTCATCATACCCCTCATGCCATGCCGGACACACTCGTCTCGACGAGAAACTAGGGACAAGATCGGGTCTACCCAAGACAGAGGCTTTCCCGTTTTTATTCCAGTAGGAACGAAAGGCATACGAGGATGATCCATATCACAAGCATGTCCATTTCCAACAGCAAGGAAATGTCAAATAAGCATTCATGCAAACGATCACATCACCACATAAAATAACGAGTTTTCCAAAATAAGGTGGTGTTATAATCGTGTCAACCAACACATCACAAATATTATACCAGGGTTCAGGATGCTTGCCTTCAAGTTGTGGGGAGGCAAGGTGCACTCCAAAAGTTTTTGAAGGCTTTCTCCTTTCTCCAAAAATCCTATTTAGAAGATTTTTGAATCAATATATAGTTTCAAAAACAGTACCAAAAAGTTGTCTGATTTTTTTTGAAATAAATCTTAAAATAAACTAGACAATATTTGGGAGAGGTAGGAAAAAGAATCAATTCATTTGGAGTTATAATTAAAAAGTTATAGGCAGTCAAAGTAGTAGTCAAACTTTGTTTTTAAATTAAAATAGAAAAAAGAAAACGTTTCAGATTGAAATACGCTTTCGTAGTAGGGGAGACGTATTGGGGGTTTGTGCTTCCACTTAAAACACGTGGAGGCGAGGTTGGGTCTCTGACAGTGGGTCCAGGGGGCCCACTGGTCAGGTTTGACCAGTCCATCTCTTCCCCCTCTTCCTCTGCCCGAACGGAGGCGAGGCAACGGCGATCAACGCCGGCGAACGGCGGCTCCCGGCGGGCTCCAGAGGGTCAGGGTGGATCCGCAAGACCGGGGCGGTCCTCCCGGTGGTCGTTGGGTCGGCGGGGATGGAGGGAGTCGCCGGCGGTGAGCTTCGCGGCGGAGGAGGCTTCGGGAGCAAAGTGGGTTTGGGGCTATGGTGGTTCTCGATCAATATCGAGCAGGGGGATGGGTCCACGGGAGGAAGAGAGAGCTTCTGGTGAAGAGAGTGGAGAGGGGGAGGCTCTGGTGGCGCCAGAATGGACGAGACAGTGGCTGCAGCCGTGGTTGCCGGAGATGAGGAAGAAGACCTCCTCGGGTCGGTTGGCTGCCACGAGGAAACGAGGGGGGTGATTTGAGGCTACCTGTGGAACGGGACACGCTCGGGGGCCTCTTTTTTATAGCACATCAAAGTCGGTTCGCGGCGGCCATGGATGAGCTCGTCGGCGGACCGCCTTACTGTGCTGCAAGGCGACGTGGCGGTGGCTGGCTACCTCCAGGGGCTAACGACGACCACTCCACTATCGAAGGAGGCGAGCTGGCGTGCTGTGGTGGTTTGGGCGGTGCTGCCCATGGCAGGGGCGGATGCGGCCGCGGACTTGCCGCCAAGCAGCTTGCTGGCGACGCTGCAGGGGGTGAGGAGGCGGTCGGGGATTCTAGCGTGACGTGGCGAGCGGGAGAGGATTTGGATGAGCTCGGGGAAACTTATCCAGGGGGGTGCTGGCTCGGACGCGAGCACGTGCAAAACGCGCGCTCTGCTCGCGCTCCGGGCGTGCACGACACTTGTTTGACGAAATGCCAGGGCAACCAAAGTTGCTAGAGAGCTAATGCAAATCCACAGGCCTGGGTTAGAGACATAATGAAGGCTACTAGACAACTTGGTTTGGGACAAGAGGAAAGTTCACAACACAAAACCTTCAACCATGCCAAATCTGTCTATGCCTACAGGGTGTTTGACAAAATGCCAGAGGCATCTAGGCATCACTTGGGGTGGTCAAATCTCCCAGAGTGGGGTCTCTTTAGATGGAAGAGAGGGTGGTGAGGTTAGTTTGTAAAAAGAACAAACTTGTTAGTGCAAGTTTTGCAAAACTTCAGGTTGGGACAGAAAGTACAGGGCATGATTGCAAGAACTAGAATTGCTCCAATGAGTCCAACCTCTTGGACTTAAGGGTTTAGTAGGGAGGACTACAAGTAGGAAAAGAAATCATGGATAAAGGAGCAATTTAAAATATAGTTGTTGTACAAATCATCAAGTTGGACCAGAATGGAAAAGAGGTTGATTCACTCAAATTTTTCAAAGGACAACACTGGGTTTTTGCAAAAAGTTAATTAACATACTCATATTGACATCCCAAAATTTTGGTAGAAGTTTTAAATAAATATTTAAATAGGTTGTAGTGCAAAACTGTCCACTGGACCAGATTCGAAAAATTGGTGTAGAACTCAAACTATGCAATGAATGAAATATATTTTTGCATAAAAATGTTTTAAAAACATCACATGACATCTCAAATTTTGGTGGGATTTTTGAATGAATTTATAAAAGGGTTGCAGTGCAAATAGGACCCTAAACTTATGAAAACCCAAATTAGAGAAATAAAGCTCAGGGAAAAATAATAAGTATACAAATAATCCTACTAATAAAAGAATTGTTTTATTTGAGAGGATAAGAGAGTCCAATAAAATTGGGAAGTTTTTTTTACTTGAGGTAAAAACTCCATAAAAATAAAACGGAAGAATGGTTCTGAAATCAAAAGAAAATCCAGAAAACAAAAGTTTAAGCTCCTGGCCAAATTTTAATTAATAAAACAAGGTTAAATTTTTTGGGGTGTCACAATATGATGCTGCCTAAATTGGATACATTTGGTTTGCTTACAAATGAAGAGCCTAGCTTGGAGAAGGATGAACATTGGAGCAAGAACAAGCATGGAGATGATGGCATGCGCAACGGGAACAAGAACGGAGTTTCAAGTGATTATTTCAGGACTATGAAGCCACTGTAATGATTGCATGATGGCTTGGACAAAATATACAATATGCCACTTCACAAATTTCGTCGAGAGGCTATTGTAGGTGCTACGTCACGTTATTATTGGGCCAGGCCCATGTAATTTCGAAATACATAAGTATATGGTGTTTTTAGAGTCCGTATGTGTGGGAAAACAAGAGAAAGGGTTGGTTTCGGACCCCTCCTTCAAGGGACACGAAGTTTCCCCCCTCTTCCTCCATATATATAGCCCTTAGGGCACCGTTTAGCCTTTGGGTTTCTTTTAGATTAAAAGTCCGCCATAGCTGCAGCTTCACGTACTTCGTTTGTGTTCAACTACCAGACAAAGGCATCACAGAACCCCACCTTCATTAATAAAGATTTCCTCTTATATTTGCCATATCCGGATTGCAATCTTAGTTTTTTGCTTGTTCTTCGTTTGCTCGCAGGAAAGCAGACCCTCGTGGTCAGGTTGATCGTGCTTCGGCGTGGTCAATAACCCCTCGGAAGTTGGTTTAGTGATTTCTAGGGTGTGACTGTCGGATTTCGGGTTCCGGCAGACCCATGAGGTTCGAACACTTGGGTGCACACGAAGATCTTTCCCCAACCAGCTCATGTCTCGAGGTCTCGCAAGGATCTAAGCAAGAAAGATGAACACACAAGGGACACGAGATTTATACTGGTTCAGGCCACCATTGTGGTGTAATACCCTACTCCAGTGTGTGGTGTGGTGGATTGCCTCATGGGCTGATGATGAACAGTACAAAGGGAGAACAGCCTTGCGAGGTGCTGCTCTTGAGCTCGTGCGATGAACTGCTTGGGTGAGTTCAGTCGCTTCTCTCTCTCTGATCGATCTGTTCTCTAGATGCCCCTACCCTATGGTGGCTAGTCCTATTTATAGGGGGAGGCCCTGGGCCTCTTCCCAAATAATGAGCGGGAAGGGCGCCAACAATTGGCCATTTGGAAGGGGAGCATCTGGTACACTTATCATGACTAAAGTTGGTCTTCGGCTGCCAAAGACTCTGACGATGACGCGCCCTAGGCTCCACGATGACCTCCATCCTGCCGTTCTGCTGGTCTTGGTCTTTTTGCACCGAAACGGTAACCTTTGTCGGATGCCTTGACCTGTGCTTGCCCCATTTGCACCGAAGGGGAAACAAGGACACTGCGCATGCCGGCACCCGCCTGGCACCCGCCTTGTCTTCGATCGTCATGGCTTGTGTCACGGGCTCCTCGGGAGGTACCCCGCCTTGATCTCTCCGCCTCCTCGCGAGCCTGCCTGGGGAGGCTGCTCTTGAGGAAGCTTATTGTCGTCCGCCCCGTGGGGCTTGGCCCCTCGCGAGGGTCTTGAGCTTGAGCTGATAAAGCTGGGCTGTGTTCGGCCCCCACTTGAGCCACGCCGCAGGCCGCAGGCAGGCAAGTCTGGGGTCCCCCGTTCCCATAACACCGACAGTAGCCCCCGGGCCCAAGGCACGCCCGGACTTGGCCTAGCAGAGAAGCGAAGGGGCAAGTGCAAAGCGCCGCGGGCCCCAACAGCCTGCGGCCTTGGGTGCCGCGTGGCGATTGATTGGTCGTGGGCGTCTCTGCTTCCCCACGACGCCTCGGCAACCGCACGACTTGACAAGTCCCTGCATGCAAAAACGGGTCATGATTACTTGCGATCATGGAGGCCGACGGTTGGCCTCCTCCGGCTATAAGTACGGAACGGCGCGAGCCCTTCCAGTCCATCCCTTCCTGCTACTCCTCTTCTTCTTCATCCCGGCTGCTCGCCATCCCCATGGCTCCACCGAAGAGGTTCTCGGCCGCGGAGAAAGGAAAGGCTCGTCAGGTGGGGCCTGACTCTCCTCCGGCCAAGCACGTCCGTGGCCGCCCCCGCAAGCATCCTGCATCCCCCGTGGTGGCTTCCCGTGGTCATGGAGGTGGCTCCCTTCATGGTGATTAGCGCCCGGTCATCGATAGGAGGCACGCCATGGCTGCGCGACCCCCCAGGCCGCGCTTCTGCTCGGCGGAGGTGCTGCCGAAGTTTGTCGTGTGGTCGGCGGACCCGACCGGCACCTGGCTCCAGCATCCTCGCTTCTTTGCAGGTGAACTTCCGGCCGGCGCTCCAGCGGCCTCTTGCTTCAGGCGGACGGTTGCTGCAGCAGGGCCTCCTGGGCTTCGCTGGAGGTCTACGCCACCGGGGGTTTGGCCCTGATCCGTGGCTGGCAAACTTTTGCCCGCGCGCGTGGCCCGAGCCAGCGGTGCTCCCTGCACTTCAAGTTCAACAGCGACGCCGCCCTCTACGTGAGGGTGTTCGGGGAAGACGGTCGCCGTGCTGGGTGCTGCCCCGAAGACGATGACCGCGGCCGGGTGCCCAGCCCTAGCGTTGATCAGGATGAAGATGGCGGCAAGCGCGTGGGCAGTGGCGCTTGGGGCTCACCAAGCTTCGGCGACTCTCTTTTAGATAGCTACTCCTCCAGTGGGGGTTGCGACCAGCCCCCGCGTCGTCGCGCCCGCCTAGGGTAAGGTAGCGGGTCAGTCCACCGTCGCGCCCCGGTGAAGCGAGAGGAGGGAATCTGACTGAGCCCCGGAGGCAGCACGAGCCCTCGCCGCGAGCTTGTGCCGAGCAAGTCATGCCTGTTTTGCCTTTCTTCCTTTCCTGCGCAAAAGAGAAAGTAGCGTAGGGCCCCGCGGGGGCGTGTTGAACTATTAACGTTAATTATCGTGTTGTTCCCGCTACTTTTGTGCTATGTTTCCGTGTCGAGTGCCCGTGTGCGGGAGTTGCTTAACTCGGGGAAGTTTGTTGCGGTCTTCTCCTCCCGAGGCCGAGGCCTCGCCTTGTTCTTCATGTCCTGCAAGGATTAGTCAAGAGGGGTAGCTTCCGGTTTTGGTTGTGGGGGCTACCGACCCAGGTCCTGTGCTCGCGTCGCAATACTCGTGGGGCAAGGACTGGGAGGGGTGCTCCCTTAGCGGACTCGGACAGGAAAGCTCCAAACGACTGGGGCAGAAAACACTCGCGAGGGTGCCCGCGTACATCCCTCGCTAGACTTGTGCGAGGGAAAACCGAGGCAAGTGAGTGAAAAAAAAGACAAAGGGTCACAAGCTATAGACGGCAACATCTTCAATAAAACTCCAAATAGGAAAGAACAAGCCAACTGCAGAAAGCAAATTTAAAAGCCGCGTCCGGCACCTAATCTAGTCTTCGACGTCTTCTCACCAGCGCAGAGCTAAGTGCTGCCACTGGGCGTGGGCGGGAGCCCCCGAGGCCCGAGGGCAGCACTCCGGAGACTCCGGGGCGTGTACAGCCCCACTCATTATTACGTGAGAGTGTCATGGGCGGCGAGCTTCACAAGCATTGGCCTTCTTCACAGGCACCAGACCTTTTCCAAAATGCGGTGGCTTCACAGGCATTGGCCTTCTTCACAGGCACCGGGCCTTCCCCAAAATGCGGTAGCTTCACAGGCGTTGGCCTTTTTCACAGGCACCGGGCCTTCCCCAAAATGCGGTAGCTTCATAGGCATTGGCCTTCTTCACAGGCACCGGGCCTTTTCCACAGGCACTAGGCCTCGCTCAGGGGTAGAATCTCTGGAGGTGTTGAATGTTCCATGCGTTCTGGATGGGTACTCCCTCCTGGGTCTCCAAGCGCGCAGAGTCGGGCCTGGAAACATGAACAACCTTCAACGGGCCCTCCCACATGGGAGAGAGCTTGTGCAACCCTTCCCTGGAGAGGACCTGTCTGAGCACGAGGTCCCCTACCTCAAGGGTTCTTGGGCGGATGTTGCGGCAGTGGTACCGTCGCAGCGCCTATTGATACCTTGCCGCTCGCAGCGCGGCCTCTCGACGGCGTTCCTCCCCCAGCAAAGGATTCGTCCCCCGCATGGTGTCCTGCTGCGTCTCGTCAAACGCCAGGACCTGTGCGGAACGATGCCTGACCTCGTGAGGGAGGACGGCCTCAGCTCCGTAGACGAGGAAGAACAGGGTCTCGCCAGTCGGCTTGGCTGCGGTCGTGCGGATAGAACACAACACAGACTGGAGCTCGTCGTACCAGCCCCTGCCGCAGGCCTCCAGCTTCTTCTCGAAGGTCCTGGTTTTGAGGCCCCTCAGGACCTCCGCGTTGGCTCGCTCAGCCTGGCCGTTGCTCCGGGGGTGTGCTACCGAAGTGTAGCATATCTGCGTTCCAAGGTTAGCACAATACGTTTTGAAGAAGTTACTGGTGAAGTGCAAACCGTTGTCGGTGATGATGCGGTTAGGCACCCCAAATCGGCTCACGACGCCCTTGATAAACTTGATTGCGGAGCCCGCTGGGATGGTGCGGACATCTTCCACCTCAGCCTACTTGGTGAACTTGTCCACGGCAACGTAGAGGTAGCGATAGCCCCCTGGTGCCCGAGGGAACGGGCCCAGAATGTCCAGTCCCCAAACTGCGAACGACCATGAGAGGGGTATAATCTGTAGACCCCCAGTCGGCTGATGGATTTGCTTGGCATGGAATTGGCAGGCCTCACAAGCCTTCACCAGCTCAACGGCGTCACTGAGTGACATGGGCCAATAGAACCCGATGCGAGACGCCTTGCCAATGAGGGTCCGTGATGATGAGTGATTCCCATAGTCTCCATCGTGTATGTCTGCCAGCAGCTCCTTCCCTTGCTCTCTGGAAATGCAACGTAGGGACACGCCATTTGGTCGCCTCCGGTAGAGCTCTCCATCCTTGATGCAGTAGGCCGTGGCCTGCCGCGCCACTCGCCCCGCTTCCTCCTCCTTCTCCGACAGGGTCCCTTGTGTCAAGTAGTTCCTGAGCTCTGCGATCCAGCATCCTTCCTGAGGCTCCAACGCTAGGAGCAGGCGTGCCCCGGAGGCCGGGCCGCAGACCGGGGCTCCCGAGGCAGGCGGTTGAGGGAGCTCTTCCTGAGGTTGCCCCGTGCTTGATAGTGATGGTGCAGCCGAGGGCTTGAAGAGTCGCTCCTCGAAGATGCCAGGCTCCTGAGGCAGCCGCCTGGATGCCCTGTTGGCGATGTCATCAGCCTCTTGATTGGTGCCACGAGGCACATGCTGCAGCTCCAGCCCCCAGAATTGTTTCTCCATCCTGCGAACCTCTGCAAGGTAGGCTTCCATGTGCTCGTCCTTCGGCTCGTATATCTTGTTGGAGAAATTGACGAGGAGTTGTGAATCGCCCTTGATGATGAGGCGCTTTACCCCCAAGGCGACTGTGGCTTTCAAGCCTGCTATCATGCCTTCATACTCGGCTATGTTGTTGGAGACATTTCTCCGTGCTGGAAACAGAGTTGTACGGCGTAGTAGAGCTTGTCTTGAGAGGGAGATACAAGCACTGCGCCGGCCCCCACACCATGTCGGGAGAACGCCCCGTCGAAGTACATGACCCATCCGTCTGGTGCCTCGCTTCCCAGGGAAAGTGATCGGTCCTTGCCAGCCTCGAGGTCTGGCGCCTCTGCCCATTCTGCCACGAAATCTGCAAGTGTGGCCCCCTTGATGACTCTGGTCGTGCTAAACTCTAGCTGAAATGCTTGCAGTTTGATGTTCCACTCAGCGACTCTTGCAGCCGAGTTGGGGCTCCTGAGTGCCCTTTCCAAGGGGTATGCTGAGACGACCTTGATGGGATGGCCTTGGAAGTAGTGCCGCAGCTTGCGTGAGGCTACCAATAGCGCGAGGAGGAACTTTTGAGGCATGTGGTACCGCGCCCTTGTGTCCCGTAGCACCGTGCTGACGAAGTACACGGGGTGCTCTAGGAGGTTGAGAGTGCTGGTGCTGCTTGCGTCCTCCGGAGGTTGGGGCGCCCCCTGAGATGAAGGAGCCCCCAGCGCCTGGTCGCTTGGAGGGGCCTCTTCTGCTCCAGGGGTGCTCCCCTGCTGCGGCTGATCCTTTTCGGCTACAGTCGCGGTCTCCGCGAGGCCTTCTTGGCTTCGCTTTGCTTCGACCCGGACGGTTGCTGCGGCCTTGGTCCGATGCTCTTCCCTAACAGCCACTAGGGCTGCGCTAGCGGAGTAGCGGGTGGCTGCAAGGTAGAGAACCAGGGGCCCCCAAGGACGCAGAGCTACCATCACCGGAGGGCTGGTTAGGTACCTCTTGAGATCCTGTAACACCTTGTCGGCCTCTCCAGTCCATTCAAAGGGGCCCTTCTTCTTCATCGACTTGAAGAAGGGCAGTGCTCGTTCCCCCAGCTTGGAGATGAAGCGTCCTAGCGCGGTCACACGCCCGGTGAGCTTCTGCATTTCTCTGAGGGTCTTCGGCGGGCTCATGTCTTCAACTGCTTTGACCTTCTCCGGGTTGGCCTCGACGCCCCTGTGGGATACGAGGAAGCCCAGGAGCTTGCCTGAGGGGACTCCAAACACACACCTCTCCGGGTTGAGTCGTAGGTCCACTTCATTGAGGTGCGTGAAGGTTTCCTCCAAGTTCTGTATTAGGGTTTTTGCCTCCCGAGACTTCACCACAATGTCGTCGACGTAAGCCTCAGCATTCCTCCCGAGCTGCCGACCCAAGGCGATGTGCATTAGCCGCTGAAAGGTCGCACCTGTGTTGCGCAACCCAAATGGCATGCATGTATAGCAGTACACTCCACACGGGGTCAGGAAAGCCGTCTGCTCCATGTCTTCTACCGCCATCTTGATCTGGTGATAGCCCGAGAAGGCATCCAGGAAGCACAACAGGTCACACTCAGCGGTGGAGTCGACGATCTAGTCGATGCGAGGAAGCGGAGATGGATCCTGCGGGCAGGCCTTGTTAAAGTTGGTGAAGTCGACACACATGCATTCCTTTCCTCCCTTTTTCGGCACGACCACCAGGTTAGCCAACCAATCTGGGTGGCGGACCTCGCGAATAACCCCTGCCGCCTCCAGCTTGCGGGTCTCTTGAATGATGAAAGCTTGTTTCTCAGTGGACTGCCGCCTCGCCTTCTGCTTCATGGGGCGTACGTTGGGGCACACATTGAGGTGATGCTCAATGACACCCCTCGGGACCGCAGCTAGCTGGTCAGGTTCCCATGCGAACACATTCTTGTTCACGCGCAGGAACTTCACCAAGGCCTCCTCCTGCTCGGGTTCAAGGTTGGCGCCTATGGTGAAGGTGGCATCAGTGGATCCGTCCTCGTCGACTGGTACCTGCTTGCTTTCCGCCTTGTCTTGGGTGAATAGCTGCTTCTTCTTGGTCGGCGCAGCCCCCTCGGGCTCAATGGCGTCAGTGCTGGCGGGCTGTGCCACCGCGGCTGTCTTGAATGCAAGCTTGAGCGCCTGCAGTGCATCTCTTGTGTCTCCTGACACGGTGAGGATGCCGCTACTCCCGGGCATCTTCATGAGGTTACACGCCGGGTGAGTCGCTGCCATGAACCGGGCCAAGGCCGGGTAGCTGAAGATGGCGTTGTAGGGGAGGCCGATGGGGGCGATGTCGAAGTCAATTAGCTCTGTGCGGAAGTTGTCGTAGGTGCCGAAGGTCACCAGGAGGCGAATCTACCCCAAGGAGGTGGTGGAACCCACTCCGACACCCAAGAAAGGCCTGCTGGGCTGAAGCCACTCTAGTGGCACGTGGAGGAGGCTAAAGGCCTCCACAGAGAGCACGTTGAGGCCAGCCCCGCCATTGATGAGGGTCCTGGTGACGGCACTTGGCAGATGGTGGGGGTGCACAGCATCGGAAGCGCACCCGAACCGGCGGGGTTGGAGGGGTGATCATCCGAGTTGAAGGCCAGGTCGGCCTCGGGCGCCACCCAGCCCGGGGGGGCTTCTCGGCGCATGGAAGCGACACCGATCTGGCGGGTGAATGGCTTGACGTGGCGGCTCGAAGGTGGCGCCTGTGAGCCGCCCAGGAGAGCTGCGACGACCGGGGTACTGGTGCAGCGTAATGGGCGAGGAAGAGGTTGCGCAGCTCCCCCCAGGAGGTCACGGAGGACGTCGGTAGGTGGAGCAGCCACGTGCACGGAACGCCGGTGAGGGCCATGGGAAACCAGTTGGCCATCACCCTGCCGTCGCCCCCCATCCTTGAGGACAGCCTCCTCGTACCCCAGCAGGAAGACCAGCAGATCTGTCGCGTCGTTGTAGCGCGGCGGCATCTCCGGCTTGAACTTGTGTGGCCACTGCACCTGCCGCAAGGCGGGGGCCAAGGCTCGGAGCCCCCTGGCCTCATGCCAACATCGGCTGTAGGAGCGGGCGGTGCGCCCGTGGGGGCGCGACGGATGTGGGACGACGAACCGGTTGGAGTCGGTGACGGGGTGGCGGTGCAGCCATCGCGCCGCACCGGAGGATGCAGGGACGAGGCCTGCTGCTCGTTCCCCACCGGGCCGGTGGCGGCGTTGGCGGCAGGCGACGGGGAACGATGAGGGCGACCGCCGACGGGCGCCGTTTGGGTGACGCGGGTGGCGACAGCAGCCCGACGCTCAGCGCGAGCGCGGCCAGCATCAGCCATGGACACGGCAGAAGATCAGGCGTGACTAGCGGAAGAAAGATTCCGACGCACCCCCTACCTGGCATGCCAAATGTCGGATGTCGGGTTCTGGAAGACCCATGAGGTTCGAACACTGGGGTGCGCACGAAGATCTTTCCCCTACCAGCTCACGTCTCGAGGTCTCACAAGGATCTAAGAAAGAAAGATGAACACACAAGGGACACGAGATTTATACTGATTCAGGCCACCATTCTGGTGTAATACCCTACTCCAGTGAGTGGTGTGGTGGATTGCCTCAGGGGCTGATGATGAACAGTACAAAGGGAGAACAGCCTTGCGAGGGGCTCTTCTTGAGCTAGTGCGATGAACTGCTTGGGTGAGTTCAGTCGCTTCTCTCTCTCTGATTGATTTGTTCTCCAGATGCCCCGACCCTGTGGTGGCTAGTCCTATTTATAGGGGGAGGCCCTGGGCCTCTTCCCAAATAATGAGCGGGAAGCGCGCCAACAATTGGCCATTTTGAAGGGGAGCATCTGGTACAATTATCCTGACTAAAGTTGGTCTTCGGCTGCCAAAGGCTCTAAGATGACGCCGCCTTGGGCTCCACGATAACCTCCATCCTGCCATTCTGTTGGTCTTGGTCTTGTTGCACCGAAACGGTAACCTTTGCCTGATGCCTTGGCCTGTGCTTGCCCCCTTTGCACTGAAGGGGAAACAAGGCCACTGCCCAGGCCGGCGCCCGCGTGGTCTTCGATCATCATGGCTTGCATCACGGGCTCCTCGAGAGGTACCCCGCCTTGATCTGATAGAGGCAAAGGTGTCTCGTCTTTCGATGAGATGATGGATATCGCTTTGGTGAAAGTCGACTTTGATGATCCGACTACGAACGTGCGAGGACGTCGCGCCTTAGCAATCGCTAAACCAACTCCGAGAGGTTATTGACCACGCCGGAGCACGATCAACCTGACCACGAGGGTCTGTTTCCTGCGAGCAAATGAAGAAAAAGCAAGAAACTGAGATTGCAATCTGGATATTACGAATATAAGATGAAAGCTTTATTGATCAAGGTGGGGTTCTGTGACGCCTTTGTCTCGTCGTTGAACACAAACGAAGTACGCGAAGTTGCAGCTATGGCGAACTTTTAATCTAAACAAAACCCAAAGTCTAAACGGTGCCCTAAGGGCTGTATATATGGAGGAAGAGGGGGTGAATTTCGTGGCCCTTGGTAGAGGGGTCCGAAACTAACCCTATCTCTTGTTTCCCCACACATACGGACTCTAAAAATAGCCTATACTTATGTATTTCGAAATTACATGGGCCTGACCCAATAATAAGGTGACGCAGCACCTAGAATAGCCTCTGGAAGAAATTTATGTAGTGGCATCTTGTATATTTCGTCCAAGGCTTCATGCACTCATTATGGTGGCTTCAAAGTCCTGAAATCATCACTTGTAACTCCGTTCTTGTTCCCCTTGCGCATGCCATCATCTCCATGCTTGTTCTTGCTCCAATGTTCATCCTTCTCCAAGCTAGGCCCTTCATTTCTAAGCAAAACAAATGTATCCAATTTAGGCAGCATCATATTCTCATGAACATTAGAATCATTACCAAGAAACGAAAGTACCTGATAATTTAATTGGCGTGCGCGAGCTCTAGTAATTGGTCCAGTATATGTAGCAGTAGGGGCTGTGGGTGTAACAATTGTATTGATGTCCTCATCATCCTCCCCTTCTTGAAATGAAGTCGTCCTCGATGGAAGCTCATCTTCCTCACCCAAATAAGGCTTGAAATCTGCAATGTTAAAAGTGGGACTAACCCCAAAATCTGCAGGCAGCTCAAGTTTATATGCATTGTCATTTATTTTCTCCAACACCTTCAAAGGACCATCAACACGTGGCATTACCTTTGATTTGCGCAAATCAGGAAATCTATCCTTACGCAAATGTAACCAAACAAGATCTCCAGGTGCAAACACAAGATGTTTTCTACCCTTATCCCCAGCAAGTTTATATTTAGCATTCATACGCTCAATGTTTTCCTTAGTTAACACATGCATTTTTAAAATCAATTCAGCATGTTGTTTAGCATCAAAATTAACCTTCTCCGAAGATGGAAGAGGCAACAAATCAATAGGTGCACGAGGTAGGAAACCATACACAATTTCAAAAGGGCACATTTTAGTAGTAGAATGCAATGAACGATTATAAGCAAATTCAATATGAGGAAAGCATTCTTACCACATCTTCTTATTATTCTTCAAAACAACCCTAAGCATAGTAGACAATGTTCTATTGACTACTTCGGTTTGTCCATCAGTTTGGGGGTGACAAGTAGTACTAAAAAGTAGTTTAGTCCCCAATTTAGCCCATAAACATCTCCAAAAGTGGCTAAGAAATTTAGTATCACGATCTGAAACAATAGTATTGGGCACACCATGCAAGCGAATAATTTCACGAAAGAACAAATCAACAACAGTAACGGCATCATCGCTTTTATGACATGGTATAAAGTGTGCCATTTTTGAGAATCTATCCATGACAACAAATATGCTATCCCTCCCCTTCTTTGTTCGAGGTAAACCTAAAACAAAGTCCATAGATATATCCTCCCAAGGAACACTAGGTATAGGCAAAGGCATGTATAAACCATGAGGATTGAGTCGTGACTTAGCTTTTTGACATGTAGTGCAGCGAGCAATAAAACACTCAACATCCCGTCTCATCTTTGGCCAAAAGAAATGTGTAGCAAGTACGTCCTCTGTCTTCTTCATGCCAAAGTGTCCCATTAATCCCCCTCCATGCGCCTCCTGCAACAACAAAAGACGAATAGAGCTAGCTGGAATGCATAGCTTGTTAGCACGAAACACAAATCCATCATTAACGACGAACTTGTTCCATGTTCTCCCTTCTTTACAATTCTGCAATACATCTTTAAAATCAACATCATGCACATATTGATCTTTGATGGTCTCCAAACCAAATATTTTGAAGTCAAGTTGTGAAAGCATAGTATAGCGACGAGACAATGCATCAGCAGTAACATTTCCTTTACCCTTCTTGTGTTTAATAACATAAGGGAAAGTCTCAATGAATTCAACCCATTTAGCATGTCTACGATTTAGTTTAGCTTGCCTTTTAATATGTTTCAAAGATTCATGATCAGAATGTATAACAATTTCTTTGCGCCATAAATAATGTTGTCATGTCTCTAAAGTCCGAACAAGAGCATATAATTCTTTATCATAAGTAGAATAATTCAGACTAGGCCCACTTAATTTTTCAGAAAAGTATGCAATAGGTTTGCCATCTTGTAATAACACACCTCCTAATCCAATTCCGCTAGCATCACATTCAAGCTCAAAAGTCTTATTAAAATCAGGAAGTTGGAGTAAAGGAGGTGTCAACTTATCTTTCAACACCGTGAAGGCTTCTACCTGTGCGGTACCCCAAACAAAAGGCACATCCTTCTTTGTAAGGTCACTGAGAGGTGCAGCAATGGTGCTGAAATCTCTCACAAAACGCCTATAGAATCCAGCAAGGCCAAGAAAACTCCTCAATTGTGTGACCATTTTGGGCTGCGGCCAACTCTCAATAGCTTCAATCTTGGCTTTATCAACTTCAATTCCATGTGGAGTAACAACATAGCCAAGAAAAGACACTCGGTCGGTGCAAAAGGTGCACTTCCCAAGGTTACCAAACAAACGTGCATCACGTAGAGCGATAAAAACAGAACATAAATGTTCCAAATGTTCCTCCAAAGATCTGCTATAAATCAATATGTCATCAAAGTAAACTACCACAAATCGTCCAATGAAAGCACGTAAAAGTTCGTTCATTAATCTCATGAAAGTACTAGGTGCATTAGTTAACCCAAAAGGCATGACTAACCACTCATATAATCTAAACTTAGTTTTAAATGTTGTTTTCCATTCATCCCCCAATTTCATACGAATTTGATGGTATTCACTATGCAAATCAACTTTGGAGAATATTGTAGAGCCACTCAAGCCATCAAGCATATCATCTAGCCTAGGAATAGGATGACGATAACGAATAGTAATATTATTAATGCCTCTACAATCAACAAACATACACGATGTACCATCCTTTTTCGGCACTAGAATAATAGGAACAGCACAAGGACTAAGGGATTCACGTATATAACCTTTGTCGAGAAGCTCTTGTACTTGATGCATAATCTCCTTCGTCTCCTCTGGATTGGTACGGTATGGCACGCGGTTTGGCAGTGAAGCACCGGGAATTAAGTCAATCTGATGCTCAATCCCTCAAATAGGTGGCAATCCCGGTGGCACGTCTTGTGGAAAGACGTTAGCGAACTCCTGCAAAATGTTAGTGACAGCATGAGGCAAAGAGCAAGGCACGTCCTCGAATGAAAATAATGCCTCTTTGCACACAAAAGCATAGCAAACAGATTTGCTGAAATCTAGCTCATCAATATCAGATTTGGTGGCAAATAAACATGCACTTTTCAATTTAATTTCAGAAGCAACACTAGATGGTTTATTATTAGGCTTCATTTGTTGCTCAAATTCTTTTGCCACAATCTCATTTTCACTCTTATTTTGCTCCTGTTTTGCTTTATTAGCTCTATTAATATCATCTTTCAAAATGGAATCAGGAGTCATAGGAAGCAAAGTAATATTTTTATCCTTATGAACAAGAGTATACTGATTATTTCTACCATGGTGTACATAATTTTTATCAAATTGCCATGGTCTACCAAGTAATAAGGAAGATGCTTGCATAGGTACCACATCACAATCAACATAATCATCATATGTAGAGATACTAAAATGCGCATGAACAGTACATGTTACCTTAACCTTGCCGCTGTTGTTGAACCATTGGATGTAGTAAGGATGTGGATGTGGTCTTATGGTGAGAGAGAGCTTCTCCACCATCTCCATGCTAGCCAAGTTGTTGCAGCTCCCTTCGTCTAGGATGACGCGCACATAACGTTCCTTCACAACTCCCTTTGTATGGAACAAATTATGCCTCTGATTTTGCTTAGCTTGTGTAACCTGCACACTCAAAAGACGTAGAGCAACTAAACATTTATACCTGTCAGCATCTTCAGGAGCCATGTATTGCGTCTCATGATCAGAATCATCTCCACCATGTTCTTCACTTGTAATAAGGGCCAAAGTCTCCTCATCATAGTCACTAGCAGACTCAAACCCACCATCCTCAGTAGCAATCATCACACTCTGAGATTCGCATTCTCGCGCATAATGTCCTCTTCCCTTACAACGATGACAAATAATATCACTTGTGTGCCCTGTTGATGCCATGGACGAAGAAGAGCTCTGTGGAGGCCCGGCAGGTGAGCTCTTGGCAGATAGTGGTGGTTGTGCCTGCTTTCTTGTATCACGGCTGGAGGTAGCAGTTGATGGAGGTGCTGGTGCAGTGGAAGTAGAGGATGCACGTGGTGTCCATGATGAAAGTCGACCTGTAGAAAAGTTAGTTCGCGCCAATGCTTGTCGATCCTGCACTTCACGTTCAGCTTTACAAGCAAGATGGAATAAACGAGTGATAT
Source organism: Triticum dicoccoides (assembly GCF_002162155.2). Lineage (NCBI taxonomy): Eukaryota > Viridiplantae > Streptophyta > Magnoliopsida > Poales > Poaceae > Triticum > Triticum dicoccoides. The sequence goes on along the minus strand of NC_041387.1, from coordinate 298,159,728 downwards.
TAGTATACTCCTTTTACTCTAGAATGGTCTGAATCACTCTATTTAATCCACCCATAAAACGTGCAAGCATAGCTTCATTCTCCTCAACAATACCACATCTAATCATGCCAGTTTGTAATTCCTGATAATGTTCTTCTACAGAATTTTTTCCTTGTCTTAAACGCTGCAAATTTTGAAGCAATTCACGTTGATAATATGGTGGAACCCAACGAGTACGCATAGCAGTTTTCAAAGCAGCCCAAGTAGTTGGAATAGGATATAATCTACAATGTTCAGACCACCATACACATGCAAAACTAGTGAAAGCACAAACAGCAGCAGGAACCCGTCTCTCCTCGGGATATTGTAAACATGTAAAACGTTGTTCAGTTTCTAACTCCCAAGTAAGATATATATCAGGAACATATCTACCCTCAAATGGTGGAATATTAAATGTCAGTTTCGGAATATGGTCATTATCTCGTACCTGAGGTGGTGGTGCAGGCCTACCATTGCGAATATATACTTGAGGTCGACCTGCTGGTGGTGGTGCTGGTGGCTGCACGTAGTTCTGATTCTCATGTTAGTCCTCCACCTCTGCAGTAACACCAGGAGCTACAGAAGCATCAACACCAGTAGCAGCGGCACCAGAATTTTGTCCTGGCTCAATAGGAACATGCTGTGCTCGCCCTACTCTATCGCGGCGTAGAGCTGGTTGTGGGAGACGTTTGAGTAATTCATCAAACTTGGCGTCCAACTTGGTGTCAATTAACTTCTCAATGTTATCCATCTTCTCCATTGCCTTTCCAAAGCTGGCCATCACGTCTTCCACCTGTTGACCCAACATTTGATGAAACTTATCATGAAGCTCCTTGTTCGTCATGTTCTCCCAGTCAATCTCGTCGACTTGTGTTCCTGCCATAGTTAGCAACAATAGAAAGAGACAAGAATATGATCCTAGAGACTACTGGAATATGGTGGTGGTGGGGTGTCACAAATCCGTCAAGCGAATCTCAAATTCTTACCAGTTCTTACGCAGTAACAGGCGGTGATCAGAAACCGTTGTAGTCAAAACTCTCAAAGCTTGGATAGAGCGATTACCAAGGAGAGTCAAACACACGACGTAGATGTATGTGGCGCTGGGAAGGCTTATAATATGGTAGCAAAAAGGATCAACAATAATCAATTCAGAGATGCAAAGTTGAATAAACGCTCAATGACGGTACTGTGCTGGTCCTAGGCTAGACCGTGCTAGAGACGCGAGCCTAGAACACTAACAAAATCACGGCGCTGCACTTAAACAAGGGAAAAGGACACTCTGGAATTTTTTTCGCTCTTTTTTTTCGCTGCTCTTTTATTTCTTGCGCTGCTTTTTTTTGGTGAAAAATCACTATAATGGCGAGTGTCTCAAAACTCTTCGCAGGTTAAACTGACAAGATGGGCACAAAAATTTTTTGACAATTTTTTTCCGGAAATCAGGGCAGCGATGACGAAAAAGTGCGACGAAAAATCACTATGATGGCAAATGTCTCAAAACACTCCTAGGGACCTAAAAATAGGATAGGGAAAAAATATTTTCGGTCACCGAAATTTTGGCCTAAAAACTGCCCGGGGGTCTCCAGACTTTTTTTTTTCCGAAACCTACTCAGGCAAGGAAACACGAATCGGAAATTGGATGGATCTCGAAAACAAACCTAATAGTCAAGGAACTCGGATTGGTGGTGGATATATGGTGGTGGTATATGGCAGCGGTGGTGGTATATGGCAGCGGTGGTGGTATATGGATATGGATAGATGGTATATGGCAGCGTTGGTGGGATATGGCAGCGGCGGTGGTATATGGCAGCGGTGGTGGTATAAGGCAGCGTTGGTGGGATATGGCAGCGGTGGTGGTATATGGCAACAACGATGAAGATGGTGCGCGGCGGCGTGACAAACTGTGACAGAACTCGAAACTCTAAAGGACTAGACGCTAAGACTAGCAACTAGACACGACGATGCAACCGCAAATTCAACAAAGCAAAACCCTAAAAAGATTATGCACAGGCTCAGATTGGTTCGGATATGATGAACTAACCCTAATTTTTTTGTGGCTTTTTCGTGGACTGTAGGTATGAAGAACCGACTCAATCTAAAGTACGAAAAACTATAATATCTCACCGAGCAACCTGGAAATCTGATACCACTTGATAGAGGCAAAGGTGTCTCGTCTTTCGATGAGATGATGGATATCGCTTTGGTGGAAGTCGACTTTGAGGATCCGACTACGAACGTGCAAGGACGTCGCGCCTTAGCAATCGCTAAACCAACTCCGAGAGGTTATTGACCACGCCGGAGCACGATCAACCTGACCACGAGGGTCTGTTTCCTGCGAGCAAACGAAGAACAAGCATGAAACTGAGATTGCAATCTGGATATTGCGAATATAAGATGAAAGCTTTATTGATCAAGGTGGGGTTCTGTGACGCCTTTGTCTGGTCGTTGAACACAAATGAAGTACGCGAAGTTGCAGCTATGGCGAACTTTTAATCTAAACAAAACCCAAAGTCTAAACGGTGCCCTAAGGGCTATATATATGGAGGAAGAGGGGGTGAATTTCGTGGCCCTTGGTAGAGGGGTCCGAAACTAAACCTATCTCTTGTTTCCCCACACATACGGACTCTAAAAATAGCCTATACTTATGTATTTCAAAATTACATGGGCCTGGCCCAATAATAAGGTGACACAGCACCTAGAATAGCCTATGGACGAAATTTATGAAGTGGCATCTTGTATATTTCGTCCAAGGCTTCATGCACTCATTACGGTGGCTTCAAAGTCCTGAAATCATCACTTGTAACTCCGTTCTTGTTCCCCTTGCGCATGCCATCATCTCCATGCTTGTTCTTGCTCCAATGTTCATCCTTCTCCAAGCTAGGCCCTTCATTTGTAAGCAAAATAATGTATCCAATTTAGGCAGCATCATATTCTCATGAACATTAGAATCATTACCAAGAAACGGAAGTACCTGATAATTTAATTGGCGTGCGCGAGCTCTACTAATTGGTCCAGTATATGTAGAAGTAGGGGTTGTGGGTGTAACAATGGTATTGATGTCCTCATCATGATCTCTCCGCCTCCTTGTGAGCCTGCCTGGGTAGGCTGCTCCTGATGAAGCTTCCTGTCGTCCGCCCCGCGGGGCTTGTCCCCTCGTGAGGGTCTTGAGCTTGAGCTGATGAAGCTGGGCTGCGTTGGGCCCCCACTTGAGCCACGCCACAGTCCGCAGGCAGGCAAGTTTGGGGACCCCCGTTCCCAAAACGCCGACAGCGACGTCTCGCACGTTCGTAGTAGGATAGTCAAGGTGAGAAAACGATAGCCACCATCTCATCGAAACATCAGGACACCTTCGCCTCTATCAAGTGGTATCATATTTCTAGTTTCCTCGATGAGATTTTACAGTTTTCGTATTTTAGATTGAGTCTGTTCTTCATACCTACAGTCCATGAAAAAGCCAAAAAAATAGAGTTAGTTCATCATATCTGAACTAATCTGAGCCGTTGCATAATCTTTTTAGGGTTTTGCATTGTTGAATTTGCGGTTGCATCATCGTATCTAGTTGTTGGTCTTAGTGTCTAGTCCTTTAGAATTTCGAGTTCTGTTCACAAGTTGTCACGCCGCTGCCGCAACATCTTCATCACCGCTGCCATATACCACCATCATCATCACCGCTGCCATATACCACCATCATCGTCACCGCTGCCATATACCACCATCGTCATCACCGCGGCCATATACCACCACTGATCCGATTCCATATCATATTAGGTTTACCATCGAGATCCATTTGTTTCCAAATTTGTGTTTCCTTGTCTGAGTAGTTTCGGATTCCATCAATCTTTTGTTGTTCCATAGTTTGGAAACCACCCTCTGTTTAGGCCCAAAGTTTTCCGAAAACGCACTTGTCAAAAAAAAAATTCTGGCTATCCTATTTCTAGGTGTTTCTGAGCATTTTGTGACAGGTGCCACTACAGAAAGTTTTTTTGAGCCGTTTCCAGTTTTTGGTCTGGGCAGTCAAAAAACAAATTGCTCGCAAAAATTTCGTGTCTATCCTGTTATCTTGACTTGGGAAGAATTTTGAGACACTCGCCATTATAGTGATTTTTGGCAAAAAAAATTCAGAGAGTGCTCCTCCCTTGTTTACGTGCATTGCCGTGATTTTGTTAGTGTTCTAGGCTTGCGTGTCTAGTACGGTCTAGCCTAGGACCGTTTTTCCTAGCATATCATAAGCCTTCCCAGCTCGACATATATCAACGTCGTGCGTTTGACTCTCCCTGGCCATTGCTCTATCGAAGCTTTGAGAGTATTCTCCCTGGCCATCGCTCTATCCAAGCTTTCAGAGTATTCTCCCTGGCCATCGCTCTATCCAAGCTTTTAGAGTATTGACTACAATGTTTGACGATCATGACCTGCTGCTGGGTAAGAACTGATGCGGAGCATCCTACGGACATCACCATGTCAACAGCCCATTTGGCAAGTGACACGTGCGACATCTACTTCACATACACAAAGGTGAATCATCTCCTTTACACGTGCTCACTTGACACTCTCGAGGATGGTATACTACTTGACACTCCTTCTATTTGCATGCATAGGTATTGTCGGAACATCACGGATGTTGAGGAGGAGTGCGAGTGCAAGTGTACTTCTACACCATCCGCAAGGGAAGCATGGGAGAGAAGACGGAAGAAAGGAGAAGAAGACAGAGCAGCGGCTGAAGCTAGCCCGAACGTCCGGACCGCCGTCCGGATCATCCGGACCCAGCCGGATCATTCGGGTCCCCCTCCGGATCATCCGGATAACTGCGCTGAGGATACCCGAAGGTTTCTCCTGAAGCCGGATCATCCGGGCCCCCTCCCGGATCATCCGGACGACGGCCGGATCATCCGGACCCCCGTCCGGATCATCCGGGCCTTGCCTGCGAGCAACGTTTCGGGTCGAGGCCCATGTACCCATTCGCCCCCTCACTTACCCCTTCGCCCACTAGACTATAAATAGACCTCCTCCACCTCCTTTCTAGGGGAAGCAAATATGATAGCTCATTCTTAGGTGAGATTTGCTCCTACCTCATCCTCTTGAGAGAGAGAGAGACTACCACCCCCATGGAGTTCAAGACCTCCATGTGAGAAGATCCCGCGGGATATCATCAAGACCCCCTCGCGGGAAGATCCGTCTAGGATACCATCAAGACCTCCTCTTGGAGATGAACTTTACCTTGTATCTTTCTCTTTGTTGTTCATGTACCTTGTGGATCTTGTGTGTTTAATTGTCTAGTGGATGTGTGATTGGACTTGTTCTTGAGTGTTTCGCCTTGTGATTTCTCTCGTTCTTCCCCGTGTTCTTCGTGTTCCTCGTAGGGATCCGCTCCAATCGTGAAAGATCGGGCCTCTAGGGTTCTACCCTACATCATCTTGATATCATGAGCCACGTTGATTACGTTTTTGGAGCCCCTACCCCGTGTTTTCTAGCTTGATTATGTTGATTTCGTCCTAAATCCAAAAATCCCCACCAAAAATAGCCCCCAATTTTTTTTTGTGATTTGTTGGTTTTGATGATGTTTTGTTGATTTTGATCCATGGATTTGCTTGGTTTCGAGTGGATCTAGCATCTCCCCTAGTTTCCTCACCTTCCATCCACGAAATCTCGTCAATTTTGACACCGAAATCACCATTTTCCGCCCAAAAATTTGTCCCCGAGAGGAAATCCTGAGTAGTTTGACCTGGCCGGATCATCCGAACCTTCTCCCGGATCATCCGGACACCTCCCGCATCAGCTGGGCCCTCTCCCAGACGTCCGGATAACCCACGCACCCGAATACCCGTACCAGAGCTGACGAAACCGGATCATCCGGATGTACTCCCGGATGATCCGGACATAGCCCGTATGAGCTAGACCTCCTCTCGGATGTCCGGTTAACCTTGACACTGACTCGCCTAAAATCCTGTTTCGGCCATAACTAATTCATTCGGCGTCCGTTTTTGACGTTCTTTAGCTCGTTTTGAAGCTATTGACATCCCCCATGCCACAAAAATATCACCAACATCATTTGACTCCGTCAAATTTTGAAAAGTTTGGCATCTTTACCTACAGCCACCACCATATCATCCGCATTACCACCATCGACTTCCACAACATAACCCATTTTGTTCCCCATTGCATATGTGGTTGTTTGAGTTGTGATTAGAGTCTCCTAAGGAGTTTCGGCTACTTAGGGACGGTTGCTTCTTCATCAACCACCACCACCACTTCCACATAACCTTGCCCACCATATGCTTCCACCAACCCAACTTAACCCAATTGTTGTTTGAGCTTGTTTGAGTTGTGGCTTGTGTCTCCTAAGGTGTTTCGGCTACTTAGGGACGGCAACTTCAACTCCGACACATGTATAGCCCATCATTCCACTTCCGCATTTCCAAGTGCAAACCACCACCGCTTTTCCGCTACCACCATTTGACATTTGCCTTTGGAGATTTTGAGTTTGCGATTTTTCCGTTTCCTAGGGTGTTTCGGCTAACTAGGAACGGGTCGACATCGGCAACACCACCTCTCATCATCTCCAAGGACGGTAACCTCGACGACGCCATTGTATATTCCCCTTGCCATTGCATTGATAACCCCTAGCCCATTTTGCGTTACGTGCCTATAGAGACTAGCCATTTGAGTATTGCCGGCAACATTACTTGTGCACATTAGTGATCCGTACCTTCCATTGCATACATACCATATCAGTGTGGTGCATATATTGGTATCATAGCTTGTGTCACAAGTTTGTTCCTGCATATACACAATTGCTATCTTGGTTTGTGCATTGTGCAAAAGTGACCATACAAAAAAAAGAGATAAAGCTTTTAAGCAAAAGAAAAAGAGCAAAGAGCTTGTAAGCAAGTGCCATAGCATCATACCACATTGCATATAAGATTGTCATATCTGATCATCTTGGATCATCTTGAGAGAAACACCGGGAACCATACATACATAGCATACTTGGGATAAAAGTCCATATATTTTGCATCTTATAGGTTGTGCACAAGTGTCGTATCCGCCTATTGAGCAATCGTGCTAGCGTCTCTCTTGAGTTGTGCAACACGAGCGTTTTCCATGGATTCTACATTTTGTTCTCATTCCTTGGTTGCACGACCCCATTTATCTATGTGTGTGTGTGTTTCCGTGTGTCATTCATTGCTATTGGTCTACTTGTTTCACTTGTGAATTTGTGAATCTCTTTCAACATTATTGACTCTTGCTGACATTTTGCATCAAATTTTTGTGCCACTATCCTCACCGAGATCCTCCATAAGCTTTACTTGATAGGTGTGAGTGAACAAGTACGGTACCAATTCCACTATTCTTTCATTTCACATTGATTGAAATGGGATACATCCTCAACTTTGGGAAAAGGTAACTTGGTATTGTTTATCTCATTTCCTACTCACCTTTGCTCGAGATTTGTGATGTATAGGCAAGGCATTTCTCCTTCGTTCTACAACAATGACGAGCTCGATGCCACGAAAAACAACTCCGATGCCAAGATGCAAGCTCAAATGGAGGAGATCAAAGCCCTCATCAAGTCCTACAAGCGATCTTCCTCATCTTCGAGAAGATGCTCAAGAGCACAAGCTTCCGAGCTACCATCTCCGGCAAGATCACATCGGCATCGACACCATCACCAACAAGAACGTGAAGGTCAAGAGCTCAATACTAAAAACCGCTCAAAGACTTCACCATCTCCCTTGTCATCTTCGCCTAGCGACTTCAAGGCATCTTCGCCTACCTACATACGACATCTTCGCCAACAAGCACCTCAAGAATACTCTCAAGAGAAGCTCCCCAAGATCAAGTCCGCGACTTCCACGAGCTACTACGACCATGACACCGACCACGAGATTCCTTTCTATGGGACTCAAGAACTCAAGGAGTATCTCGAGTGGGAGCGCTTGATGGACGACTACCTCAGGCTACATCAAGTTCGTCCCGAAGATCAAGTGAAGTGCGCCACAAGAAACTTCCACGACTATGCATCAACATGGTGGCTTCACACACCTTTGGAGAGCTATGACATGAGTTGGCCCAAGACGAAGAGAGCTTTGCAGGGAGAGTTCGTTCCTCCAACTTACACGGAACAACTTCGACGCTAATTGGAGAACACCATCCAAGCATCCAAGTCCATCGACAAGTACTTCAAGGAGATGAAGATTGCCTTGCGACGAGCTGGCGTGGACGACCCCATTTCGATGATGTTCCACTTCATGATGGGATTGAACAATGACCTCTCCAAGACTATCTTCCTCGAGAACTACAAGTCCCTCGACGACTACTACATTGGTCCTCTCAAGGCGGAACAAGAACTGACGAAGGCCAAGGCTTGTCCACCCCAAGCACACTTCGCAGCGACCAAGCTCTACGTCAAGCATGAGGCTAGTAGCACCATGATGTCCAAGCCCGACGAGCTCCAAGACGATGCTCCCAAGTTCGACTTCACTGCCATCCCTCTTTGTGGCATTGATGGTGCCGAGTCTACCATGACTCTTTTTCAAGATGGTGCGGCGACGAGTAATACTACAGAGACCCTCAAGGACCAGGCTTTGGAGGTGAGCGACAAGGTGGCGAGCAAGGATGATGCTTCCATCTTTGGAAGTGAGAGCGATGATGTGCCATCTTTGGCCTTCATCCAAGGCGACGATGATGAGATGATCGAGCATGGGGTTTTCCCTTCAGTCATGGAGAAGAGTGATGATGTACCATCTTCGGCCTTCATCAACGGCGACGGTGACGAGATGGTTGAGCATGGGATTTTCCCTTCGACCACGACGACGTATGATGACTTGAGTGACTTGTGCCACCATATTGAGAGCGAGAGTGACTTCAGCACTAGCCCCATATATGATGAGTTGCCCCAATTCCCATGTGAGGAGAGCCACAACCCCCACCACTTGAGTGAGGTGAGTGACTCCACCATATGTGAGATTGAGTGCACCTACTTTGAGGGAGTGAGTGAACCACCACATACAGAGAGTGAGACACTTGATAGGTCTCGTGAGGCCATTTGCATTTTTAACAACTTGACCTCTACCTCTATTGTGTCTTCTCATTTGGTGCTAGGTCCCATTGATGATGACGCGCCGATCCTCGACGACTTCGTCCTCCCTTTGGACAAGACAATGGCCATGGTGGAATATGATGCACCACCCACATGGTTCCATCAAGATGAAGATGACCACCATTTGGTCTTTCCCACCTCACCTACACCACTTGAGTGGAATGAAAAAGGTAACATAGGTGAAGACGATGGTCAAGTCCCACTAGTGGACATTCTTGACATTGATTGCTTGCATGATGTTGATCCACCTAGTACCATGCTTCATGCTAGTATGATTTCCCCATGCGGTGATTTGCCCATTTATGATGAGTATGATGATTCCCATGTGGAGTCTATTAGTAGTGATGCCATGTTACATAGGATTTCTTGTGAAAATTCTTTAGGTCACATCACGTTTGATAATCAGCTTGACTTTTCATATGCTATGCATGAGATCCACCATATGTCTTATTTGCAATCTCTTCATAGTGACTATGCATACGCCATTAAAATAAACCCAATTTGCACATATGGCGTAGATGACAAGCCCATGGTTATTGGCATTTGTTTTTCTTGTGATGATATTGATATGTTCCCTTTGCATCATTTATCTCATATGGCATGCCATGACCACCTAGCTTCGGATATGCATTGTTTTGGATGTTGTCCATTTCCTCCATATGATGTTTCCGATATTGCTTATGAGGAGACCCCCATAGTTTCCTCATACATGTTAGGAGATTTTGATCCATCCCATCTTGCATGATCCCAATAATTATGTGCACCATATGTTTCCCTTGAATGAAAATGCTATTGATGTGCAATATATTTGTATGCTCAATTTGTGTCCCCATCGTGTCATACATAACAACTATTCTTTCATGATGGATGACATGTTCCTATACCGTGCATCCAATTTCTTTGAGCGATGCTTATCTTGTGCTAACTCACATGTGCACATACACATCATGATGGATGATGTGTACATTTACCATGCACACAATTTCTTTGGTTTGTGTCACTCTTGTGCAGGTACCCATGAATATTGGTCAACCTCACAATCCCATGAGTTGACAAAACGAGCTCTAGAGAGCAACGTTGACTTGGGATCCCGTGGATTGTCCCTACCACCGCTCTCTTCGCGCAAAGACTTCGTGCATTTCTTCTCCATGGCGTTCATTTGGCTATGAGTTATTATCCATTACATATTATATGCCCATCTTGCCATGTTCACTTTGCATGATATGCTCATTACTATGCCTTTGCCATGCACTTGTGACCCATGCTTTGATTACACATGATGATTGATTCTAGCACCTGTATGTGTATTTGCAAGCTTGGTGGAGACATTGCTTGTTATTGCCATGTTCCATTTATGACCCATTCCTATGATGATACTATGATCTTGCTGTGTGTTCGTGCTTGTGATATGTCATGTGCATTACCTATTCCTATTATTTTCTCACATGACATGATTGCCATGATTTACTCTAGTGTGTTGCATCTTCGCTCCACTAGTTTGCACGACTTGATCTCTATGCTTGCTTATGTTGCATCACCTATGACTCATACTTGCTCATTTCATGCGGTTGATGACAACCATCTATATGCTTTGCACATGATTCATATTGCTTCTTGTCATATATCTCCGTGTGTTGCCTCTCTCATGCTAAATGACTTGCCATGTATTGAGTGCAACAATGCTTATAGTCTTGCTCATGAGATTGCCCCCATAGCATTCTCACATATGTTTGGAGATTTTGACATATTCCTTGTGAAGCATGCTTGCCTTACTTCTTTGCACCATATACCTTGTGCCATGAATATCGCCATTGTTGCATCATATTATTCATGCACTTTTGCTTCTAATGGTTATGTGCAAAAGATGAGAACCATCATGATGGATGATGTGTTTATCTACCATGCGCATACATTCTTTGTTTTGGTGCGTGCATGTATAGGATACTTGGACTTTGTGTCGACTTCCACTTCACGTGAGTTGACCATTCGAGCTATTGAGAGAGAGCCACATACATTCTACCACGACTTGCTTCTACACCACATTTCCTACCACTTTGGCATTGTGAAGAATGCACAAGGACACACTTTGAAGGTGACATCCTTATTGAGCTTGGATATTTTGGATCATACTTCATGTGTTGCTTGCACAATTTGCATGCATGTTCGAGATATTTCTTTTACCCATGATTGCCACATTTCCATGATTCATGCCATATACACCTCGTGTGTTGCATCCAATTCTTGGACTACTTGGTACTATAATATGGTTGGTTGCAACAATCTCATCACTTCACATATGCCATGCCCCATTGATAGCTACATGCTTACCTTGATTGCCTCACACATGTTGAACAATTGCTCTTTCTATTGTGTTGAGTGCCACAGTATTTTCACTACACCCTATGCATGCTATGCTTGGATCGTCTTGCACTTGACCTATGTTTTTAGACAATTCATTTTATTTGGTGTTGTGAATGATTCATATGCCTACCATCGACCATTTATCGAGCGCGTTATGCATGATCGCTATGACTGTGAGGTTGATGCTTCTTCTCTTGTTACACATATTTGCATCACTACCTCACATTTGATTGCTTGTTTCTGTGATGTCCTTCTTTGTGCTCAATTTATGTGCTTACATGACATGCTACAATCCTTTGTCAAACCTTATGCTATGCTTGATGATGACACTTGTTGGGTGAATCACCGCTTGAATGCTTGGTTTTGCACTAACGCTAACCACATTTGTTTTTCCAAGTGTTTGTTGTCTTTGTTTCTTTTCAAGAAATCACGAGACGGTACGGCATTGGAGAGTGCCCATTTGGAGCTTCAAGATGAAGAGAACTTGGTGATCGACCACTTCGACACCGCAACGCCATCTCTTTCCCATGGTGATTTGGTTTTTGATCCGAGGTCGGATCTTCCCCAAGGGGGAGGGGATGATGCGGAGCATCCTACGAACATCGCCATGTCAAGAGTCCATTTGGCAAGTGACACGTGCGACATCTACTTCACATACACAAAGGTGAATCATCTCCTTTACACGTTCTCACTTGACACTCTCGAGGATGGTGTACTACTTGACACTCCTTCTATGTGCATGCATAGGTATTGTCGGAACATCACGGATGTCGAGGAGGAGTGCGAGCACAAGTGTACGTCTACACCATCCGCGAGGGAAGCATGGGAGAGAAGACGGAAGAAAGGATAGGAAGGCGGAGTAGCAGCTGAAGCTAGCCCGGATGTCCGGACCGCCGTCCAGATCATCCGGACCCAGTCGGATCATCCGGGTCCCCCTCCAGATCATCCGGATAACCGCGCTGAGGATACCCGAAGGTTTCTCTGAAGCCGGATCATCCGGGCCCCCTCCCGGATCATCCAGACGACGGCCGGATCATCCGGACCCCCGTCCGGATCAGCCAGGCCTTGCCTGCGTGCAACATTTTGGGCCGAGGCCCATGTACCCATTCTCCCCCTCACTTACCCCTTCGCCCACTAGACTATAAATAGACCTCCTCCACCTCCTTTCTAGGGTAAGAAAATATGATAGCTCATTCTTAGGTGAGCTTTGCTCCCATGGAGTTCAAGACCTCCATGTGATAAGATCCTGCGAGACATCATCAAGACCCCCTCGCGGGAAGATCCGTCTAGGATACCATCAAGACCTCCTCTTGCAGATGAACTTTACCTTGCATCTTTCTATTTGTTGTTCATGTACCTTGTGGATCTTGTGTGTTTGATTGTCTAGTGTATGTGTGATTGGACTTGTTCTTGAGTGTTTCCCCTTGTGATTTCTCTCGTTCTTCCCCGTGTTCTTCGTGTTCCTCGTTGGGATCCGCTCCAATCGTGAAAGATCTAGCCTCTAGGGTTCTACCCTCCATCAAGAACTGGTAAGAATTTGATATTCACTTGAAGGATTTGTGACACAGAACCACCACCACCACTTCCTAGTAGTCTGTAGGATCATATTCTTGTGTGTTTCTATTACTGCTAACGATGGCAGGATCAGAAGCCGATGAGACTGATTGGGAGAACATGACGAACAAACAACTACATGATAAATTTCAGCAAATGATGGTTCGACAGGTGCAAGATGTTCTAAAAAGATTTGAAGAGGCCATGGGGAATATAGCTGGCAGGGAGAAGATGTTCGAAACAAAGCTCGATAACATGTTTAATGAATTGCTAGCGCATCTTTCACAACCACCGCTGGCAGCACCTGTCGCACCTCTACAACAACAACAACAACAACAAGAACAACAACAATAACGTCGCCTTCCATATCAGGTGGGACGAGCATTGTGCATTCACCTTGGGCTTGGTCAAAATTCTGGTGCCGCTGCACCTACTGTTGATGCTTCTGTGGCTCCTGCTGCTGCCGATGAGGAGGACGTTCACGAGGGCGATTATGAGGATAAGGTTGATCAAAATCAGCACTATGTGCAACGACTAGCGCCACCACTAGGCCGTCTTCATGCCTATATTCGTAATGGTAGGGCTGCACCACCACCTCAGGTACAAGAGTATGACCATGTGCCTAGACTGAAATTGAATATTCCACCATTTGAGAGTCCCTGATGTCTATCTTACTGGGGAGTTAGAAACTGAACAACATTTCACATGCTTACAATATCCTGAGGATAGAGGTGTTGCTGTTGTTGTTTGTGAATTCACTAGCTTTGCTTCTATTTGGTGGTCTGAACATTTTAGATTTTATCCTATTCTAGCTACTTGGGTAGCTTTGAAAACTGCTATGTGTACTCGTTGGGTTCCACCATATTATCAACATGAATTGCTTCAAAAATTGCAGCGTTTAAGATAAGGAAAAAATTATGTAGAAGAATATTATCAGGAATTAAAAACTGGCATGATTAGATGTGGTATTGTTGAGGATAATAAATCTATGCTTGCACGTTTTATGGGTGGATTAACTAAAGAGATCCATACCATTCTAGAGTATAAGGAGTATAATAATATCAATCATTTATTCCATCTTGCTTGTAAAGCTGAACATGAAGTGCGGGATCGACAGGCATTGGCACAAACTAATTTTTCTGCAGGTCAATCTTCATCATGGACACCATGTACATCCTCTAGTCCCACATGTCCTACTGCAGCACCACTGACTTCAGCCGCCAATTCCAACTGAGACACAAGAAAACAAGCACCACCACCACCATCTGCCAGGAGTACACCGTTCGGTTCCGCACAGAGCTCTTCTTCATCCCTGGCATCAACCGGGCAAACGCGTGATATTATTTGTCGTCGTTGCAAGGGTGGAGGTCATTATGCGAGACAATGTCCATCTAAGCATGTGATGATTACTACTGAGGATGGTGGGTATGAGTCTGCTAGTGACTGTGATGAAGAGACTTTGGCTCTTATTACCAGTGAAGAACACAATGGAGATGATTCTTATCATGAGACGCAATACATGGCTGTTGAAGACGCTGACAGGTATGAATGTTTAGTTGCTCAACGTGCTTTGAGTGTGCACGTCACACAAGCTGAGCAAAATCAGAGGCATAATTTGTTCCATACAAAGGGAGTTGTGAAGGAACATTCTATCTACGTCATCATTGATGGAGGGAGGTGCAACAAGTTGGCTAGCATGGAGATGGTGGAGTAGTTATCTCTCACCACAAGACCACATCCACATCCTTACTACATCCAGTGGTTGAACAATAGCGACAAGGTTAAGGTAACATGTAGTGTTCGTGTGCATTTTAGTATCTCTACATATGCTGATTATGTTGATTGTGATGTGGTACCTATGCAAGCATGTTCCTTATTACTTGGTAGACCATGGCGATTTGATAAAAATTCTATACACCATGGTAGAAACAATTAGTATACTCTTGTAAATAAGGATAAACATATTACTTTGCTTCCTATGTCTCCTGATTCCATTTTGAAAGATGATATTAATAGAGCTAATAAACCAAAATAGGAGAAAAATAAGAGTGAAAATAAGATTGTGGCAAAAGAATTGAGCAAAAAATGAAGCCTAATGATAAACCGTCTAGTGTTACTTCTGAAATTAAATTGAAAAGTGCATGTTTACTTGCCACCAAATCTGATATTGATGAGCTAGATTTCAGCAAATCTGTTTGCTATGCTTTTGTGTGCAAAGAGGCATTATTTTCATCCGAGGACGTGCCTTCCTCTTTGCCTCCTTCTGTCACTAACATTTTACATGATTTGCTGACGTCTTTCCACAAGACGTGCCACCGGGATTACCATGTATTCCAGGGATTGAGCATCAGATTGACTTAATTCCCGGTGCATCACTACCCAATCGTGCACCATACCGTACCAAGGAGACGAAGGAGATTATGCATCAAGTACAGGAGCTTACACGAATCTCTTAGTCCTTGTGTTGTTCCTATTATACTAGTGCCAAAAAAGGAAGGTACGTAGTATATGTGTGTTGATTGTAGAGTCATTAATTATATTACTATTCATTATCATCATCCTATTCCTAGGCTAGATGATATGCTTGATGGATTGAGTGGCTCTACAATATTCTCCAAAGTTGATTTGTGTAGTGGATACCATCAAATTCGTATGAAATTGGGAGATGATTGGCAAACAACATTTAAAACTAAGTTTGGATTATATGAGTGGTTA
Organism: Triticum dicoccoides; assembly: GCF_002162155.2. Taxonomy (NCBI): domain Eukaryota; kingdom Viridiplantae; phylum Streptophyta; class Magnoliopsida; order Poales; family Poaceae; genus Triticum; species Triticum dicoccoides. The sequence goes on along the minus strand of NC_041387.1, from coordinate 298,143,986 downwards.
GTCATGCCTTTTAGGTTAACTAATGCACCTAGTACTTTCATGAGATTAGTGAACATAGTTTTACATGCTTTCATAGGACGACTTGTGGTAGTCTATTTTGATGATATACTCATTTATAGCAGATCTTTGGAGGAACATTTGGAACATTTACGTGCTGTTTTTATTGCTCTACGTGATGCACATTTGTTTGGTAACCTTGGGAAGTGCACCTTTTGGACCGACCGAGTATCTTTTCTTGGCTATGTTGTTACTCCACATGGAATTGAAGTCGATAAACCAAAGACTGAAGCTATTGAGAATTGGCCATAGCCCAAAACCGTCACACAAGTGAGGAGTTTTCTTGGCCTCGCTGGATTCTATAGGTGTTTTGTGAGAGATTTCAGCACCATTGCTGCACATCTAAATGAGCTTACGAAGAAGGATGTGCCTTTTGTTTGGGGTACTGCACAAGAAGAAGCCTTCACGGTATTGAAAGATAAGTTGACACATGCTCCTTTACTCCAACTTCCTGATTTTAATAAGAGTTTTGATCTTTAATGTGTTGCTAGTGGAATTGCATTAGGAGGAGTGTTAATACAAGATGGAAAACCTGTTGCATTCTTTTCTGAAAAATTGAGTGGGGCTAGTCTGAATTATTCTACTTATGATAAAGAATTATATGCTCTTGTTCGGACTTTAGAAACATGGCAACATTATTTATGTCCCAAACAATTTGTTATACATTCTGATCATGAATCTTTGAAAAAAAAATTAGAAGTCAAGCTAAACTGAATCATAGACATGCTAAATGGATTGAATTCATTGAGACTTTCCCTTATGTCATTAAACACAAGAAGGGTAAAGAAAATGTTATGCCAATGCATTGTCTCATCGCTATACTATGCTTTCACAACTTGACTTCAAAATATTTTTTTTTGGAGACCATCAAAGATCAACATGTGCTTGATGCTGATTTTAAAGATGTATTGTAGAATTGTAAAGAAGGAAGAACATGGAACAAGTTCGTCGTTAATGAAGGGTTTGTGTTCCATGCTAACAAGCTTTGCATTCCAGCTAGCTCCTTCGTCTTTTGTTGTTGTAGGAGGCGCATGGAGGAGGATTAATTTGACACTTCGGCGTGAAGAAGATGGAGGACGTACTTGCTACACATTTCTTTTTGCCAAAGATGAGACAGGATGTTGAGCATTTTGTTGCTCACTGCACTACATGTCAAAAAGCTAAGTCCCGACTCAATCCTCATTGTTTATATATGCCTTTGCATGTACCTAGTGTTCCTTGCAAGGATATATCTATGGACTTTGTTTTAGGTTTACCTCAAACAAAGAAGGGGGGTAGCATATTTGTTGTCTTGGATAGATTCTCGAAAATGGTGCAATTTGTACCATGCATAAAAGCAATGATGTTGTTAATCTTGTTGATTTGTTCTTTTGTGAAATTATTCGCTTGCATGGTGTGCCAAATACTATTGTTTCAGGTCGTGATACTAAATTTCTTAGCCACTTTTGGAGATGTTTATGGGCTAAGTTGGGGACTAAACTGCTTTCTAGTACTACTTATCACCCCCAAACTGATGGACAAACTGAAGTAGTAAATAGAACATTGGCTACTATGCTTAGGGATGTTTTGAAGAATAATAAGAAAATGTGGGAGAATGCTTGCCTCATATTGAATTTTCTTATAATCGTTCATTGTGTTGTACTACTAAGATGTGCCCTTTTGAAATTTTGTATGGTTTCGTACCTCGTGCACCTATTGATTTGTTGCCTCTTCAGTATTCGGAGATGGTTAATTTTGATGCTAAACAATGTGTTGAATTGATCCTAAAAATGCATGAGTTAATTAAGGAAAACATTGAGCGTATGAATGCTAAATATAAACTTGCTAGAGATAAGGGTAGAAAACACGTTGTGTTTGCACCTGGAGATCTTGTTTGGTTACATTTGCGTAAGGATAGATTTCCTGATTTGCGCAAATCAAAGCTAATGCCATGTGTTGATGGTCCTTTTAAGGTGTTAGACAAAATAAATGATAATGCATATAAAATAGAGCTGCCTGCAGATTTTGGGGTTAGTCCCACTTTTAACATTGTAGATTGTAAGCCATATTTGTTTGAGGAAGATGAGCTTCCGTCGAGGATGACTTCATTTCAAGAAGGGGAGGATGATGAGGACATCAATACCATTGTTACACCCACAACCTTGCCGCAATACATACTGGACCAATTACTAGAGCTCGCGCACGCCAATTAAATTATCAGGTACTTTCGTTTCTTGGTAATGATTCTAATGTTCATGAGAATATGATGCTACCTAAATTGGATACATTTTTTTCTTACAAATGAAGGGCCTAACTTGGAGAAGGATGAACATTGGAGCAAGAACAAGCATGGAGATGATGGCATGCGCAAGAGGAACAAGAATGGAGTTCAAGTGACAATTTCAGGACTATGAAGCCACCGTAATTAGTGCAAGAAGGCTTGGACGAAATATATAAGATCTCACTTCACAAATTTTGTCCAGAGGCTATTATAGGTGATGTGTTACCTTATTATTGGGCTAGGCCCATGTAATTTCGAAATACATAAATATAGGCTATTTTTATAGTCCGTATGTGTGGGGAAACAAGAGATAGGGTTGGTTTCGGACCCCTCCTTCAAGGGCCACGAAATCCCCCCCCCCCCCATCTTCCTTCATATATATAGCCCTTAGGGCACCGTTTAGACTTTGGGTTTTGCTGAGATTAAAAGTTTACCATAGCTGCAACTTCGTGTACTTCGTTTGTGTTCAACGACCAAACAAAGGTGTCATAGAACCCCACCTTCATTAATAAAGCTTTCCTCTTACATTCTCCATATCCAGATTGCAATCTCAGTTTCTTTCTTGTTCTTCGTTTTCTCGCAGGAAAACAGACCCTCGTGCTCAGGTTGATCGTGCTCTGACGTGTTCAATAACCCCTCGGAAGTTGGTTTAGCGATTGCTAAGGCGGGAAGTCTGGCATGTTCGTAGTCGGATCGTCAAGGTCGACTCCCATAGAAAATGATAGCCACCATCTCATCAAAAAATCAGGACACCTTCACCTCTATCACCACCAGGTCGACCTCATGCATATAATCGCAACAGTAGGGCTCCTGCACCACCTCGAGTACGAGATTATGACCATATTTCTAAACTAAAATTGAATATCCAACCATTTGAGGGTAGATACATTCCTGATGTATATCTTTCTTCGGAGTTAGAAACTGAGCAATGTTTCACATGATTACAGTATCTTGAGGATAGACGTGTTGTTGTTGCTATTTGTGAATTCACTAGTTTTGCTTCAGTTTGGTGGTCCAAACATTGAGATTATATCATGATAATATCCCTAGTACTTGGGCTACTTTGGAAACTGGTATGCGTACTCGTTGGGTTCCACCATATTATCAACATGAATTACTTCAAAAACTACAGCGATTGATACAAGGGAAAATTTAGAGGAGTATTATCAGGAATTACAAACTGTCATGATTAGATGTGGTATTGTTGAGGATAATGAAGCTATGCTTGCATGTTTTATGGGTGGATTAAATAAAGAGATTCAGACCATTCTAGAGTATAAGAAGTATAATAATATCACTCTTTTATTCCATCTTGCTTGCAAAGCTGACGTGAAGTGTAAGATCGGCAGGCATTGGCTCGAACTAATTTTTCTATAGGTTGATCTTCATCATGGACACCACATACATCCTCTACTCCCACACGTCCTACTGTAGCACCACTGATTTCAGCGGCCAATTCCAACCAAGATACAAGAAAACAGGCACCACCACCATCTGCCAGGACTACACCTTTCGGTCCCGCATAGAGCTCTTCTTCGTCAATGGCATCATGTGGGAAAACACATGATATTATTTGTCATCGTTGCAAGGGCGGAGGTCATTATGTGAGAGAATGCCCATCTAAGCGTATGATGATTGTTATTGAGGGTGGTGGGCATGAGTCCACTAGTGACTATGATGGGGAGACTTTTGCTCTTATAACAAGTGAAGAACACGGTGGAGGTGATTCTGATCATGAGACACAGTATATGGATGCTGAAGATGCTGACATGTATGAAAGTTTAGTTGCTCAACGTATTTTGAGTGTGCAAGTCACACAAGCTGAGCAAAATCAGAGGCATAATTTGTTCCATACAAAGGGAGTTGTGAAGGAACATTCTATCTGTGTCATCATAGATGAAGGGAGTTTTAACAACTATTTGTTTGACCAGTTGGAAGCAGCTAAAGTTTTCTCAAAGAACGATCTTCGATCAGGTTATAACCAGTTGAAGATCCAAGATCAAGATATACCTAAGACAACTTTTACAAGAAGTTATGGGCTATATGAGTATACCGTTATGTCATTTGGTTTGACTAACGCACCTGCCTATTTCATGAGTATGATGAACAAAGTGTTTATGGAGTTTTTGGACAAGTTCGTCATGGTGTTCATTGATGATATATTGATATACTCGAAGAATGAAGAAGAGCATAAGGAGCATTTGCGTTTGGTTCTTGAGAAGCTCAGAGAACATCAGTTGTATGCCAAGTTCAGCAAATGTGAGTTTTGGTTAAAGGAAGTTGGATTCCTCGGACATGTTATATCCGGAGAAGGAATAGCAGACCCTACCAAGGTTGTTTCTGTCACTAAGTGGTTGACACCCACATCAGTTGGAGAGATCAGAAGTTTTCTTGGACTCGCAGGCTATTACTGGAGGTTTATTGATAATTTCTCCAAGATTGCAAAGCCCATGACGGAGTTATTGAAGAAGGACACCAAGTTTAAATGGACTGAGGAATGTGACACCAGTTTTCAGGAGTTGAAGAAACGTTTGGTTACAGCCTCAGTGCTGATTCTCCCAGATCAACGAAAGGATTTCCATGTATATTGTGACGCGTGACGCAGAGGACATGGAGGTGTGCTTATGCAAGAAGGAAGAGTTGTTTCATATGCCTCACGACAGCTTTGACCTCATGAGTGGAATTATGCTACGCCGTGATTTGGAGTTAGCAGCCATAGTGCATGCGCTGAAAACATGGAGACACTTTCTCATCGGAAACCATTGTGATGTACACACGGATCACAAGAGTTTGAAATACATCTTCATGGAGAAGGAGTTGAACCTCAGGCAAATGAGATGGTTGGAGCTCATAAAGGATTACGATATGAAATTCCACTATCATCCCGGAAAGGCAAATGTCGTAGCAGATGCATTGAGCTGCAAAAGTTATGTTAACACGCTCATAACTGGAGTATTACCAAAGGAGGTAGTAGATGATCTTCGAGAGCTACGCTTGGAGATAGTTCCGGAGGTTATGTTGCAGCATTGGAAATTCAGTCCACTTTGTTGGGTAAGATCAGAGAAGCCCAGAAGACTGGCAAGGAGATTGCCGAGATAAAGGAAAGGATGAGCAAAGGAAAGGCTAAAGGATTTCGTGAGGATAAGCATGACACCTTATGGTTTGAGGATCGTATTTATGTGCCTAATGACCCCGAGATTAGGAAGTTGATTCTGCAGGAGGCCCATGATTCGCCGTACTCAATTCACCCAGGCAACACCAAGATGTATCTGGATTTGAAGGAAAGTTTCTGGTGGACAGGAATGAAGAAGGATATTGCCGAGTATGTAGCAGTATGTGATGTATGTCAGAGAGTCAAGGCAGAGCATCAGAAGCCAGCAGGATTGCTACAGCCGTTGCCGATACCCGAATGGAAGTGGGATAAACTTGGCATGGATTTTATCACTGGATTACCCAGGACTCGTTCAGGCTATGACTCTATCTGGTTTGTAGTTGATCGCTTGATGAAAGTAGCTCATTTCATCCCGGTGAAGACAACTTATACGTGTGCTAAGTTGGCAAAGATAAACATGTCCAGGATCGTATGTCTGCATGGAGTTCCAAGGAACATTTTAACAGATAGAGGAACCAAGGTTACTTCAAAGTTTTGGAATTAGTTGCATGAAACTTTGGGTACCAGGCTAGAGTTCAGTACAACCTTTCATCCACAGACAGATGGACAGACTGAGAGAGTCAATGAGATTCTCGAGGACACGTTGAGATCTTGTGCGCTAGATTATGGATCTAGTTGGGATGACAATTTGCCATATGCACAGTTCTCTTATAACAACAGTTATCAAGCCAGTTTGAAGATGGCCCCTTTCGAAGCCTTGTACGGAAGGAGGTGCAGGACACTGTTATCATGGGATGAAGTTGGAGATCGACAGTTATTTGGACCAGACTTAATCAAAGACTCTAAAGAGAAGGTTAAGTTGATTCACGACAGACTAACCGTAGCCCAGTCCAGGCAGAAGAGTTATGCGGATACTAAACACAAGGAGATAGTTTACAAAGTCGGAGACAGAGCATACCTTAGTGTGTCCCCACTTCGAGGAATTAAACATTTGGAAGTCAAGGGAAAGCTAGCACCACATTTTGTGGGACCATACAGAGTTCTAGAACGCATGGGAGAAGTTGCATACAAGCTGGAATTGCCAGAAGAATTGTCAGGGGATCATGATATGTTTCATGTTTCTCAGTTGAAGAAGTGCCACACAGAGATGGTTGATATTCCTCTAAGAGATACAGTGCCACTGGAGGCAATTCAGTTAGATAGTGATTTGACCTATGAAGAGAAGCCATTCAAGATTCTCGAGTTTTCCAGTCGAGTTACTCGCAGCAAGGTTGTTGGGGATATAAATACTCAGTATAAACCGCCCAGGAGGGGCCGGGTTATGCTCATAAGGAGTCATCCGTATTGAAGCCCATGAAGACAAGGAGTATGGCGCTTTACTACAGAGACTTAAAGGCCCAGAGCCCAAAGGCGGATTAGGGACCATAGACATAAACCGCAATGAGATATGTAACTTGTATTGTAAGATAGGAAAGATAGAAACCGAGTTGGACATGTGTATGAGTCGGCATCGGGATTCTGTAAACCGCCGGGCGTCAACTTGTGTATATAAAGGGACGACCCGGTGGCGGTTCAGGGACAAGAAACAACAACTCGAGAGATAGGTAAAGCGGATTCGCTCCCTGCTCATCGAGACCCCATCAATTCCACCACAACTGGATCGTAGGCTTTTACCTTCACCGCAAGGGGCCGAACCAGTATAAACTCCCATTGTCCTTTGTCCAGTTTAACCCCTTTAAGCTAATCTCGTTGCGATGGCTCCACGACTAAGTCCTCACACTAGGACATCTGACGTGATAATTCCATGATAGTTGGCGCCCACCGTGGGGCTGTCGCACAATGGTTTCGAGTTCTTAAAGGGCAACTTCGAAGGACTCAAGGGATACGCAGTGGGCTGGATGAACAAGAGTCGGCGTGGCAAGCTCTACATCGATGACGCAGGCTAGGGCCCTGAGGCCGGCTCAATCGAGTACGGGTACCGGGTCCCCTTTGGAGGAATTCACGTCTTCATCGGCAAAATCGGCGAACCGGGCCCTGAGCCGGACATCTGCACCAACCTCGTCGAGACGGCTCAGCGTGCAAGCCCTGCCCGGGTTCAGCCCGCCATGAAGCATGCATGTGTAGGATTCATCAATGGCGTGGAGTCTGAACCGGTGTCCGATGGTGAGACGGTCATTTTCAGATGGCGAATCATCCACCGGTGAGATCGAGTCACTGTACCAACTGCAAGATGGCCGGTTTGGGGGCTGTTCCGATGGCGACAGTATTCCAGACCCCTTTGAACCGCCAAACCGGGTTGCGATCTTCATGGCTGGTACGCAGCCCACACAACACTCCTCATCAGCAACGGCGATGATTTCCGGATCGGCAGCCGGGGCAGGAGGCCCCGCACGCCGGCCGGCTCAAGTTCTGTCCGACTTATTGGACACCCGAATGACGTTGCTGACTACAGAGGTTACCCCGGATAATCAAGATCAGCACAACGCGAAGGTCATGAAGCTGCGAGGTCAGATAACTCAGGCCAAGGAGGACATGGCGGCTGAGGAAACCAGGATGGCTGATGAGTGGGCCGCTTTAGATGCTCACGCACAGCGGATTCAGGCAGAGAATTACCGGCTCATCCTGTATCAGAACGCTTCAAACGACGTGTTGAGGAGGAGGCATCGGTCTCGTCTACCACCGGTTTATGAAGCAATGAATCTCTTCAACACACTAGGAGCAGGCCCAGTAATGCGGCAGCGGTAAACCGGACTAAAGCACCTGGGACAGGAGCGCCGGATCAGCCATGGGTGACGGACCAGCCTCGACGGACCCATGACCCGCCGTAGTATGTGCCAACACCGCCGGGTCACTTCTCCACCTCTTTGGATAACATGATCACTTCGGCATCGCGGTTGGCAGCTATTCCAATGGAGGGCGAGTCTCCAGCGGCGATTGAGACACGATGGGCCAGAGATCTCCTTCAAACGGCTATGGTTCAGCAGCAGGCTTATTCATATAGTCGAGATAGAATTCATTCAACCCCTCACCCGAGCAGGAGTTACAGCAGGCACATGGATGAACCGTTTGTGTCAAGCAGTGCGCGGAACCGTGATGCCCCTCGAGGGCCTAATCCGGCGCGCGGTGGTGCAAATGCTCAGGACGTGGTGGATAATGGTAGAGTGCGTCGAGAAGCCGAGTTAGCGGCGTAGTACGCGGACCGTCAGCTTACTTTGGTTCGTCCGACAACTTCAGTGGAACTAGGTCTTGCTTTCAGCTCTTGGGGGGTAATAGAGGGAAAGGTATCCCGTCTTTCAATAAGATGGTGGCTATCATTTTCTGAGGGAGTCGACCTTGACGATCCGACTATGAACATGCGAGACGTCGCGCCTTAGCACACGCTAAACCAACTTCCGAGGGGTTATTGACCACGCCAGAGCACGATCAACGTGACCACGAGGGTCTGTTTTCCTGCGAGCAAATGAAGAACAAGCAAGAAACTGAGATTGCAATCTGGATATTGCGAATATAAGATGAAAGCTTTATTGATGAAGGTAGGGTTCTGTGACGTCTTTGTCTGGTCGTTGAACACAAACAAAGTACGCGAAGTTGCAGCTATGGTGAACTTTAATCTAAACAAAACCCAAAGACTAAACGACGCCCTAAGAGTTGTATATATGGAGGAAGAGGGGGGAATTTCGTGGCCCTTGGGGAAGGGGTCCGAAACCAACCCTATCTCTTGTTTCCCCACACATACGGACTCTAAAAACAGCCTATACTCAAGTATTTCGAAAATGCATGGGTCTGGCCCGATAATAAGGTGACGCAGCACCTAGAATGGCCTCTGGACGAAAGTTTTGAGGTAGCATCTTGTATATTTCATCCAAGGCTTCGTGCACTCATTATGGTGGCTTCAACGTCCTGAAATCATCACTTGTAACTCCGTTCTTGTTCCCCTTGCACATGCCATCATCTCTATGCTTGTTCTTGCTCCAATGTTCATCCTTCTCCAAGCTAGGTCCTTCATTTGTAAGCAAAACAAATGTATCCAATTTAGGCAGCATCATATTCTCATGAACATTAGAATCATTACCAAGAAACAAAAGTACCCGGTAATTTAATTGGCGTGCGCGAGCTCTAGTAATTCATCCAGTATGTATAGCAGCAGGGGCTGTGGGTGTAACAATGGTATTGATGTCCTCATCGGGGGGTGCCATGTCTCACCCCAGCTCTATGCAATGTGCGGCTGCCCAAGGATTTCAAGGGTCCGCATAAAGTGCCCAATTACACTGTTGATTTACCCCCCGAGTCATGGGTTGAAAGCTATGAGATGGCAATGGAGATGATGTATGTGGATGAGGCGGCATGTGCTAAATACTTCACCATGATGTTGGATGGAACGGCATGCACTTGGCTGAAAAGTTTGCCGGCTAACTCCATTGGGTCATGGGCTGAGTTGAAGGCCCGGTTTATAACGAACTTGAAGGACATGTGCAAGCAACCCATGTCAATTGTGGACTTAGCCGCCTGTGTCCAAGAAGAAGGCGAATCAACAACCCATTGGATGCGCCGGGTTTCGGAGATCTTGCATTCATCGGACCGCATCAATGCTGATTCAGTAGTCATAACATTGGAGGGCAATTGTCGGTTTAAGCCGCTGAAGCTGAAGTTGGGATGGCTCAAGCGTCATTGCAATGACATGGGAACACTTATGGCAGCTCTGGTTAATTATGCCGATTCTGATAGTACCAAGGACCCCGAGTCTGACGATGAGAAGCCGGGGAAGGGAAAGAAGAACGGCGGTGCAAAAGCGCAGCAGCATAACCAGGCGGGCCATGGGAACAATGGTAAGCGTAAAGCGGATAGTAATTCGGATTTTGTGGCCAACACCAATGCGTAGGACAATGGCCAGCATCGTAACGGTAAACTGTCCCCACAGAGTAGAGGATCAGGTGTCAATCTTGAGCGCCTGTTAAATCAGCCTTGCCCGAGGCACGGGACGCGAGAGAAGCCAGCAACACACCTTTGGAAGGATTGCTTTATTATGCGGGAGTTCAGGAACTCAGATCTTTTCCGATATCATCATGGACCGTCCGGCGGTTCAGGGCCTTGGGCTCATGGGTTGGGTTATGGTGGAGGAAATCCCGATTCAGGTTTTTAAGGTAATCAAGGCTGGCATGGAAATCAAGGTCAATCAGGGCAACCAGGGTGGTTATAATCAACAGGGAAATCAGCAACAGCAACAGTCAGGTTATCAGAGTCACCCGAAGCAGTTGAATAGTGGGCAGTATCATGTCTTCACCACTAGCCTGTGCAAGCGTGATCAGAAGCTTCATAAAAGGGTGGTGAACTCTGTTGAATTGGCGGTACCCCATTTTTTGCGCTGATCTGAACAACCTATTGTGTGGAGTCGAGAGGATCATCCGCCCCGGCTTGATAATCTGGGTCACCTGGCTTTGGTGGTGGCACCTCAGGTTGGAGGTCATAAGTTCACCAAGGTACTCATGGATGGAGGAAGCGGTATCAACATCTTGTATTATGAAACCTTCCGTCGTATGGGGTTGATAGATAAGAATGTTAAACCGTCAAACATCGTTTTCCACGGTGTGGTGCCTGGTAAATCGGCTTATCTGGTCGGTAAGATAGCTATGGAAGTTGCTTTTGGAGATGATCATGATTCGAGGTCAGATACATTGACTTTTGAAGTGGTGAAAATCAGGAGCCCGTATCATGCCCTGTTTGGACGGCCGGCTTATGCTAAGTTCATGGCAAGGCCCTGTTATGTTTACCTGCAGCTCAAGATGTTGGGTCATAAGGGGACCATCACAGTACATGGAAGTCGGAAGATCGCTTTGGAATGTGAGGAGGGCGATGCAGCCTATGCTGAGTCGGTTTGTGCGACAGAGGAGTTGAAGTTCTATAAGGACAATGTTGATCTGGCAGATATGACGCTTTTGAAAAAGCCAACTACAGAGCATGATCCGGCATTGAAATTTAAATCGGCTGATGAGACTAAGTTGGTTGATTTTGTTCCTGGTGATTCATCCAAGCAATTTAGCATCAGCGTTAACTTGGATCCGAAATAGGAAAGCGCGCTCATTGAGTTCATCCATGAGAACCGGGATATCTTTGCATGGAAACCTTCTGACATGCCAGGTGTACCGAGGGAACTCGCTGAGCACACTCTTAATATCGATCCCAACTTTAAACCAGTCAAGAAGTTTCTCCGTTGCTTCAATGAAGAGAGACGCAAGGCCATTGGTGAGGAAGTAGCCCGGCTCTTGGCAGCAGGGTTTATTGTGGAGGTTTTTCACCGTGAGTGGTTAGCTAACCCGGTGCTGGTACTCAAGAAGAACGACACTTGGCGTATGTGTGTGGATTACACAGATTTGAACAAGGCTTGTCCAGCTGATCCCTTTGGTCTCCCTCGTATTAATCAAATTATTGATGCTACGGCGGGTTGTGAGCGTTTGAGCTTTCTGGATGCTTATTCAGGTTATCATTAGATCAAAATGGCAATTAAGGACCATGAGAAGACAACCCTTATAACTCCCTTTGGAGCCTTCTATTATGTGTCTATGCCTTTCGGGCTCAAGAGTGCCCAGGCGACTTATCAGCGATGTGTGCAGAATTCTCTTCATAATCAGATTGGGCGCAATGTTCATGCTTATGTGGATGATATCGTGGTGATATCCAGGAAAGCAGAGACATTAATAGCTGATTTGAAGGAAACCTTTGATAATCTCTGGGTTTATAAGATGATGCTTAATCCGGCCAAGTGTGTTTTTGGTGTACCGGCAGGCAAGGTCTTGGGTTTTCTGGTGTCTAACAGGGGCATTGAAGCTAATCCGGAAAAGATCAAGGCTATTACGTCCCTGGCTAAATCGGCGTGTATTAATGATCTTCAACGCCTGACGGGTCATATTGCAGCGCTAAGCCGGTTTATCAGCCGATTGGGAGAGAAGGCCATCCCTCTATATCAGATGATGAAAAAGACAGACAACTTTGTCTGGAGTGATGCTGCTAATGCGGCGTTTGAGGATCTGAAGAAGCAGTTAGCCGAGCCGCCCATTCTTGCTGCCCCCATTGATAAAGAACCATTGCTGTTATATGTGGCTGCTAACACCCAGGCTGTCAGCATGGCTATTGTGGTGGAGCGCAAGGAGGCCGGTAAGGAATATCCGGTTCAACGACCTATTTATTATATCAGTGAGGTTCTCATTGAGTCCAAGCAGAAATATCCACATTGGCAGAAGCTGGTGTATGGAGTTTTTATGGCGATCCGGAAGCTTAAGCAATACTTTCAGGGCCATCCCATCACTGTGGTCAATTCCGCCCCTTTGGGAGATATCATCCAGAACAGGGAGGCAACTGGCCGGGTTGCTAAGTGGGCTATCGAGCTTGGACCTCACGGGTTAAAATATATGCCTCGTACGGCCATCAAGTCTCAAGCACTCGTGTATTTCATCAATGACTGGACAGAGTTGCAGGCACTAGAGGATAAACCGGATAACACATACTGGACTATTCACTTCGAGGGGTCCATGAAATTGGAGGGCTCGGGGGCTGGAGTGGTTCTTACTTCCCCTCCAGGTGACAATTTTTGTTATGTTCTCCGCTTGATGTTTCCATGTACTAACAATGCAGCTGAGTATGAGGCCTTGCTCTACAGTCTTCGGATGGCTAAGGAGATGAACTTAATCTGGGTACGTTGCTTTGGCTACTCCGATTTAGTGGCTCAGCAAGTGTCTGGTACATGGGATTCTAAGGATCCACTCATGGCGGCTTATAGGCGTGAGGTGGATATCATTGTTGGTCACTTCAAGGGTTACCAGGTTGAGCACATTGATTGGCGCAAGAATGAAGCGGCGGACGCTTTAAGCCGGCTCGGGTCTCAGCGTAAACCGGTGCCGCCCAATGTCTTTCTTGACGTTCTACATAACCTGTTGGTCAAAATACCAACGGAGGAGGATCTGGCTGTTCCCGACCGGGAGGCTCAATTGGTGGTGGTTCTTCATGCTATCCCTGATTCGACGGTACCATACCTGGCGTATATGACCCGGGGCGAGTTACCCGAGGACGAAGTTTTGGCCAGACAGATAATTCGGCTATCCAAGTCCATGACCATTGTCAATGGCGAGTTACATCACTGCAATGTCTCGGGGGCGTTTCAGCACTTTGTTTCTCCTGGAGAAGGTTGCGAGATTTTGCATGAGATCCACGAAGGGGATTGTGGTCATCATGCCAGTTCAAAATCACTCGTGGCTAAGGCTTTCGGACACGGTTTTTACTGGCTAAAAGCTCATGCTGATGTTGAAGACTTGGTCAAAAAGTGTGACGGTTGTCAGAAGTTTTCCTGTCGGGCCCATGTTCTGGCTCAGGAATTGAGGATGATTCCAATCACCTGGCCGTTTGCAACTTGGGGGCTTGATATGGTTTGGCCCTTTAAGAGATCGAAGGATAAGAAGACCCACCTTTTGGTGGCGGATGATAAGTTCACCAGTGGGTGGAGGCAGAGCCAGTCAGCAAGTGTGATGCAGCCACGGCGGTTCAATTCATGAAAAAGGTGATTTTCTGCTTCGGTTTTCCACACAACATTATAACAGATAATGGCATGAATCTCTCCAAGGGTACCATGGAAGTGTTCTATCAACGTGAGCACATCTGGCTTGATGTGTCATCGGTGGCTCACCCCCAGTCTAATGGTCAAGCTGAGAGAGCTAATCAAGAAATCCTGAAGGGCATCAAGCCCTGGCTTATGGTCCCTTTGCAGAAGACGCCGGATTGTTGGGTGGAAGAATTGCCTTCCGTATTATGGAGTATTAATACCACCCCCAATGGATCTACGGGTTATACACCCTTCTTCATGTTTTATGGAGCAGAAGCAGTTCTCCCAAGTGATATTCGCCCTGACTAGCCCCGAGTGGCAGCTTATGTTGAAGCGGACAATGAAAGAGCACGCCAAGATGCATTGGACCTGTTAGATGAGAAACGGGACATAGCGGCAACTCGTGCAGCGATTTATCAGCAAGACCTGGGGCGTTATCACAGCCGCCGGGTTAAAACCAGAGCCTTTCAGGAACGCGACTTAGTGCTCCGGCTTATCCAGGATCAGACCGATATGCACAAGTTATCCCCGCCTTGGGAAGGGCCCTTTGTGGTCAGCAAGAATCTGAACAATGGGTCATACTACCTTATCGATGTTCGAGAGCACAAAGACTCACGCAAGTCGGAGGAGGAGACCCGCCGGCCATGGAATATTGCTCATCTTCGGCCTTACTATACCTGAGCCATAGGCTCCTATTATGTACATATTTTTGACAATGTATATATTATGATCAATATAATAAACCAGCATCCTTGCTAAAGCGGGGCCTCTGCCGTTCTTCTTAAAAGTATTTCTTGGTTACATGGGGGCTTCTGCTTATAAAGCGGAGTTCTGATTGTCCATTGATCCGGCTTATAAAGCTACAAAACAAAAGAGGGCATAGCTCAATCATAAGCTTGGGGGCTTAATACGCAACATCATAAGGAGCCAAAGAGAGTTTATTGCAAAGTACAACTCAAACATAGGCGCTTACTGCGCACAGCTCAAAATATTGCTTGGAGGATCTTTGCTTCTACAAGAACAAAGAATCTACACCTTGCAGTAGGCTATAAAAGCCAGGCTTGGAAGCCAGGTGTATTCCCCTAAAACCCCATGTTAACCTACCTTCATCAAGTAAATCACTCCGCCCAGGTAATCCTGGTATGACCCACCGAACGTTTGACAAGTCAATCTTATACAGACCCTGAACTTGTCAAAGTTAAAATGATGATTGGTTAATGTGAGGTCCATCTTAAAAGGCTTTGTAAAATGGTTTAACTCAGTGGCCTGGTAGCCCACGAAAAGCCTCGCCTTTGTTCCATATTTTCTTCGCAATTTTTCTTTTCGATGTTTATTTCAATGAGATTTATATTCAATCCAGTACTTACTAACCCGGTCTGGCTTTTGAGTTGCCAAGTACAAACATACATGATGACCGGTTTCAATTGACTCGGCTTGGCTTTCAACTATAAGTTGTCAGTACACGATCAATTCTAAACTGGTGGTTGTTAACCCGGTCTGGCTTTGACTATAAGTCGCCAATATGATCATACAATGTTTATTATAACCCGGTATGACTTCATTATAAACCAGCAAAGCATGGTGGGAGTTATCAGCACTCAAGACTTGGGTTATCACCCTTACTACAATAAAGTTGATAAATCAACAACGTGATTCAATGTCACAGGTATGATGTATTTCATATTTAATTATTCTTGAGAATACAACCTTGGTTATAAACCCTGGCTTTATAATTGGGTGTTATGACCCGCCCGGCGGTAAACCGCCAAGACAATTTCAGTTTCTTATATGCAGAGATAGAGTTGCATAAAGCTGCTAAGGATCATAAGCAGACAATGCATATGATGTCAGATTAACAGTATCAGGCAAAGTGACTATGCACGATGGCGTAGCAGACCAAGTGTTTAAACTAGCCTATTACAAGGAAGCAGATGCCCAAAAGAATAATTGTTTATCACCGACATCTCGGTATGCAGAAGCTAAACCGGCCCCCGGATTATGATTCTTCCTCAGGCTAACTTGAAGGTTGTGGATCATCCTGCGCCGGTTCAACCTCCGCCTCTCCACCCAGTGGCTGGAAGTCAATGGTTGCCCAGTCAATCCAAGTTTAAGCTCAGAAGACAGCTTCATCGCTTATAAGATCGGACGGTTCAACATCAGGGGCGTAGGTATGCTTACGGATTGGCGGGATAAGATTTTGCACAACATATACAGAGGCATTAACCCGTTTGTTGTCTGCATCATAAATCGACTGGTGGAAAGACAAATCAGTCTCTTCAGCCAGTTTACTTGCAAGTGGACGCATTTCCTTCGTCAAAGCCTTGAGGTCGTCATTGTCAAACACTGACCCATCCTCTTTTTGGCTGGGATAGCCGTTTCCAATGACTTCCGCATCAAGATCAGATATCCAGGCCTTGGCCCGAGTCAGTGCAGACAGAGCACCGGCCCTTGCAGCTGATTTCTTCAATTCCTCGAGCTGGGCAGGTGTCATGGATAATTTTGCCAATGTTTCCTTGATTAAAGTTGGCGGCGGTTTATTATATGAAGCTGTGCAGATGACCCGTTGAACGCCGATATATAACTGCTCTATCAATGTATAGGCAGCCTTCAGTTTTTTGCACAAGTCCGAGCCAAGATGAGTAACACAGCTACCTGCAATGGTCAAAGTATTATTAAACCGGCAGTTTTCATGGTTGTTATTTGTTTAAAGCTTATGAAGAGGTTATTTACCAAAGACAAGAGAGGTCATAACATCGATTTGCCACTTCAAGCCAGTCAATTCCTCTCTCACCGGATTAAGGGTTGCTTCAACATCTTCTGCCCGCTTTAGCAAAGTTGCTCTTTCAGTTTCCCAGGCTGTTCGTTCACCTTTAAAGCCATCCTTCAGTTGTTCCATGGCTGTTAAAGCGCCGGTCAACTCTTCCTTAGCCTTGGAGGTTTCTGCTTGCTGGGACTTAATATTTTCTTTAAGGTCGGCGATGTGAGATTCCTTCTTGTCCAGATCAGCCTGCAAGAGACAGTTAATGAGTTGGTAGTGCATCTTTGAAGTCTCAAGCACATAACAAGTTATACACTTGGCACTTGGGGGCTAATGCGGATTGCTTCTTACCAACTGACATTTTAATTCCCAAGCATACAATAAGTTATATACTTGGCACTTGGGGGCTAATGCATATCGAACCGTCATGACAAGAAAGGTACCGGTTCATCCTAAAGGTATAAACCGGCCCTTGGGGGCTACGCAAGCAAAAATTCAATATTATTCTACTACAAGTCCCGGTTCACATCAATTTTATGAACCGACCCTTGGGGGCTACTAGACTTGATATTCTAAGTGAGTTATAAGGAAAGAAAATTTATGCGAGAGGGAGTGATATTTACCTCATACCGTTCCTTCATCAGGCCCACTAAACCGGCTTCATAGTCGCGGCTTGTTTACAGGCGGTTTAAATATCCAGAGTGGATGTCTTGGGCGCTGATATGAGCATAGCTTGATAAATCTGTTTTCCACTTGCTCTTGTCCATAACACAAAATTCTTCCTTGGCACTATGCTTTGATAAAGCGACAGGGTTGCCAGGAGCAGTATGACCAAAACCAGTAATCACAACATCATCTGTGGTGTTCTCAATAGTTTTGGCTGGGCTTGGCAGTTTAGTAGTTGTTTTTGCTGGACTTGGTGGATTAGCAGATGGGCTTGGCAGATCAGCAGACTGGCTCGCCGGATTTATCTCTACTGATTCAACAAAAGTTTCCTGAGCCTAAGGTACCGGATCATCGAGGATAGTATCAGCATTCGAGTCAAAGGCCTTTGAGGTCTTTTCCGGTTCAGTGGCCGGATTATCATCGGTCGGTTTATTCAGCTTGGCCTTCTTGCTAAGTCTGGCTTTGGCATTGGAAAGGACAGGCATAAAAGTCAGTACAATAAACCAATAGAAGGCGGAAAGGGTTAAGTGTAATATGCTTACCTAGGAACAGTCTTGAGGGGAGGAAGTTGTGTGGCCGATGACTCGCTGGAGGATGAACGGGAGGTTCTCTGATAATTTGAATCAGACGGATTAAGAGGATATTGGAAATAACCCGCCCTAGGATAAAGTGTATCAGAAGTACAAGAGACCTCTTGACGCCGTTTGCGAACCGGAGAGTTTGGTAAACCGGAGGAGGTAACCACTTGGCCACTATGCCGGGTTGTGCGGCGAGCTTCATGCTGCTGTGTCTTGAAAAGAAAGTGCGGATCCGAATAAGCAAGAGGGCATGAAAATTTTACTTTCCGGACTGCTCGACAGATTTTTGGTACTGGCACATGATCTGAGTCGGAAGATAGAACAATTATCTCTGCATCACCAGGGCGGCTAGCTTCCACATCATCCTGATAATAATGATTGTCAATGAGGTGTATGAAAAAAGAACCAAGAGAGTCAAGTTCTACCTCTGACTCCAGGTCATCAAGCTCTTCATCATTGGGCAGGTCAGAGGCCTCGGCGATTTTCTTCTTCGTTGGCTTCTTTGTAACCCTGGTCTTGATGCTAGGCGCTCTCCCCAGTTTATCCTGTGATTTCCTCTTCCAGAACGGATCATCACCCTGCACAGATGGACAACAAATTATAAAGAAATTTTTAAGAGGGGATGAATTAAGACAAAAATGAGGCAATTCTTACAGCTGGCGGTTTGTTGGAAGTACAAAAGGGACTGAGCCCTACTTTGCTGCATATAGCCACCGGTTCATCAAGCATTTTCTGGACATATTCGGTGACTTCATCATCGGTGAGTTGGATGTCAATATGACGCTGAGGGTCTTTCAAATCCCCTGTGTATTCACACATTAAACTGGGGCGCCGGCTTAAAGGCATAATGCTGCAAGCAACCCAACACTGAACAAACTCAACGCCTGTCAGACTGTTTGCAACAAAAGCTCTAAGTTTTGATAGCTGAGGGGCGTATTTTGATCTTTCCTTGGTAGTCAGTCGTGGAGGAACTGGATGCTCTTTGGTAAGCCGGTGTGCACGGTAACCCGGCAGAGGGTTCTCATCAGGTGGAGATGTATCACGGTAGTAAAACCAAGTCTGATTCCAGTCCTTGGGATGACTATAATGCTTGGCATGAGGGAAGCTGACAACTTTTCTCTTCTGGATTGAAACCCCGCCCAGCTCAATGTTGGGTCCATCTATGAATTTGGTACGGCGGTTCAAATAGAAATAATCTCTAAATAGCTTAACAGTGGGTTCTTCTTGCAGATAAGCCTCACAAAAAACTTGGAAGTTAAAAAAGAATTGGACACAGAGTTAGGCCCAATATCTTGAGGGTGGATCTGGAAGCTAGCAAGAACATCACGGAAGAACTTTGAACCGGGCGGGCTAAACCCTCAACCCAGATGGTCAGCAAAAACAACCACCTCTCCATCCTTGGGCTCAAGAGGATTTTCTGGACCGGGAACTCTCCAGTGTATGACTTCCTTCTTCGTCAAAACGCCAGTGGCAACAAGCCCATTTAACTGTTCTTCAGTAACTCGGGAAGGGACCCAATTGCAAGCATAAAACTGTTTGGCCATTTCAATAGAGTTGGAAAAGAGGATCAATGCCGATTTAAGATTCAAGACTGACACGCATAAACCGGCACAAGGACGGAGGGAGAATACGTTGAAACATATATACATATTAAACCGAATCTTCATGTTAAAGGCGATTCGGCAGTTTAAGAGAGGGCTAATGGTACCTGGCGGGTTATCATTTTCTGAAGGTTAAACCGCCTACAATGGTGTGGTGGTTACAGATCTCAAAAATTGTTAAGTGTTGCATAAACAGGTTTTACATGTTGACGTTATAATTTTGGATCTACCATAGTTCAGAAAAGGAGAAAAAATCCAAAACCCTAAGTGCTGACGGCAGAACAGTTAAGGATTTAGATGGGATTTTTTCATTGAAAAACAGATGCCGTAATGAGAAAGATGGATTATGGTTGCAGCCGCACAGGGATAATGCCAAGTGTTATCAAATACTCATATGACAGCAAGGTACAAGTGAAGAACACCGACGAACGCTGACGAACACCGAAGAACACCGAAACCCTAGCAGTAGATGTGGGGAAGAAGGAAGAAGACTTACTGACGTTGAGGGAGCAGCGGAGAGGCGCCGCGTTTTTCTGGTCGAATCAGGTTGATGTAGAGGCCGTTGTTGGGGCAGAGACAAAGGTCGACGGTGGTGGCTGTGCTCGAGCACGGAGGCGACGCGAGAAAGACGATGAGGCGAAGAGGCACAAAAGGGGAAAAGAGAAAATGACCCCTGGCCTTATTTATAAAGCGAAGGGATAAGTGACAGGCACGAAGATCGAGGAGCCCAAAAATTTAATAAGTGACAGAGATGTCGCCTCGATTTTCGAGGGCTCATTAATAAAAGGGAAGTATATATAGGTTTTAATAAGAAGGTAACGTCATGGCGGTTTATGATAATCTTGGAAGATGATGTCATGGTGGTTTACGAGGTTCACATGAAGATATTCAGAGGATTTTTTTCTGTAAGTGTTGAAGATTGACATGAACAGGTTCAAATCAATCTAGGGCCTAATGTTGGGCATATAACTACTGAGTATAAACCGCCCAGGAGGGGCCGGGTTATGCTCATAAGGAGTCATCCGTATTGAAGCCCATGAAGAAAAGGAGTATGGCGCTTTACTACAGAGACTTAAAGGCCCAGAGCCCAAAGGCGGATTAGGGCTTGTAGACATAAACCGCCATGAGATATGTAACTTGTATTGTAAGATAGGAAAGGTAGAAACCGAGCCGGACATGTGTATGAGCCGGCATTGGGATTCTGTAAACCGTCGGGCGTCAACCTGTGTATATAAAGGGACGACCTAGCGGCGGTTCAGGGACAAGAAACAACAACTCAAGAGATAGGTAAAGCGGATTCGCTCCCTGCTCATCGAGACCCCATCAGTTCTACCACAACTGGATTGTAGGCTTTTACCTTCACAGCAAGGGGCCGAACTAGTATAAACTCCCCGTGTCCTTTGTCCGGTTTAACCCCTTTACGCTAATCTCTTTGCGAGGCTCCACGACTAAGTCCTCACACTAGGACATCTGACATGATAATTCCACGACAAAGGTTATCAAGTTTTGCAAAGTTCAGTGGAGCCACCATACCGAGGAGGAAGCCACTTGGGAGCGAGAAGAGGATCTCCGCAAGGACCACCCAAACCTTTTTGCTGACCAACACGAATCTCGAGGGCGAGATTCGTCTTAAGGTGAGTAGGTTTGTAATATCGTAATTTTCAAGTCGTGATACTAGAAATCTTAAGCAACTCAAGGACCCAAGGAGAGAGTTGGAGGTTTCATAAAATTCATATTTGAATTTATTTTAAATTTGAAAAGAGGATCAATTTGATTTTATTAATTTCTCTTCAATTATTTCCAATACCAAAGAAAAATGAGAGGATAATATGACTTCTTCAACCTATGAGAAATATTGGAGAAAGAATTTTAAAATCAAACTATTTATTTATTGGTATTTTTATTTGCTATTTTTTTTGAATTACAAAAAATATAGCATTTTTGAAAGTTGCATTTTAGTCCAGAAAAATGTTCATCTTGTCCTAAATATTAGGTTTGGACTGCGAAAATTGTTTCTGGGATTTTTAGAATTTTTTTACATTTATTTACGATTTTTCCTTCACGGCGAATTTATTTTTTTTTTTGAAAAAAACTTCCTGGCGGACTGGGCCGCAGCCCAGCCAGCCCAACGCGCGCCGCCGCTGTCCCCCGAGCGGGAGGAGTCCCGCTCGTCGTCGCTCCCGCCAGGGGAGTCCGGCTTGGATTCCCGAGGTTCGCCCCCTCGCCCAAGCAGCCACCCCGGACCCCCCTTCTTTATATACCCCGCCGCCACCGCCTCCTCTCTCCCAAGCCGCAGCGCCGCCATGGCCAATCCCGTGCGCCGCCGCCGCCGCATCTCTCTTCCGTCGCGCCCCGCGCTGCTGCTGCTACTGCCGCTGCACCCCGCCGCCGCTCGCCGTCGCCGCCGAAGCCCTCGCCGACGCCCGTGCCACCGCCCGTCGCAGCTGACGCCGCCTTAGAACCGCCGCCGTCGAACCGGTAAGAACCATTTGGTTCTCTGGTTTATTTCCGAGTTTTTTACGGTTTAGCCGGTTCTGTAGATTAGATCGTTTTTTTAGGTTTACCTATTTAATGAACGTTCATTCGTTCGTTCATTTTAACAGATGGTTTTCGTCCGATTTGTTCTGTTAGCGAACGTTCGTGCCATAGTCTATTTCTTTTTAGTTTATTTTCGGCTAGGGACGTATTCCGCAAATAGTTTTCTCGTGATTTAGCCCCTGATTTTAAAACTAGCATAATTTTTTACTCGTTTATCCAAATTAGATGAAACCAGCGCCTAAATCTTCGTAACGTTCTGTTCTTTCCAGTTAACTAACTTGAACATGACTTTTCTACTGTAAAATTTGATTTTAGTTCAAATTAGTAAATGATCTTGTTTCGTTAGTATTTTGAGTTTTGTTTCTCCGTTTGAGTTGTTTCTTTTTGCAAATTCGAGCTAATCACTTGTACCTACAATTAAGATCTAATCCACATGATAATAATGTTGTTAGGCTTTACTTTTGTTAGTTTAAGCCGTTTGCTTGCTAAGTGTTTTATTTGGATCTTTTTCGGTTTTCTCGTTGTTTCGTTTCAGTGATTGCTTATGTATGCTAATGTTTGTCTATGCTAGATTACTCGGGGTGCGAAGCTTGTTACTACAATCTCTACAGTTTGCAGATCGTCAACAAGGCAAGTTACACTTTAATCATACTTTTCTATACCCAGTTTTTACTATGCATTAGAATTGCCCCTCAAATATTTGCATGAGTAGGATTGGGAACATGTGGTTTGGTTGTAGTGGTTGAGGTAGGAACCTAATACATCTTGATCACTCTAGGAATATACATTATGCTTATTTATTGCTTAGCCATGCTCGTAGATGGGGATTGGATCGTGATTCACACATGGAAGTTTGAGAGTTATTAATCTTGGTTAACATTAAGGTGGCACCTTTAATATACATCTGGGTGGATTGGTTGGGGCACCTGGAGAACCCAGTGTTGCCTATTCAAGGAAATCCCGGAGTACCCGTGTGATTTTTCCTTCGGTTCGCCACCCAGGCTCAAAGGGATCATAAGAATATTCATGTCATTGGAGTTGATGGACTCATTTACCTTCGAAGCATCCACGGTTATTTAGTTTAGATGGCCTTCAGCCATCATATTTTTGTGTAATCATGCTTGATAACCCACAAGCATAGGGGATCGCAACAGTTTTCGAGGGTAGAGTATTCAACCCAAATTTATTGATTCGACACGAGGGGAGCCAAAGAATATTCTCAAGTATTAGCAGTTGAGTTGTCAATTCAACCACACCTGGATAACTTAGTATCTGCAGCAAAGTATTTAGTAGAAAAGTAGTATGGAAGTAAAGGTAACAGTAGCAAAAGTAACAGTAGCAGTTTTGTAGTAATTGTAACAGTGGCAACGGTAAAGTAACTAAGCAAAGAGCAATATGTGAAAAGCTCATAGGCATTGGATTAGTGATGGATAATTATGTCAGATGCGATTCCTCATGTAATAGTTATAACATAGGGTGACACAGAACTAGCTCCAGTTCATCAATGTAATGTAGGCATGTATTCCGAATATAGTCATACGTGCTTATGGAAAAGAACTTGCATGACATCTTTTGTCCTACCCTCCCGTGGCAGCGGGATCCTATTGGAAACTAAGGGATATTAAGGCCTCCTTTTAATAGAGTACCTGACCAAAACATTAACACTTAGTGAATACATGAACTCCTCAAACTACGGTCATCATCGAGAGTGGTCCCGATTATTGTCACTTCAGGGTTGTCGGATCATAACACATAATAGGTGACTATAGACTTACAAGATAGGATCGAGAACTCACATATATTCATGAAAACATAATAGGTTCAAATCTGAAATCATGGCACTCGGGCCCTAGTGACAAGCATTAAGCATAGCAAAGTCATAGCAACATCAATCTCAGAACATAGTGGATACTAGGGATCAAACCCTAAGAAAACTAACTTAATTACATGGTAAATCTCATCCAACCCATCACCGTCCAGCAAGCCTACGATGGAATTACTCACGCACGGTGGTGAGCATCATTAAATTGGTGATGTAGGATGGTTGATGATGATGATGGCGACGGATTCCCCTCTCCGGAGCCCAGAACGGACTCCAGTTCAGCCCTCTCGAGAGAGTTTAGGGCTTGGCGGCGGCTTCGCGTCGTAAAACGCGATGAATCCTTCTCTCCGTTTTTTTCTCCCCGAACATGAATATATTGAGTTGGAGTTGAGGTCGCTGGAGCTTCAGGGGGCCCACGAGGCAGGGGGCGCGCCCTAGAGGGGGGGCGGCCCCCACCCTCGTGGACAGGGTGTGGGCCCCCTGGTGCTGATTTTTTGCCCATATTTTTTATTAATTCCAAAAAGTTGCTCCGTGGATTTTTAGGTCATTCCGAGAACTTTTATTTCTGCACAAAAATAACACCATGGCAGTTCTGCTAAAAACAGCGTAAGTCCGGGTTAGTTCCATTAAAATCATGCAAGTTAGTGTCCAAAACAAGGGAAAAAGTGTTTGGAAAAGTAGATACAACGGAGACGTGTCAATACTCTTTATGAGGACTCGGTGTAATAAGTGTGTGATTGAACTCTATTGTAATTCCTCGAGTAGTGTGCATGTCTGCATTACCGATCCAAGGATGACACTGATGCACAAAGACTTTGGCCCAATTCGGATCGTGGTCGCTACAGATTGAGTGGCTCTACAATATTCTCCAAAGTTGATTTGCGTAGTGGATACCATCAAATTCGTATGAAATTGGGAGATGAATGGAAAACAACATCTAAAACTAAGTTTGGATTATATGAGTGGTTAGTCATGCCTTTTGGGTCAACTAATGCACCTAGTACTTTCATGAGATGAATGAACGAAGTTTTACGTGCTTTCATTAGACGATTTGTGGTAGTCTATTTTGATGATATACTGATTTATAGCAGATCTTTGGAGGAACATTTGGAACATTTACGTTCTGTTTTTATTGCTCTACATGATGGACGTTTGTTTGGTAACCTCGAGAATTGCACCTTTTGCACCGACCGAGTATATTTTCTTGTCTATGTTGTTACTCCACGGGGAATGAAAAGTTGATAAAACCAAGATTGAAGCTATTGAGAGTTGGCCGCAACCCAAAATGGTCATAGAAGTGAGGAGTTTTCTTGGCCTCACTGGTTTTTATAGGCATTTTGTGAGAGATTTCAGCACCATTGCTGCACCTCTCAATGAGCTTACAAAAAAGGGTGTGGCGTTTGTTTGGGGTATCACACAGGAAGAAGCCTTCACGGTATTGAAAGATAAGTTGACACATGCTCCTTTACTCCAACTTCCTGATTTTAATAAGACTTATGATCTTGAATGTGATGCTAGAGGAATTGGATTAGCAGGTGTGTTATTAAAAGATGGCAAACCTGTAGCATACTTTTCTAAAAAATTGAGTGGGCCTAGTGTGAACTATTCTACCTATGATAAGGAATTATATGCTCTTGCTTGGACCTTACAAACATGGCAACATTATTTATGGCCCAAAGAATTTGTTATACATTCTGATAATGAATCTTTGAAACACATTAAAAGTCAAGCAAAACTGAACCATAGACATGCTAAATGGGTTGAATTCATTGAGACTTTCCCTTATGTCATTAAACACAAGAAGGGTAAAGAAAATGTTATTGCTAATGCATTGTCTCGTTGTTATACTATGATTTCACAACTTGACTTTAAAATATTTGGTTTGGAGACCATCAAAGATCAATATGTGGATGATACTGAATTTAAAGATGTATTGCAGAATTGTAAAGAAGGGAGAACTTGGAACAAGTTCATCGTTAACGATTGATTTGTGTTTCGTGCTAACAAGCTATGCATTTCAGCTAGCTCTGTTCGTCTTTTGTTGTTGCAGGAGGCGCATGGAGGAGGATTAATGGGACAATTTGGCATGAAGAAGATGGATGATATACTTGCTACACATTTCTTTTGGCCAAATATGAGATGGGATGTTGAGCATTTTTTTCCTCGCTGCACTACATGTCAAAAAGCTAATTCGCGACTCAATCCTCATGGTTTATATAAGCCTTTGACTGTACCTAGTCTTCCTTGGGAGGATATATCTTTGGGTTTTGTTTTAGGATTACCTCGAAGAAAGAAGGGGAGGGATAGCATATTTGTTGTGTGGATAGATTTTCGAAAATGGCACACTTCATACCATGTCATAAAAGCGATGATGCTGCTAATGCTGCTGATTTATTCTTTCGTGAAATTATTCGCTTGCATGGTGTGCCGAATACTATTGTTTCGGATTGTGATACTAAATTCTTAGCCACTTTTGGAGATGTTTATGGGCTAAGTTGGGGACTAAACTACTTTTTAGTACTACATGTCACCCCCAAACTGATGGACAAACTGATGTTGTTAATAGGACATTGTATGCTATGCTTAGGGTTGTTTGGAAGAATAACAGGAAAATGTGGGAAGAATGCTTGCCTCATATTGTATTTGCTTATAATCATTCGCTGCTTTCTACTACTAAGATGTGCCCTTTTGAAATTGTGTATGATTTCCTACCTCATGCACCTATTGATTTGTTGCATCTTCCATCTTCGGAGAAGGTTAATTTTGATGCTAAACAACGTGGTAAATTGATCTTAAAAATGCATGAGTTAACTAAGGAAAACATTGAGCATATGAATGCTAAATATAAGCTTGCTAGAGATAAAGGTAGAAAATATGTTATTTTTGCACCTGGAGATCTTTTTGGTTACATTGGCGTAAGGAAGAATTCCTTATTTGTGTAAATCAAAGCTAATGCCACGTGATGATGGTACTTTTAAGGTGTTAGAGAAAATAAATGATAATGCATATAAACTTGAGCTGCCTGCAGATTTTGGGGTTAGTCCCACTTTTAACATTGCATATTTGAAGCCTTATTTGGGTGAGGAAGATGAGCTTCCATCGAGGACGACTTTATTTCAAGAAGGGGAGGATGATGAGGACATCAATACCATTGTTACATCCACTGCCCCTGCCGATATACATACTGGACCAATTACCAAATCTCGCGCACGCCAACTGAATTACCAGGTACTTTTGTTTCTTGGTAAAGATTCTAATGTTCATGATAAAATGATGTTGCCTAAATTGGATACATTTGTTTTGCTTACTAATGAAGGGCCTATCTTGGACAAGAAAGATGATCATTGGAGCAAGTTCAAGCACGGAGATGATGGCATGCGCAAGGGGAACAAGAATGAAGTTTCAAGTGACGATTTCAGGACATTGAAGCCACCATAATGAGTGCATCAAGGATTGGACGAAATATACAGGATGCCACTTCCTAAATTTCATCCATAGGCTATTATAGGCGTTGTGTCGCCTTATTATTGGGCTAGGCCCATGTAATTTCGAAATACTTGAGTATAGGCTGTTTTTAGAGTCCGTATTTGTGGGGAAACAAGAGATAGGGTTGGTTTCGGACCCCTCCTCCAAGGGACATAATATTTCCCCCGTCTTCCTCCATATATACAGCCCTTAGGGCACCATTTAGACTTTGGGTTTTGTTTAGATTAAAACTTTGCCATAGCAGCAACTTCACACACTTCGTTTGTGTTCAATGACCAGACCAAGATGTCACAAATCCCCACCTTCATTAATAAACATTTCCTCTTATATTCACAATTTCCAGATTGCAATCTTAGTTTGTTACTTGTTCTTCATTTGCTCGCAGGAAATAGACCTTCGTGGTCAGGTTGATCGTGCTCCGGCGTAGTCAATAACCACTCGGAAGCTGGTTAAGCAATTTCTAAGGCACGACATCTTCGCACGTTCGTAGTCGGATCGTCAAAGTCGACTCCCACAGAAAACGATAGCTATCTCATCAAAACATCGGGACACCTTCACCTCTATCACAAACCAAGATAGCAATTGTGTATATGCAGGAACAATCTTGTGACACAAGAGATGATATGATACCAATATGGTATGGTATGTATTCAATGGAAGGGCGGATCGATGATCACTAATGTGCAGAAGTAACGTTGCTGGCAATACACAATGGCTAGTCTCGATAGGCAAGTGACACAAAATAGGCTAGGGGTTCAGAATACTATGGCAAGAATGAATGTAGAATGGGATACCACGATACCAAGATGATATAGAGGTTACTGTCTTGCTGATAGTTAGGGTGTCAGAATGGAGAAGGTGGTCGATGTTGAATCCTTGGCGAGGTTGGGCGGCGGTGTTGTCGATGTCGAACCATTCCTAGTTAGTCGAAACACCCTAGGAAATGGAAAAACCACAACTCAAATTCTCAAAGGCCAAATGTCAAATGGTGTTAGCGGAAAGCGGTGGTGGTTTGCACTCGGCAATGCAGAAGTGGAATGATGGGTTATGCAAGCCGAAGTTGAGGTCACCATCCCTAAGTAGCCGAAACACCTTAGGAGACACATACCACAAATTTCCAAACATTTTTTGGGGTCAAATGATTTTGGAAGTATTTTGGTGGGATGGGGGATGTCAATATCTTAAAAACGAGCTAAAGAACATCAAAATCAGAGTCCGGATGAATTAGTTATGGCCAAAACAAATTTCAGCCGAAGTCAGTTTTCTCATGTCTCGGACGTCCGAGAAACGTCGAACTTCCAAGGTTTTTTCTATGGTTAGGGTTGTCGGACATCCGAGACTTGTCGGAAGTCTGAGGTTTCAGCTCTGTTCAGCAGTTCCGGTCGTCCGGTAAAGGTCGGACGTCCGGTGTATCGCGGTCAACTCGAGATTTGAGTTCCGTGATGCAGTTTTGGGCAGAAATTGGGGATTTGGGGGGCAAAATTGAGGAGATTTTGCGGATGGAATGTGGGAAAAGATGGGGGAAAGCTATATCTACTTGAAACCAAGCAAATCCATGAATCAAAATCAACAAAACTTCATCAAACCAACAAATCCGAAAAAAATTGGGGCTACTTTTGGTGGGGATTTTCGAAATTGGGGAAGAACTCAACAAAATTAGGCTAGAAAACAAAGAGGGGATGCTCCAGATTGGTGATCAACGTGGCTCATGATACCAAGATGATGTAGGGTAGAACCCTAGATTCCTGATTTTCATGATTGGAGCAGATCCCAGAACAACGAACATGAGGGGAAAACACGAGGGGATTCACTCAAACCAACAAGATTCGATTACACATGTGCTAGATCCTCGAAACACAAAGAGATACGTGATCCTCGATCAACAAAGGACGATACAAGTAGCAAGTTCTTTTCCGTGAGCAGGTCTTGAGGGCTCTTCCTTTGAGGGGTCTTGAATCCACTTGGGGGATCTTCTCCGTAGAGGTCATGAACTCCGAGGGAGAAGGTATCAAGTGGATGAGCAAAGCTCTGTCTCTCAAATGAGCTAATCCTTTGCTAACCCTAACTAGGAGGAGGTGGAGGAGTATATATAGTGTAGGGCCATGAACGGGTAAGTGAGGAGTATATGGGCTTCGGCCCAACACACTGTGCGCGGACAGGCGTCGGACGTCTGATAGCTGTCGATAGTCCGGTCGCTCACGGGTGTCCGGTCGTCTGAAAGTCTTTGGACTTTCGACGCTTTCTCTCTAATCGGCTGGGGCCGGATATCCGGACATTGTCGGTCATCCGGTGGCTGACGTGTGTTAGACGTCCGACGTTTGGTGGTCATCTGGGTGCTGTAGCTTTTGTCGGCTGGTGCTTCTAGCTGGTGGAGTCTTGATGGGATGTTCGGTAGTGTCCGGTGGCTATCGGACGTCCGAGAACTATAGCTTCCTGGCAGCTCTTCCACTTGTTCCTCGCGCTTGGGATCCTCGCCATCTTGTCCAATGCTCCTAGTTGTTTCATGGTCTTCCTCTTGGTTCCTGGTCATGCATAGCACATATGATTGAGGTAGTAGCCATGTCTCACATGTGGAAAGTGATGATTCGAAGAGGAGCGAGTTAACCTTGTGTCCAATGGCGTATACTTGAGGTCTCGTCTTATGTCTTCTTGGGGCTTTGTCACGCCCAATATGCGACCCTATCCAAACGGAACTCGAAGGTCCCACCAAGGATAGACCCGCATATTGAAATGCTTTTGCAAGGTGGATATCATTACATCAACATTACATAATAGTTGGGGATACATACATAAGGCATACAATGCCACACATATACAACATCATCATACATAAGATCAACCTCCGTCTAAGGATGAATCACAAACAGAAACTCAAACGACATCCACCCTGCTAGCCCAGGCTGCCGACCTGGAACCTATCCCCTGACCAAAGAAGAAGCAGAAGAAGAACTCAACACGATCAAGCATCGCTCTCGCGTCATGATCATCGCACAACCTGTACCTGCAACTGTTGCTGTAGTAATCTGTGAGCCACGAGGACTCAGCAATCCCATTACGATGGGTATCAAGACTAGCAAAGCTTCAAGGAAAGGAAGGGGTAAAGTGGTGAGGCTGCAGCAGCGACTAAGCATAAATGGTGGCTAACATACGCAAATAAGAGCGAGAAGAGAGCAAGCAGAACGGTCGTCAACTAGTAATGATCAAGAAGTGATCCTGAACTCCTACTTACGTCAAACATAAGCCAGAAACCGTGTTCACTTCCAGGACTCCGCCGAGAAGAGACCATCACGGCTACACACGCGGTTGATGCGTTTTAATTCGGATCTGGTGTCAAGTTATCTACAACCGGACATTAACAAATTCCCATCTGCCTATAACCGCAGGCACGGCTTTCGAAAGATTATACCCTGCAGGGGTGTCCCAACTTAGCCCATGACAAGCTCTCGCGATCAACGAAGGAATAGACCTTGAACCAGGAAGACCCGATCAGACTCGGAATCCCAGTTTACAGGACATTTCGACAATGGAAAACAAGACCAACAAAGCCGCCCGATGCGCCGACAATCCTGATAGGAGCAGCACATATCTCGTTCTCAGGGCAACACCGGATGAGACATCCTACGAGTAAAACCAGCCCTCGAGTTGCCCCGAGGAGGCCCCGCAGTCTACTCGGTTCGGACCAACACTTAGACAAGCACTGGCCCGGGGGGGCTAAAATAAAGATGACCCTCGAGAGCGTGACTCCCAAGGGAAAAGGTAGGTGGTGGTGAGGCAAATGGTAAAACCAAGGTTGGGCCTTGCTGGAGGAGTTTTATTCAAAGCGAACTGTCAAGGGGGTCCCATAAATCACCCGACCGCGTAAGGAACGCAAAATCCGGGAACATAACACTGGTATGACGGAAACTAGGGCGGCAAGAGTGGAACAAAACACTAGGCAAAAGGCCGAGTCTTCCACCCTTTACCAAGTATATAGATGCATTAATAATATAAGAGATATTTTGATATCCCAACCAAAATCCTGTCCACCATGGAGAAATCTTCAACTTCACCTGCAACTAGCAACGCTATAAGAGGGGCTGAGCAAAGCGGTAACATAGCCAAGCAACGGTTTGCATAGGAAGGTGTCAAAGGTTAGAGGTTCATGGCAATTTGGGAGGCTTGAAGAGAAACAGATAGGTAATGCAGCATAGCGATAGAACAAAGCAACTAGCATAGCAATGATAGTAGTGAGATCCAGGGTAGCGGTCATCTTGCCTGAAATCCTGCTAGGAAGAAGAACGAGTCCATGAAGAAGACAGACGAACGTAGTCGAACGAATCCTCACAATCGCAACATTACCGGAACTAAGAAGCAACACCGAAAAGAAACAAACACCCTGGTAAATGCAAAAGCATAAACATGGCATGATGCACAAACAACTATGATGCATGTCCGGTTTAATGAGGCATGGCATGGCAAAGTGCAACAAACATCACTACAAATTAAGTGGAGCTCAATATGCAACGAGTTGCATATTGACGAAACACCACATGCAATTATTTAGTTTGATCTCGGTTATGTACCCAACAATATTAAATGTTATTAAACATGGCAAGAGGTGAAACATAATGAAACTACCTATCTAGGCAAGTTTAAATGAGGCCGGAAGTAACAAACAACAATTCCCGAAAATCCCCATATGCAAATTATGGATTCGGTACTGTTCTGTCCTAAACCATATTTTAAATTTGTTAAATAGGAAAATAACGTGGACCATGTTAATCTAGGCATTTTTTCCACCCCATTTACATATAAAGTTTATTAAAATCGGAGCTACGGTTAATTAGTTACGAAATAAATCATTTTAACATGGCATTTAAGCAAATTTAATGCAAACATCAATTTAAACATTTTAAACATGGATGAAAATGGCATATTATTAATCTACACAATTTTTTGAGCATTTTACATATATAAAACATTTTAATCCGATGCACGGTTATGACGTTATTAATGCATGAAATCTAGGGGGTTTTCTGTAAATCAGTAATTCCTGGATAATTGCTAAAATCGCAGAACGGAAAAAAACCATGCATGGGCCGAATCTGCCTAGCCCAAAAGTGGAAAGGCCAGGGGGCTGCTCACCAGGCCACTTGGGCCGGCTCGGGTGCGCTGGGCCGGCTGGATCGCTGGCTGGCGACGCGGTCAACGGGCACGGGCAAGCGCTCTGCTCGACCAAGCCAAGCAGGCAGCAACGGTTGAAGCAGGGGAGAAGCGGCGGCGCATGCGGCGCGACGCGGCAGGAGCTCCGGCGAGGATCCATGGCGCAGGGCAGCAGTTGACTTGGGGCTCCGGCGGGAGGAACTTGAGGCGCAGGGGGGTGCGAGCTCGAGCAGATCCGGTTGGGTGCGTGGCCTTGGTGGAGAGGTTCCACGCGGGAACGATGGGGACGACTGGATCCACCGAGGTGGTGGAGGCGCTGGGCGGCTCGGCGCGCTGCATCACGTGCACGAGGAGAAGCAGAGGAGGCTCGAGTTGCCGGCGCTCGCGGACGAGGGCCGTGGAGGCAGGCAGCGGCTCGGCGTCCATGGCGGCACTGCTGCGGCAGCACGGGCATGGCTTGCAGAAGAACGGGGCGACAACGGGTAGGAGGATATGGATGGATTGGACAGCCTATGGTCTAGGGTTAGACTATATATATAAGAAAGAGAGGAGTTTGGATCACCCGATCGAAATCTGACGGATGAGAATAAATAGGTAGGGAAGTCCAAACAAAAAAACAGAGATGTTTTCGGGATGTTTGGGGATGATTCGGATCCAACAGTGATGGCTGAGCGGGTCGAGTTCGGGGGAGTTTCGGACGCGCGCGCGAGGGGGCTGTGAGCTGGCAATAGAGGAGAGAAAGAGAGGCCCGGCGGTAGTTTCGGAGACTGAAACATACGACGATTAAACCAGCAACGGAGCCGCTATGCATTTAACGGTTGGGCTATCAAATGAACTCCGAATGCGACGAAACTTGGCAGGTGGACTGTCTACACTATAATAAGACCGCATGACAAGTTGCAACCCATTCCGAGAACATTTTTATGCCACTTATAAAATAATATCTCGGAGGTGCCGCAGACGCGTGCAAGTGTGTCTGGACTCCGAACGGACAACGGAGAGAACCGGCGGAACCCGAACGGATGCAAGTTTTGAAAAACATGCAGATGAAATGCAGATGATGACATGGCAAAATGCAACACGCAAGCAAATGACAAGGCAACGAAGGCGAATAACTGGCAGACACCTAGCGCATCGAATCCGGGGCGTTACAACACTCCACCACTACGAGAGGATCTCGTCCCGAGATCTAGGATGGCACCGGAGGGAAAATGGAAGAGGAAGAGAAGAGGTAAAGCTAAGTTGCTTCTTTGACGAATGAGTGAAACCACAGAACCTTGAGAGGTTGAGCAATTAGAGATGAACGAGATTGCAAACAATCCGTTAGAAAAGAGGAACGAGGAACATTACGAGAACTTGAAGGTTGCAAAGACATGAATCAAGAATTTAATGGACAAGAAGGAATTGAAACCCCTCTGGTTGAAACGAGATAAGAATGAATAAGAATGATATAATTTTGACAGCACTCCGACTGTAAATGGAAGAAATTGAACATGAACTTGAGAAGATGGGATGATACTTGATGAAATCAACAACACACTGCCTCCAAAACTATTGAAGGAATGGCACAAGGGGTAAGAAGGATTTCAGACAGCTCTCCGGTTGAGGAAGGAGACAAAACTTGATAAGATGAAAAGAACTCGAATGAAAACACGACACACCGGTTAAATAGATAAGCATGAACAGAACATGATCTTGACAAAACAAGATGATGAGTGAAGAGAACAACATCACAATGACTCCGGAATGAAAGAATAGAAGCTAGATCATTGAAATAGAAGAATGGAGAAGAAAATGCCAACTTGTACCACAAATCAGCTTGGAAAGCATCCTTGCAAAGAATAATAGAACATAGTTGTTGGAAAACCAACAACGAAATCAATAAACTTGTAGTGGGCTTATGGAAACATATCAACGCTTGAAGTGAAATTCTGCCACTAACGAAAAACAATTGCTTGTTTGAGATCAACGAAGAGATGAAAAACCTCTTTCACCGAGAAGGATATGGAGAAATCTTGGATCAATGATAAGCACCACAAATAGCAACATTCCCAATGGAAGGCTTTAGGTGAAATATAACCCAAGATAACTCCAACAAAGAGATTGATGGATTTAAAATACCTCATGATCGAAGAGAAAAATGATGGTTTTTAAAATATCTCATTCTTGACAACATGTGAATCATGAAGCACAAGGAGAAATTGTGAAGTTTGACATAACACCATCTCAAAAAATAAGGTAGAAAGAATTGCACTTCGGAATGCAAGAAGAAGAATACTTGAACTCTTCAAAACAAAACATGTGTTGAGCACCATGTTTATTTTAGAGTAAAGCTTAGCAGATCATAACTTCGAGAGAAAACTTGAAGAACAATTGAAAAATGAATAGAATCCTTGACGAACCACCATGTAGAGTCTCCATGAAGAACTCCGGTAATGAAAGGATGATAAAAAGAAAGAGAAGTTGAAAACACAAGGTAAAGCCTTGCAATGATTTAGATGGAGCTTTGCGACGATATAACCAAGAAAACTTGGAACTCCGGAAATAAAAGAATTGAATCACCTCGAGGAAATAAGAATAAGATTTATTGTATGCTTAACCTTCATCAAATTCAATTGATGACAAGCAATGGATTTGGCACACTACTTATTCTTGTAGAAAGGATTAAGAGAGATATAGCATAAACTTGTGAAGGTCTTCAAGGAACCATCGGTGGAATTTGGAAAAAACGAATTATTCGATATGATAACCAAGAAAAGAGAACTCTTGAACGAACCACCGTAAGAATTGAAAACGAACGAAGTAAAGGGGTGAATCACCGGTAAGAATTAGAGAACGAATGAAGATACTTGAGGGAATTTAGATACATGAGAACGAATAGAACATGAACTGATTAGAGGATATTTGAATGATGCACCGGTATGATTAGGAGAACGAGAGCTGAAAGCTTGAATGAATAATTCTGAGATGATGGGCTACATAGAATCAATCTGAAAAGACTCTTGAATTGCTCCGGATGGATGAAAAAAATTCTCATAATCGAAAACAATTATGAGAGGATGGCATCAAGCTAGAACCATGAATCTCTGGAAGAACGGGTAAGGATCTAAGAGAAACTCTTCTTCAATCTTCACATGTTGAGAATGATGATGAGAACCACCATGAATTGTTGAGACACTCCGGAATGAAAATTGGAAAGGTTGAACCAACGATGAAAAGAATTTGAAAGATCTTGGAGAAAGACATATGACTGATGATAATTCATTCTTACGTCAAACTTCGAAAGACTTTGGGAATGGCTCCGGGAAAATTAGAAGAGTCAGGTAAGATCCTGGGAAAACACCTGTGGGTTAGGGCCCACTCAAAAGATGCACCGTTGAAATGATTTAAAAGAGAGAATACGCCGGTTGAATTAAATGGCTTGAATGAGATCACAATCTCCAAATAGCTTCAACGGATTAAGAATGGAGAACACAAATCTTCTGAGATATCTTCAGCACTCCAGAACAAATGAATAGCAAGAGGTGAGTGATTGAGAGGTGCACCGGCATGAGAAAGCATTTGACACAAGGAAAGGAATATGATCAACACTGAAAGCTTGAATTGGATCCACCGGAGAAGAATACGAGAATGAAGAATGATGAACTTGAAGCTCGTTAGCATCTTCACGAGGGATCACCGGATCAAAACATTGATTGAAAAGAGTGAAGAGACTTCACATGAATAAATGAAACTTGATTATGAAATCTGGGTCCTTGAAGAAAAAGGGTGGGAGGGCGGGGAAAATAAAGGCAACTTGGGACGAATGGAAGAAACACCGTTGAGAAAACTTAGAATTGATCTCGCAAATATTGAAATGATTCGATCCACTTGAAAAGAAGCACACCGGTTGGAAAAGAATTAACATGACGACCTCGATGATCAAGAAGGATTAGCACTCCCCTAGAAATATGAGAACACCATTTAGGAAAGGTATGGATTCAACACTTGACTTTGAAGCAACTTGAATACCACAAATAAAACAAAACAAAGGATTTGGCTTGCAGAATAAGCCGGAACAAACATATGATAGAGATTTCATCCGAAGTTTTCATGGTGGGGCCCACACGGGCTCGAGTTTACAGCACCATCATGTACAAGGCAGTGCACATGACATACGAAGTGTCCCCGAACCAGCATAGCCAAGGGTTCTTTAAGACACAACGAGACCACTGTAAAAACGATCATGGAAAGGCGGACCACTAGACGTCGAACCCCAATCTCATATCATGCATCTATCGAAAAGATATTCTAGGAGCTACTTGAATTCCCACCTATAAAACTCCCGAAACTTTCTGGTTATGCAATCTGGTGTTGGGGATACAGGGGAAGCAATATATCTCACCCAAACTAACAATACCTACATCCAAGCTGTATCCATCCATCAACACATAACCAAGAAACCTTCAGAAA
The DNA here is from genome assembly GCF_002162155.2 of Triticum dicoccoides. NCBI lineage: Eukaryota > Viridiplantae > Streptophyta > Magnoliopsida > Poales > Poaceae > Triticum > Triticum dicoccoides. Next base: position 298,106,927 of record NC_041387.1, on the reverse strand, counting down.
TCGTGTACCTCAACCTTCGAAAAGCATCCGTTATACGAGTTATGGCAATACTCCCGAGCTCGCCCCAGTACTGGGTTATCGGGGTTATCTCACCAACAACTGTACAAAAGAGATTTTCGATGTCGGCAAAGCTCAGGTACTCCAGAACTGCAACGATAAAATTGTGACGACAACACCTCAGAGCTCGACTCCCCGGGTCAAAGCCACATAAATAGACAGGAGGCACCAAGAACAATGTTCTCGTCACAAAACCATCGGAATGATTCGAACATACCCGCGTGATCCTAAATTTTTTTTAGTGAAATTTGAGGAGAGGAAAGACAAAACATCTACATCAGGAGTCCTCACCAGAGCGACGAAGGGACTGAGGAGTAAAAAGAATCCTACTTTCCGATATATATAATCCTAAGACTCAAAATAGTTTTCTTCTAGACTAAACAACGTCCAACAATCAAGGGGGCTCCTAGGGTCGGTCGAGGCTCTGAGACCAACTTGTCACGCCCAATATGCGACCCTATCCAAACAGAACTCGAAGGTCCCACCAAGGATAGACCCGCATATTGAAACGCTTTTGCAAGGTGGATATCATTACATCAACATTACATAATAGTTGGGGATACATACATAAGGCATACAATGCCACACATATACAACATCATCATACATAAGATCAACATCCGTCTAAGGATGAATCACAAACAGAAACTCAAACGACATCCACCCTGCTAGCCCAGGCTGCCGACCTGGAACCTATCCCCTGATAGAAGAAGAAGCAGAAGAAGAACTCAACACGATCAAGCATCGCTCTCGCGTCATGATCATCGCACAACCTGTACCTGCAACTATTGTTGTAGTAATCTGTGAGCCACGAGGACTCAGCAATCCCATTACCATGGGTATCAAGACTAGCAAAGCTTCAAGGAAAGGAAGGGGTAAAGTGGTGAGGCTGCAGCAGCGACTAAGCATTAATGGTGGCTAACATACGGAAATAAGAGCGAGAAGAGAGCAAGCAGAACGGTCGTCACCTAGTAATGATCAAGAAGTGATCCGTAATCCTACTTACGTCAAACATAAGCCAGAAACCGTGTTCACTTCCCGGACTCCGCCGAGAAGAGACCATCACGGCTACACATGCGGCTGATGCGTTTTAATTCGGATCTGGTGTCAAGTTATCTACAATCAGACATTAACAAATTCCCATCTGCCTATAACCGCAGGCACGGCTTTCGAAAGATTATACCCTACAGGGGTGTCCCAACTTAGCCCATGACAAGCTCTCGCGATCAACGAAGGAATAGACCTTCTCCCAGGAAGACCCGATCAGACTCGGAATCCCGGTTTACAAGACATTTCGACAATGGTAAAACAAGACCAGCAAAGCCTCCCGATGCACCGACAATCCCGATAGGAGCTACACATATCTCATTCTCAGGGCAACACCGGATGAGACATCCTACAAGTAAAACCAGCCCTCAAGTTGCCCCGAGGTGGCCCCGCAGTCTACTCGGTTCGGACCCTCGAGAGCGCGACTCCCAAGGGAAAAGGTAGGTGGTGGTGAGGCAAATGGTAAAACCAAGGTTGGGCCTTGCTAGAGGAGTTTTATTCAAAGCGAACTGTCAAGGGGGTCCCATAAATCACCCGACCGCGTAAGGAACGCAAAATCCGGGAACATAACACCGGTATGACGGAAACTAGGGCGGCAAGAGTGGAACAAAACACTAGGAAAAAGGCCGAGTCTTCCACCCTTTACCAAGTATATAGATGCATTAATAATATAAGAGATATTGTGATATCCCAACCAAAATCCCGTCCACCATGGAGAAATCTTCAACTTCACCTGCAACTAGCAACGCTATAAGAGGGGCTGAGCAAAGCGGTAACATAGCCAAGCAACGGTTTGCATAGGAAAGGTGTCAAAGGTTAGAGATTCATGGCAATTTGGGAGGCTTGAAGAGCAACAGATAGGTAACGCAGCATAGCGATAGAATGAAGCAACTAGCATAGCAATGATAGTAGTGAGATCCAGGGTAGCGGTCATCTTGCCTGAAATCCCGCTAGGAAGAAGAACGAGTCCATGAAGAAGACAGACGAACGTAGTCGAATGAATCCTCACAATCGCAACATTACCGGAACTAAGAAGCAACACCAGAAAGAAACAAACACCCTGGTAAATGCACAAGCATAAACATGGCATGATGCACAAACAAGTATGATGCATGTCCGGTTTAATGAGGCATGGCATGGCAAAGTGCAACAAACATCACTACAAATTAAGTGGAGCTCAATATGCGACGAGTTGCATATTGACGAAACACCACATGCAATTATTTAGTTTTATCTCGGTTATGTACCCAACAATATTAAATGTTATTAAACATGGCAAGAGGTGAAACATAATGAAACTACCTATCTAGGCAAGTTTAAATGAGGCCGGAAGTAACAAACAACAATTCCGGAAAATCCCCATATGCAAATTATGGATTCGGTACTGTTCTGTCCTAAACCATATTTTAACTTTGTTAAATAGGAAAATAACGTGGACCATGTTAATCTAGGCATTTTTTCCACCCCATTTACATATAAAGTTTATTAAAATCGGAGCTACGGTTAATTAGTTACGAAATAAATCATTTTAACATGGCATTTAAGCAAATTTAATGCAAACATCAATTTAAACATTTTAAAGATGGATGAAAATGGCATATTATTAATCTACACAATTTTCTGAGCATTTTACATATATAAAACATTTTAATCCGATGCACGGTTATGACGTTATTAATGCATGAAATCTAGGGGGTTTTCTGTAAATCAGTAATTCCTGGATAATTGCTAAAATCGCAGAACGGAAAAAAAACATGCATGGGCCGAATCTGCCTAGCCCAAAAGTGGAAAGGCTAGGGGGCTGCTCACCAGGCCACTTGGGCCGGCTCGGGTGCGCTGGGCCGGTTGGATCGCTGGCTAGCGACGCGGTCAACGGGCACGGGCAAGCGCTCTGCTCGACCAAGCCAAGCAGGCAGCAACGGTTGAAGCAGGGGAGAAGCGGCGGCGCATGCGGCGCAATGCGGCAGGAGCTCCGGCGAGGATCCACGGCGCAGGGCAGCGGTTGACTTGGGGCTCCGGTGGGAGGAACTTGAGGCGCAGGAGGGTGCGAGCTCGAGCAGATCCGGTCGGGTGCGTGGCCTTGGTGGAGAGGTTCCACGCGGGAACGACTGGATCCGCCGAGGTGGTGGAGGCGCTGGGCGGCTCGGCGTGCTGCATCACGTGCACGAGGAGAAGCAGAGGAGGCTCGAGTTGCCGGCGCTCGTGAACGAGGGCCGTGGAGGCAGGCGGCGGCTCGGCGTCCATGGCGGCACTGCTGCGGCAGCACGGGCATGGCTTGCATAAGAACGGGGCGACAGCGGGGCTCCGGTTGGAGGGACGACGAGGAAGGGGAGCAGCACGGCTGCCGGCAGGGACGAACGGGCGACGACATGCACGACGAGGACGTGACCATCGATGGGGTTCCTGATTCAGAGAGAGAGAGAGATGAGGTACAGAGAGAAGGGAAATGGAGGAAGGAGAGGGCACGACGGGGGCTCGCCTGGGTGGCGGAGGGCGTCGGCAGGAGAAGCTCGGCTCCGGCGAGCTGGTTGCGGCGCGCTCCAGCACGGGAGGCAAATGGGGACGCAGGTGACGAGGCTGCAGGCGCCTTGGCCATGGGTAGCGCGACGGGAACTCGGTGACGGGTTCCCCCACTCGGGCCCGTGGGCAGAGGAGCCCTGGCTCTTGCAGGATCTGAGTGGCAGCGGAAATCAAGGGGAATGGTCGGACAGGATCTGGGGAGGTGGCTGACTGGGCGTGGGTTGGTGAGGAGGGGATCTGGGAGGATCCCAATGAGAGAGTGGCGGCGGCGGGTAGGAGGAGATGGATGGATTGGACAGCCTATGGTCTAGGGTTAGACTATATATATAAGAAAGAGAGGAGTTTGGATCACCCGATCGAAATCTGACGGATGAGAATAAATAGGTAGGGAAGTCCAAACAAAAAAAAGAGATGTTTTCGGGATGTTTGGGGATGATTCGGATCCAACAGTGATGGCTGAGCGGGTCGGGTTCGGGGGAGTTTCGGACGCGCGCACGAGGTGGCTGCGAGCTGGCAATAGAGGAGAGAAAGAGAGGCCCGGCGGTAGTTTCGGAGACCGAAACGTCCGACGATTAAACCGGCAACGGAGCCGCTATGCATTTAACGGTTGGGCTATCAAATGAACTCCGAATGCGACGAAACTTGGCAGGCGGTGTGTCTACACTATAATAAGACCGCATGACAAGTTGCAACCCATTCCGAGAACATTTTTATGCCACTTATAAAATAATATCTCGGAGGTGCCGCGGACGCGTGCGAGTGTGTCTGGACTCCGAACGGACAACGGAGAGAACCGGCGGAACCCGAACGGATGCAAGTTTTGAAAAACATGCAGATGAAATGCAGATGATGACATGGCAAAATGCAACACGCAAGCAAATGACAAGGCAACGAAGGCGAATAACTGGCAGACACCTAGCGCATCGAATCCGGGGCGTTACAGGCTTGGAGAGTAGACGTAGTGTACATGGGGATGATCGTAGGATGCTCCGCATCATTTGCCCTCCTGTTTCCCCTCGTGTTCTTCGTAGTATCCCCTCCATTTTGTAAAAGATCGGCCCTAGGGTTTCCACCCTACATCAAAAAGTGAGGGTGGTAGCGGGGCAGGTGATAGACAATGTAAAGCATGAATTCTTGGGTTTCGATGCAACGAAGAGCCTCCTCCTTCTGTCATGACTGAACTTGTAGTCTTTCTGGTTTAAAAATGGAAGGATGGTGAATTGCTCTATATGTTATTGTCCCTATATCTGTCCATGGGTGAGCTCACAGAAGCATGGTCGAGTACACATTAAAGATAAAATCATCCAAAACTTGGTTTTTCAACCTGAATCCGGCCCCCAAAATGTTGTCGATGCTGACGAAGAGGGTGATGGACGCATACCATGTTTTGTTATGATTGTTTTGGCAGGTGATGGAGCTCAATGGATTTAGTATGGCCAAATTGTGGACCTTTTGTGGATACAACATCGGGGGACAGACCGTGAATACAACTTGCAGGGCAACTTGATCGCCTTGACGAGCCATCTTGCACCGTTCGGGATGCCTTATAATTCTTTGTGTGCATAAACATAATGAGGAAGGGCTGTTATGTACCTTATCATTTAAGAATAATGCATCTGCTGGTGAAAAAGTGAGGGTGGTAGCGGGGCGGGTGATAGACCATGTAAAGCATGAATTCTTGGGTTTTGATGCCATGAAGAGCCTCCTCCTTCTTTCTTGACTGAACCTTTAGTATTTTTTGTTTGAAAATGGAAGGATGGTGCATTGCTCTATATGTCATTGTCCCTATATCTATCCGTGGGTGAGCTCACAGAAGGGTGGTAGAGTACACGACAAACATAAAATCATCTGAAACTCGGTTTTTCAACCTGGATCCAGCCCTCAAATGTTGTCGACACCAAAGAAGAGGGTGATGGACATGTACCACATTTTGTTGTCATCGTTTTGGCGCATGATGGAGCTCACATGGAGTTCGTATGGCCAAATTGTGGTCCTTTTGTGGATACAACATCGGGGGACAGACCGTGAATACAACTTTCAGGGTAAGTTGATAGTGCCGACGAGCCATCTTGCACCATTCGGGATGCCCTATAATTTTTCATGTGCATAAACATAATGATGAAGCCTTGTTATTAACTTTATCATCTAAGAATAATGCATCTGCTGGAGACAAAGTGAGAGTGGTAGCGGGGCGGCTGGTAGACCATGTAAAGCATGAATTCTTGGGTTTCGATGCAACAAAGAGCCACCTCGTTTTGTCCTGATTGAACATGTAGTCTTTCTGGTTTAAAAATGGAAGGTTGGTGCATTTCTATATATGTTATTGTCCCTATATCTGTCCGTGGGTGAGCTCACAGAAGCATGGTCGAGTACACGTCAAAGATAAAATCATCCGAAACTTGGTTTTTCAACCTGAATTCGGTCACCGAAATGTTGTCGACGCCAATGAAGAGGGTCATGGACACGTACCACGTTTCATTGTAATCGTTTTGGCAGGTGATAGAGCTCAAATGGATTTAGTATGGCCAAATTGTGGTCCTTTTGTGGATACAACATCGGGGGACATACCGCGAATACAACTTTTAGGGCAAGTTGATCGCGCCGATGAGCCATCTTGCACCATCCGAGGTGCCCTATATTTCTTCGTGTGCATAAACATAATGAGGAAGAGGTGTATGTACTTTACCATTTAAGAATAATGCATTTGCTGGTGAAAAAGTGAGGGTGGTAATGGGGCGATTGATAGACAATGTAAAGCATGAATTCTTGGGTTTTGATGCAACAAAGAGCCTCCTCCTTCTATCCTGACTGAACATATAGTATTTTTGGTTTGCAAATGGACGGATGGTACATTGCTCTATATGTTTCCGTGGATGAGCTCATGGAAGGGTGGTAAAATACAAGTCAAAGATAAAATCATCCGAAACTCGGTGTTTCAACATGGATGCGCCCCCCGAAATGCTGTCGACGCTGACAAAGAGGGTGCTGGACATGTACCATGTTTCGTTGTCATCGTTTTGGTGTGTGATGGAGTTTAAATGGAGTTTGTATGGCCAAATTATGGTCCTTTTGTGGATAGAACATCGGGGGACAGACCGTGAATACAACTTTCAGGGTAAGTTGATCGCGTCGATGAGCCATCTTACACCATTCGGGATGGCCTATAATTTTTTGTGCACATAAACATAACGAGGAAGAGTTGTTATGTACTTTATCAGTTAAGAATAATGCATCTGCTGATGAAAAAGTGAGGGTGGTAGCGGGGCGGCTAATAGACGGTGTAAAGCATGAATTCTTGGGTTCTGATGCAACAAAGAGGCTCCTCCTTATCTCCTGACAGAACCTATAGCATTTTTAGTTTGAAAATGGAAGGATGGTGCACTATCTATATGTCACTATCCCTATATCTGTCCACGGGTGAGCTCATAGAAGCGTGGTTGAGTAAACGTCAAACATAAAATCATCCGAAACTCGGTTTTTCAACCTGAATCCAACCCCCGAAATGTTGTCGACGTCGATGAAGAGGGTGATGGATGCGTACCATGTTTTGTTGTGATCCTTTTGGTGGGTCATGGAGCTCAAATTGATTTAGTATGGCCAAATTGTGGTCCTTTTGTGGATACAACATCGAGGGATACACCGTGAATACAACTTTCAGGGCAAGTTGATCGCGCTGACGAGCCATCTTGCACCATTCGGGATGCCTTATAATTCTTCGTGTGCATAAACATAATGAGAAAGAGATGTTATGTACTTTATTATTTAAGAATAATGCATCTGTTGGTGAAAAAGTGAGGATGGTAGCGGGGCGGGTGATGGACCATGTAAAGCATGGATTCTTGGGTTTCGATGCAACAAAGAGCCTCCTCATTCTGTCCTGACTGAACCTGTAGTCACTACAAAAAAGCACATCCGTGACATTTTGGGCCGAACGAATTTTATTTCTGTCATACATATGACACTTCTATGACGATAATTGTGACAAAACCCGGTATCATCATAGATATGGTGGGATGCTACTTCTATGACAAAAAATCATGACAGAAAATGGGCTTTTCATCTTGGGCAGGCCGGAGACGCAGCTGCATGACATTCTTTGGGTCGTCCATGACGGAAAAAACCGTGGTAGAAGCGAGGGCAAGGAAATTTCGGGGAGTTCCCGGTTACGGTGCGAGGTCGGGGGCTGAGCGATGCGCGTTTCTCTCGTACACGTACGCGCGTGTGTGCGAGGTGTTGGCTCTAACTGAACCCGGGTGAGGCATTGGGCTCTAACTGAACCCGAGCGATTGCACTGCAGGCTACGCATTACTGAACCCGAGCGATCGATCGATGGCTATTAACTGAACCTGATCGAGCAACTCCTTCTCTACTGTTGCTAACTGAAGCCGATCG
>NC_041387.1:298089419-298098267 GCF_002162155.2 Triticum dicoccoides | reverse complement strand
GTAGACGGTGGAGGGGTGCCCGTGGACGGGTGGTTGAACAGGACCCCGTGGCGTGGAGGGCTGGATGAACAGCAGACGGTGGAGGGGTGGTTAAACTGTAGCCCGTGGAGTAGCGCATGGTGGAGGCTGGATGAACAGGAGCCCCTGGAGGCTGGAGGAGGTCGATGGTAGCCCGTGGAGGCTAGAGGAGGTCAACGGTGGAGATGAACAGTATCTCGTGGAGTCCCGTTTTGCGGTACGCCACACCCCTCCCGATGAACAGGACCCCCGTTTCGACCGTAGGAGGTCCGTTTCGTCCGTTTTGCGTACGCCACACCCCTCCCGATCAACAGGAATCCTGTTTCGACCATAGGAGGTCCGTTTCATCCGTTTTGCGGTACGCCACACCCCTCCCAATCAACAGGACCCCCGTTTTGACCGTAGGAGGTCCGTTTCCCCCGTTTTGTGGTACGCCACACCCCTCCCGATCAACAAGACCCCGTTCCGAACGTAGGAGGTCGGTTTCCTCCATTCTGCGGTACGCCAGACCTCATTTCCATCGCCTGGTCCATCCAAGCCCTCCCGATGAACACGACGACGCATTCTGTTCCGACCCAGTCGGTTGGCTCCCTCGCGTTCCGTTGCCTCCCGATGAACACGGCGCATTTCGTTGCCTCCCCATGAACACGACGCATTTCTTTGCCTCCCCCTGAACACGATGACGACGATGTTTCTCCATTCTGACCCAGCCATGTACACGAGCCCTTCCTGTACGTATGCGCGAATAGGCGTTCGAGACCGCGCCCGTATGTACACATATGTGGCCCTACTTTCTTTCTTGCACCCTGGCCGATGTACGTATGTGTACATGCTACATGCGCGCCTCTACTACGACACGTGCACGCCTCTACATCGACCAGTATATATGTACATACACGTTCGCAACAAGAATGACAACGCTACGTACGCTTCGACCAGGTGGGTCCCGACTATCAGGCACTTCCTTGCGTGCGAAGATGTAGCTGGTGGGTCCTAGGAGTCAGGGGGGCGAATCGTTTTGGTTTTGTGTTTTTTGCCCGGACACACTTCCTTGCGTGCGAAGGTGTAGCTGGTGGGTCCCAGCAGTCAGGGGGGAAACGTTTTTTTGGCGAAATACGGTGGCCCATCCGGTGGGTCCCTGCTGTCAGGTGGAGGAATAATTATTTTGCGTGTAATAAGGAGGCACTTCCTTGCGGCCGCTATGGACCCAGCTCTCAGCCTCTCCACGCAAAGTACTCTTCCGATGGAAGTCGGTCATTGACCACATTGACCACGCCGCGCCAAGAGCACCACGGAGGTAGATGACGGCGAGGCCTAGGAAGGGGACGACATGGAGGCAGGGATGACTCGGCAGTTGTTTCCCACGCGGAGGGGAGTACGACTATACGAGGGTTTACTGGTTCGTCTACCGTCGCCGGAGAATAACAGCAGGTGTGGGTGAGTAGAGGGATGGCTAGGCCAGCGATGGGAGTACGATGGGGCAGTGAGGCCTGCGCGGCAGCACAACAGGCAGCGGGGAGGAGGGAGCAGGCAGTCCCGCCGGCGCTTGTTTGAGCGGCTGGAGCAGGAAGAGCAGAGATTGAAGAAGCACGACGGCCATTGGATGGACATCCAACAGTCACTGCTTGTGCGTCAACCTTTTTTTTAGGAAATCCTCAAATCTATGAAAAACAGCATACAACCCATCTGCCATTATTTCTAATAATTTACAACCCATTTGCTAATTCTTAAGGTTTTTTTGGAGCCCATATTCTTTTTGTTAGCATTACAACCCATATTGTGGCCACGGTTAAAAAATTATACGAAATTTTGCATATTTCGGTGCAGTCCGAACTGTTTTTAATCCTGAAATTTCGACTCACATTCAAACTGATTTTAAAAATAAATGTATATCAATATAAAATCCAACAAATTCTCCATGCATAAAAATTAATGTAATTTAAAATCTTGAAATGAAAAAAGAGATATTTGAAACTAATTGCCGGTTTCATGTGTTTTAAAAATGTACAGCCCATTTCTCATTACTGATGGGCCATTTTCTCGGCCAGCCGAATGAAAGCTCTCCTCGTCTTGAATGATTTGCAGCCCAACAGGCGTGACAAAGCGACTTGGCAAATCACAAAAAAACTGGGCTATGGCCGTGGACCCAGCTGTTAGCCTCTCCACGTACAGTACTCTTTGAATGGAAGTCGTTCCTTGACCATGTTGACCACACCGCGCGGAAAGCACCACGGCGGTGGACGACGGCGAGGCCTAGGAAGGGGACGACGCGGAGCCGGGGAAGACGCGGCAGTGGAAGCCCGCGCGGAGAGGAGTACGAGGGTTCACTGGTTCGGCTGCGGTGTGAGGCTACCGTCGCCGCAGGGCCTGGCCAGCGGTGGGAATAGTAGGGGGCGGTGAGGCCTTCGCGGCAGCACAGCCGGCCACGGGAGGCAGGAGCATGCGGCACGACCGGCGCTGCTTTGGGCGGCTGGAGCAAGAAGACCAGAGGTTGAAGAAGCACTACGGCCGTTGGATGGACATCGTATGGTCACTGGAGCTAGAATCGTTCATATTGACTAAGTTGACAAAGCCCTTCGCCCCCGTCAACTTAGTAGGCCCACAAGTTAGCCTCCCACCAAGGTGGGTCCCAGCTAGCCGGGGGAGTATTCATTTTTTTGTGCGTAATAAGGAGGCACTTCCGGTGGGTCCGAGATGACAGCGGGGGGAACGTTTTTTCGTGAAATACGGTGGCCCGTCCGGTGGGTCCCAGCAAACAGGGGAAACAATTTTTTTCGCAAAATACTGGTGGCCCGTCCGGTGGGTCCCCGCTATCAGGTGGAGGAATAATTATTTCCCACGTAATAAGGAAGCACTTCCTTGCGGCTGCCGTGGACCCAGCTATCAGCCTCTCCACGTACAGTACTCTTCCGATGGAAGTCGGTCGTTGACCACATTGACCATGCCGTGCCGAGAGCACCACGGCGGTGGACGACGGCGAGGCCTAGGAAGGGGACGACGCGGAGCTGGGCAAGACGCGGCAGTGGATGCCCACGTGGAGAGGAGTATGAGCGTTCACTGGTTCGGCTGCGGTGTGAGGCTGCCGTCGCCGCAGAATAACAGGGGATGTGGGTGAGTGGAGGGATGGCCTGGCCAGTGGTGGGAGTAGTATGGGGGCGGTGAGGCCTCCGCGGTAGCACATCCGGCCACGGGAGGAAAGAACACGCGGCATGACCGGCGCTGCTTTGGGCAGCTGGAGCAAGAAGACCAGAGGTTGAAGAAGCACTATGGCCGTTGGATGGACATCATACGGTCACTGGACTATTGACTAAGTTGACAAAGCCCTCCATCCCCGTCAACTTAGTAGGCTCACAAGTCAGCCCACCATATGGTGGGTTCCAGCTAGCAGGGGGGTATTCATTTTTTTGGGCGTAATAAGGAGGCACTTCCTTGTGTGCGAAGACATAGCTGGTGGGCCCGACCTGTCAACGGGGGGAACGTTTTTTCGTGAAATACAGAGGTCCTTCCTGTGGGTCCTAGCTGTCAAGTGGAGGAATCATTATTTTGCGCGTAATAAGGAGGCATTTCCTTGCATGCGGCCCTGGACCCATCTGCTAGCCTCTCCACGTACAATCCACTTCCTATGGATGTCGTTCATTGACCACGTTGAGCAGGCCGCGCCGAGAGCACCAGGGCGGTGGACGACGATGAGGTCTAGGAAGGGAACGACATGGAGCCGGGGAATACTCGGCAGTTGTTTCCCACACGGAGGAGTACGAGGGTTTACTGGTTCGTCTGCCGTCGCGGGAGAATAACAGCATGTGTGGGTGAGTAGAGGGATGGCTAGGCCAGCAATGGGAATATGGTGGGGTCGTGAGGCCTGCGCGGCAGCATAGCCGGCCGCGGGAGGAGGGAGCAGGCAGTCCCGCAGGCGCTTGTTTGAGCGGCTGGAGCATGAAGAGCAGAGATTGAAGAAGCACGACAGCCGTTGGATGGACATCCAACAGTCATTGCTCTCATGTGTTGACTAAGTTGATAGGGCGTTGCTTGTGCGTCAACCTTTTTTTATGAAAGCATACGCGTCAATCTGTAGTAGGCGCACAAGTCAGCCTCAAATCTGTGGAAAACAGCATACAACCCATCTTCCATTATTTCTAATAATGTATAGCCCATTTGCTAATTCTTAAGAATTTTTCTGGAGCCCATCTTCTTTTTGTTAGCATTACACCCCATATTGTGGCCACGGTTAAAAAGTATACGAAATTTTGCATATTTCGGTGCGGTCAACTGTTTTTAATCCAGAAATATCGATTCACATTCAAACTATTTTGAAAAATAGTTTATATAAATATAAAATCCAAATAATTGTCCACGCATAAAAATCAATGGAATTTAAGATCTTGTAATGAAAAAAATTGAAACTAATTCCCGGTTTGATTTGTTTTAAAAATGCACAGCCCATTTTTGGGCAAACCGAATGAAGCTCTCCTCTTATTCAAAGATTTGCGGCCCAGCAGGCCGATAAAGCAAGTAGGCCTTGTTTGGGTATTTCTTTTAAAAAAATAGAACTGGGCTAGCCATTTTCAGCAAGAAAAAAACACAACTGGGCTCATGATGTGGTAAACATAAATAAAACCCTGGCTAGATGGGCCACAGCCCCCGCACAGCCCCCACAAAACTAGTATAAATAACAACTGCTTGTTCCTCAAAAAACATTGTGCGACTTGCTGGTCCCCTGGTGTCAGCCGCTCGTAGTGTAATTCTCTCGTTTATTGACTACATTGACAATGGCGTGAGCCCCAGATGTCCAACCATTAGGAGGAACCATATTTTTGGGTTTGTACTATAGAGGCACTTGCTTGCGTACTATCATGACGCTGGTGGGTCCCTACTGTCATCCTCTCAACGTACAGTCATCTCCTTGTTCCTCTCGATTGTTGACGATGTTGACAACGCAAGAGGGCGGCGCACCGCGCACAGCGAGCGAACCAAGGCTGCCTGGTGATCAGATACATTCTCTACCGTGTGATGCAATGTGATCCATCTCTGGATGTAATCCCTCAGAGTTTCATTCGACTTTTGCACACAAGATTGCAGCTCTATCAACCCTGCTGGTCGCTTGCAAGTTCCTTCAGATGTTCTGACAAACACTCGGGCAAGATCTTCCCAAGTGTAAATGCTGCTGGGCGCCAACTGATTCAACCATGCTCTGGCCGAACCCTCCAACATAAGGGGCAGATGTTTCATGGCCACCTCATCGTTGCCGCCGCCAATCTGAACAGCCACTCGGTAGTCTTCAAGCCAAGTATCAGGCTTGGACTCACTACTGAACTTACTGACTCCAGTCGCCAACCTGAAGTTGGGAGGAATCACCGCGGCTCTGATGGCTCTGCTGAAACACTCTGGTCCTGAGACGTGTACTCTGCTGCTGGTGGGTATATCTCTGTCATGACCTTCTCGGTGAGCTCTGTTCCTGTCGACCAAACCTTGAATGATAATGGATCTCGCATCAAAGCCTAGTTCTCTGGGGTCAACTGGAATCCTTCTCCCAACACTGTGGTGGCGTCTGTCATCCTGCTGTCGAGGCGCGTACGATCCACCTCTTGGGGGAGGGGTGGGCACTCGATGTTGATCATCATGATCGAATCGGTGATCATACTGCTCACGGTTCTTGTACTGATCATCACGCCGGCCTCCATGTTCCTCACGCCTCGGGGGCGATCTTGGGCTATGGGCCGACTGGACTGTATTCAAAGTGACGGATCTGCTGTGAATCCTATTCCGCGACTACGATACAACTGAATTTTGATCTCCTGCTGCCCGGAGTAAATCTCTGATCTGTAGCAAGCCTCTGCCAGCCTCTGACTGGGAAGGCTGAATCGACTCTGCTATACGGGCTGCAGCTGCTAGATTCTGAATCGGAGTTCGATATACCTGAGTTGGTGGTGGAAAGAGTTGACGTTGACTGGAGTCTGGAACCCGTTGCCGCGCACGCTCGTCGAGTGCTCGCTAGAGGTTCTCAAGTGGAGTGCGCTCAGCCAAGTTGGCCAAGCGTGCGTCTTCTAAGGCCCGAGCCTCGGGGGTTTCTCCAATGATAGGAGTGTGTAGTGCATCCATATTCCGGCGGCAAAGTTCTTCCCTCTGTAGCGAAGTGAGGGGCTCGGATTGATACTCTTCATGGGCCTGTGCCGGAAGTCGCCTCCGTCGGCGCGGGGAAAGCCAGGAGGCCTACGCGGACCATTGACCATCAGCACCTCCGCTGCTGGATCACTGCTGTTTGCACTCGGATGCAGTCTCTACGGAGCCAGTCGAACAGGCCGTAGAGAGAATCGTCGGGCTCAATCGCCGCGACTTGGGGGGTGGCCGACTGGCGGGCCATCGCGTGCCTCACCCACCGCTGAAGCCTAGACCGACCGGAGCGCTTCCACCGACGGCAAACAGGGAGGGACGACGACATAGGGGCCGTCCGATACTGGGTCGATGGTTGCCGCAGGAGGACGTCGCGGACGCACGCGCGAAAGTGCGTCGCCCCGCGGACGGGGAGCGCGTCGATGTCGATTGGAGCCTCCTGAAGCCAAGCGGAATCGCCGGCGATGAACGTGAGTGCGCCGAGACGGATCTCGCGGCCCTCAACCAAAACTCCGCCTGAAACCATTATGAAGGAGATCGAAAAAAATCGCAACTTCTCCAATAAGTCGCTAAGACACCTGCCCCAAGGTGGGCGCCAACTGTCGTGGTTCTAAGTCTGACAGTAGAATAGGGGGGTAGGAATAGAGAGGCAAGATCCTAGCTATGGAGTAGTTGTATACGCAAGATGTTTACGAGTTCAGGCCCTTCTCGGAGGAAGTAACAGCCCTACGTCTCGGAGCCCGGAGGCGGTCGACTGGATTATATGCGTATGAGTTATAGGGGTGCGAACCCTTTACACTGAGGAGGGGGGTGGCTTATATAGAGTTCGCCAGATCCCTCCGGCCCTCAGTTATGTAGGGTTTAAAGTACATTAAGATCGGGTGTTACTGGTAACGCCCCACATAAAGTGCTATGATGACCATAAAAGCTCCTTAATGACCGACCGTTTGTCTGCAGAGTGACTTTAGATCTCCTGGTGGTCGAGTGGTTGGCTTCATGGTC
Source organism: Triticum dicoccoides (assembly GCF_002162155.2). Classification (NCBI taxonomy): domain Eukaryota; kingdom Viridiplantae; phylum Streptophyta; class Magnoliopsida; order Poales; family Poaceae; genus Triticum; species Triticum dicoccoides. The sequence goes on along the minus strand of NC_041387.1, from coordinate 298,091,139 downwards.
GAGTGTCTTCAAGTCCGTTGAGTGGAATACTTTTGAGTCGACTGACATGTGGTTTCTTCTAGAGATGTCCTTGGGGAGGGTATCTTGGACAGGTCCATGACCCTACCCTAGGTACATGGCTTCATCAGCCGGCACCGGTTCGAGTTCATCACCGGCCACTACTTTGCCATGGCCGGCACCGGCTCGACTTCATCCTAACATTCCCCTCTTCCGTGGAGCCCATGCGGTGTCGACGAAGGTCCTCGCAACAAAAGGATCCGGCAAGACACCTGTTGTGTACGCCGGCGTCGCCTCCGCGGTGGCCTTCATGGGACCCAAGCGGCGGTGGCCTCCCGTGTTCTACTTCTCCTCGATGATGGCGGCGGACGCGGAGGCGCGGGACACCAACTCGTCGCTCTCCGTGCACCCGGCTTCTGTCGCTGCTTGTATGGCACGGCCGCCGGCATGGGAGTCTCGGCCACTGAAATGGGAGATGTGGTACGAGGCGGCGGCGTGGACGGCAGCAATGACACCCGTGCGTCGCTCCTCGTTGAGCTGGCCTGGAGCGGCGAGTTGCTGAACCGCGCGCCGGCTTGGGGCGGCAACTGGCTCCATCGGGCGAGGGGAGGGAGGTGGATCAGCGAGCTGCATAGCTCGTATCTGGCAGGCTACCCAGCCGGCTTAGATGCGGAATAACTACTCTTCGTAAGCCATTGTAAGAGTGGACAAAATGGTGGAGATAGGGGAGCGGCGGAGGTGTGCGATTCTTGGCCGGCGTTTGGCCTCGTTTAAATAGGAGATTAAAAAGACGGCGGACGGGAGGAGCTCGGCCGGCGTTGCGTTTAACGTCGGCCCGGTCATGAACGGATGTGTGTCTAGAGTGGGTTTCTTGGCTTCCACACGGGCTGGTTTCATGGAGGCGTTTGAATGCGGCACGGAGGCGTGTTCAGCCGGGCGTGCCGCAAGTGGCGCCCTCGACTCTGACCTAGGACACCGCGCCGTTCTTCCACTGACATGTGGGATCTTTGGGTGCATGTCTGCATGTCAGTGACCCAATGTAGGCAGCGCACAACAGAGGAACCTTTGGTGGGCCAGGGCGGTCAGAAGCGGGCATTTCATAAACCAATGATTGTTCATTGAATGTGACGTCATCTTTATCATGTAGATAAGCCTACTATGTTGATAGCCCGTTCGATACATTGTGATTCATAAAGACCGCTGCAAACATCAATGTTCTGCTTATCACAGATAAGATTGAATAATACCCGTAACAATCCATGTCCTTAACAAAGGGTGCATGCACATATAAGTTGAGAGTGTGTCTTGCATCGTGTGCTGTGTGCATGCAGGCATGCGAGTGTTGCGTGCGTGCAAGGTTACGTTTCAGTGTTGCATGCATGGGTGCGTACGTGCGTGTGTTCATGAGTGCATGTGTACATGTCAGTGTTGCACGCCAGCATGCGTGCGTGTGTGTACGTTATGTGTACGTGTCAGGGTTGCACGCCTACATGCGTGCGTGTCTTGCGTGCGTGCATGCGTACGTGCGGGGTGAGGCGACACGTCAGTTGACTGACTTTTTCATCTCTGGTCATTAGATTTTCCAGCCGTTGGATACGAAATCAAGGGCCTCCAGTTTATCATCAAACTCCACCCACCCCCTAAGCCGCCAGCCCCCACCGCCCGCGGCCGGCCCGCCCTCCCTGAAACCACTCCCCACTGCCGGTCCGCCGCTGCACCGGTC